>NC_044310.1:132222354-132534854 GCF_007474595.2 Lynx canadensis | reverse complement strand
CTTCAGGCCTGCAATGAGTCATTAAATTAACCACAAAACTACCATTCTTATCCTTCTTGATAAATGATATGTGGGCCATTTTTGCTGTTGTTATTATTTTATAAAAATAAAATATTATTTTGGGGCGCCTGGGTGGCTCAGTCAGTTAAAGCATCCGACTTCAGCTCAGGTCATGATCTCACAGTTCGTGAGTTCGAGCCCTGCATCAGGCTCTGTGCTGACAGCTAGGAGCCTGGAGCCTGCTTCTCCCTCTGTGTCTCCCTCTATCTCTGTGTCTCCCTCTATCTCTGCCCCTCCCCTGCTTGTGCTCAGTCTCTCTCTGCCTCTCAAAAATAAATAAATGTTAAAAATTGTTTAATAAAATATTATTTTTATTTTATCTTATTTATGTATTTTGAGTGAGAGAGGAAGAGGCAGAGAAGGGGGGGAGAGAGAATTGAAAGCAGGCCCTGCACTGTCAGTGCAGAGCCTGACACATGACTTGCTCATGAACGTGAGATCATGGCCTGCCTGAGCCTAAATCAAAAATTGGACACTCAACTGTCTAAGCCATCCAGGCTCCCTAATAACAAAATATTATTTTTAAAAAGTTAAAATTTATCAAGGTCTTACCATGTGCAGCTAGTATACTCAGGGTACTACTTAATTATTTGATTGTTTTCTAAGAATACTCTGAAGTCCTAATTAAAGAACTGGAATCCACCCCACCCATTATAAAACCTAGATTTCTTCATCAATATTTATCTAGAAGTTGTATATTAATTCTTTCTAAAAAATAACAGTACAATTAGGAGCCACCATTTAATGAGTACTAAGTTCCAGGTACCAGTTTAATAGTTTTACATAATTTCTAATCACCTCATTTAATTGTTAATATAAGATGACAGCAATATTACTATAATTCCTGCTTTTAAACAATTTACATTATGAGACTCAAGCAGAAATATGTAAGAGTAGCTCATAAAATAATACCATGTTAGAAATCATCACATCAGTGTGAACATTACATCAGTATGATTGTCAGGGGAGCTGACAATTAGACCTCAGTAATTCAAAAACTTCTGTAAAATGATTTCAGAATGTACATAGCTCAAATCCTGGGTTTATTAAGAATGACCACAACAAAATTCTAGTTTTATCTGTTTTTGAAGAGTTACAAATGTGGGCTTGTCACATGAATCTTATAGAGGCAAATGTGCTATATTAAAGAGTATTTCACAGAGAAGAGGAAAACATGTTTCTATTTCAGAGACCAGGTACTTCCTACCACTTATGAAAAACTAACCAAATAATAGGTCTTCAATAGCCCAAATTTAGGACAGAATTCTGTTTATAGAGTAGCTTTAAGTAAACTTACTGCTAAGTAGGAAAGCTGTGGAGAAAACTAAGAAAGACTACTGTATTTTTATTAGAAATAAGTAGTTTAATTTTGAGTAATATTTTTAGATTATGTAGCCAAGAATAGTACTTTATATCATTTTCAGGAACAGTAGTTTGTTTTTCAGTCAAGTTTATTGAGGTATAGCTTATATGCAGTAAAACTCATAATTTTTAGTGTATAGTTCTATGAGTTTTGACAAATGTGTATCATTATTGAACACCGATTCATTCAAGAGAGAATATTTCCATCACCCTCAAAGAGTTCCCTTTTCCCAGTTATTTAAAAAAATTTTTTTCTTTAATATTTATTTTATTTTTGAGACAGAGCATGAGTGGGGGAGGGGCAGAGTGAGAGAGAAGCAGAATCTGAAGCAGGCTCCAGGCTCTGAACTGTCAGCACAGAGCCTGATACGGGGCTCAAACTCATCAACCACGAGATCATGACCTGAGCCAAAGTCAGACTCATAATCGACTGAGCCACCCAGGAGCCCTGAACACTTCTTTTTCCCAGTTATAAACAAACCCTTTTCCTATTCTTGGCCTCTGAGACTGGTTTGTCTTTTGTGTTTATTATTTTACCATTTCCAGGATGACATTTAAGTGAATCATATAGCATTTTATGTGAAGAGTTTTTGTCTGACTTATTTCATACAACATAATACGTTTGAGATTGATCTATGTTGTGTAAATCACTTGTTTATTCTTTTTATGTATCCTATTGTATAGATGTATCATTGTTTACCCATTTTCCAATTGATAGACATTTGGGTTGTTCCCAGGTTGGGGTGATTATGAATAAAACTATTCTAGAATTTTATGAATGAATTTTAAGAAAAGTTTGCCTTACTCATAGTGAAATTTCTAGGGGTTGGCTTTCTGAATTATGCAAAGCAAATGTATAAATTTATAACAAAGAGCCAAACTGTTTTTTGAAGTGACTGTATTATTTTGTTTTCTTAGTGGAAATATAAATGTTCCAATTGCTTTGCATCCTCATTAGTACTTGATAATGTCCTTCATAAACAAAGATGCAATAAAATCATCAACAAATATCTACAAATTGAATCCAATGGTATATAAAAATGATTAATACATCATGACCAATTGATGGTGATACTGGAATATAAAGTTGCTTCAATATTCAGAATCAATCAATATAATTCACCATACCAAAAGACTAAAGAAGAAAACTATGTTATCATCTAAATTGATGTAGAAAAGGTATTTGACAAAAAAATCAACATGTATTCATAACAACACCAAGAGTAGCAATAACCACAACAAAACCTCTCAGAAATGTAGGAATTAAAATGAAATTCTGCAACATGATAAAAGTCATTTCACAAAATCCTATAGCTAACAACATTATTAAAGGGTGAAAGATTAAATACTTTTCCTGTAAGATCAGGAACGAGACAAGGATATATGTGCTCCCCATGAAAATTCAACATTGTATTGGAGGTCTTAGCCAGTCCAATAAGGCAAGAAAACAAATTCAAAGGTGGACAGGTTGGAAAAATGGAAATAAAATATCTCATTTTCAGACAACATGATAGTCTAAGTAGAAAAATCACCAAAGAAATTATTAATAAAAGCTAGTAAAACTTGTGAATTTAGCAAGGTTGCAAGATAAAAGATCAATGTCATATTTCCATATTCAAACTGATTTTGACCATCAGTTAAAACCACACTAGACTTCTCTATTGGGGCAATCATCTAAAGAGTAAATCTCGTCCTTAGGCTTCTAATCTTTCTGTCCTTTTTCATTTCTCTACAATCCTCATAGCACAAGCACACAGACACACTTGAGGTTACTCCAATGTGTCATTTATAATTTGGTAACTGATATTGAAACCTTTCTTTTTGTCTTTTTATTTTAGAAGGAAGAAAATATTTTATGTTGAATTAAAGAGTAAAGATTGCCATTATAAGTATTCCTTATTCAAAGCATTTGGTTTTCCTCTTTCACATAAATACAACATAGTAATTACACAATGGAGAAGTAGCCTCTTAGAATATTTTCACTGCCAAATGGAAGGCAAATACTATTTATCCCTCTTTCCAGAGATTGTGAAGGAATATAGTGCATAGAAGTCATCTCCAAAATATCAATATGGTGTTTTGCTTAGGTTTTATAATTTTCAAATATTAGTGAAGTACATTGAATTTACCTGCCACATAAACTTCATCTTCTCTATGTCTTTGAAGCTAAATAAAAATTTTCTTATCTCTCTCCTTGAAATTTAGATGTTAAAATGAATGCAGTATTCTATATGGTCAAAGTTTATGATCTTGGAGATACTCTTATCTCATGTGCAAAACTTATATGTCCCATTTTTCCACAGGCAAGCATTATGATGATCATCATATATAGACCTTGAGCTATGTCAGCTCCAAAAATAGATTTAACTATAAAATGAAGAAGTACAATAAATTTCTGCTCCATATCCCCTAAATTAAAAACACATTAAGTACACTGGATATGAAAGAAAATGTATCTTTTTCTATTTTGGACATTCTAAGTTTTTGACCATCATTATTCCTGCCATCCCTAGGATAAAAAGACCTTCATCTTATTGGCTTGTTTAGCTTCTCTGTGTTTCTTATATGGAGTTGCAGTTGTGAACCACATTTTGATACAGTGAAGGAATCACCTTTATAGTTTGTTTTCCAGAGCCAATACAGTGATGCATAGCTATATGTTAGGTGTGACTTTTTCCCCTATGCTATCACACATCTCTCACAGATGGCCATAGATGTTTAGCCCAGGGTATTTAACTAACTAGGTGCTGTAGCAGACAAACCCTGAAACTCAATGGCTTAGTTGTTTCTTGCTGACACAAAGTCTGATTACCCTCAGAAAATGTGCTTTGCCATCTGGTGACTCCTTTTAGTGACATTGCCATCTTAACAAATGGCTTCCGAGGTCATCATTTGTAGGGGAAAAGGGAACATGGAAATAGTACACTGGCTTTTAAGAGTTTCAGCCAGAAGTGATGTTTGTCATTTGCTAGACTAGTCATATATCTTGTCCTGAAATCAAAGGGGCTAAAAAAATTTGTTTTCCTGTAAACCCAGGAAGGAGAAGGAAATCAGAAATGGGTGAGCACTAGAAGTCTCTATTATGCCAGGGAACTCTTGACCTATCTGATCTCCAACGATATAAACACTCCTATATCTATTCACCCATCAATAACTTGACTATCTGCATATCTTCCCCAACTCACATCAAAGATTTAAGAAAAATCAAAGGTAGTGCACTGTCTATAAGAGAAATTGGTCTGGAATTAAGAAAACTTTGACTTTTATGGGTGACAAACAATTTTAAAAGTGACATAAATAACCATTTGGATGTGAATGCCATATTATTAATTTAAAGATGATGAATTATCATACTTTATTTAAGAGACTGGACAGAAAATAAGTTATGTATTCTCCATATTCCTATTGTTTAAGTTTAGGAAGAAAAAGGAGTGACAAATATTTGACATTCAGTTGTGTGGTGTAAGAAAACCAGATTTTTTGTTCTTGTTGTCTCTAAAGTCAAACTACATTCTAAAGGGGTTAGATACAGACTTTTGAAAAGAAATCAAAGATAAGATTTTTAAGCCACTTTTTTAAATATGAAAATGTTACTGTTTTTGCTTGAATATATTACACTATTGATCAAAAGACTGGATTAAGCAATTTGATAAAGATCACATAGCTCATGGCATAAAGCCGAGACAATGATCCAAACATATTTGCACAACTTTTCAATAAAATATCTATTTCACAGTATAAAGAAATGTGAATTTTTTCATCTTTCCTGTGCAAAGGAAGTTTAAAAGTATATGTGCACATCATATGTAGGTTTAATCTGATCACTATGTAAATATTAAGTGTCTAGTCCGTATGTAATTATCACCAGCATATGTAATTATTTCCACTTTGGGAAGATAAAGTTAGCAAATGAAATTAGTCACATTTGTTATTTGCTTCAGTTTTGCTTTCACTCTTTGTGTATGTGCGTATCTTGTGTATCTCACTATAAGATAGATATACATATATCTTGGTAATTTGAATAATTTCTTGTGTGTAAAATTGTGCACAATAACTTTTAAGTACCAACAGATGTGATCACTTTTAAAAATAACTAGAGCTAAATAGATCAATTTTATCACAGTAATTGTGCTAAGTACACATTTGAGGATCCTAGTATCTAATCTTCAAGAGATTGATTTTTTTAAAGTCCATTAATGAAATGTTAAAAGAATAAACATTTGTCTAACATATTCTCGTAAAAATAACACTGAGGATAATTTTAAAGTATTTAACCCATTTCTTGGTAATTATATGTAAATGGTTATTGATATTTTGTTATTAATTGAATATTCACTATAATAGCTAATCTAATTCCAAAGAGCCTAATACCAATATTACTTGATATACAAAATCTATTATTTAATCTAACTTACCATGTTTTTTCCATTTGCATAATGGGATATTTTCTTAAGTCTGCTGGAGGACTCATGCTTCACAAAATGCTATAAGTTTCAGATAACACAAATATTTCAAAAGTAGGTGAAATAATAAAGATATAACACTAAACAAAATTCATAGATTTAGAGACTAGGAAACTAGTGTGAACACAACAGTAGGTCTATTTCTTTAGTAATAGAATTGGGTATACTAGGAAAAGAGTCAGCATGTCAATCCAATAATTCAAAACACGCAGTCAAAGGAATTTTCATTGTGACAAAGGAGATTTGGTTCACATCTTCTCAAGTAAGATCCTGGGCCATTTTAGAGTATAGTAGTATAGAATTCTTCCTTCATTTTATGCTGATTCTTCCCAGCAAGCCCAGAAATGAACTCTGTTCTTTCCCTGATCTTCTATTCTAGATATCTCAAGTGACAGATCTGCCTACTTTAAAGGAAATATGTTTATATTTTGTGCACCTAACAGCAAGAGTGCTAATGTGCATCTGGGGATAAATTAAATCCCTTAATTTGTGCAGCAGGGACTGACTATATCTTTCAACCATTTGCTATTATGCCATTCTTTGCCTCATATAAATCTTGGCACATAAAAAGTACACAATAAATATTTGTTGGATATATAAATAAATGAGCCAAGAAGTAAAATAAATGATATCTGCATTTCTTCCAGATGTAACCTTCTCTGGTTCTGCAATTGCTTGGGAGAAACCACTGACTGCCCCAAATCGATTGCCACCTGTTTCTACATCTGCCCCCATTTGCATCCTTTCTTGGAGGAAGCATCTCTCCATTCCCTTCAGAAAAGCTTTTCTAACACGGTGCCTTACACAGAGTAAATGTACAGTAAAATTTGTTGATCTGAATTGAAATGGGGAAAAAAGCTTCTGTGAAAAGCTGACAGTGCAATTACTTTACCTCGATCACACATTCTTCATTGACCATATGCTCAATGTTCATGAACATATGTTGTGTTTGTTTTTGGTAATCTTACTCTCTATTTCACAATGGTGAGCTTTGCACAATCCCCATACGATCAGTGTCTAAAACACTGTAATTCTTCTTTTTGTCTCCCTCCCTGTCTCTCTCTCACCATCTCTCTTTTTAAATGAGTGCTTGTTATTCCAGTTATATAGTTGAATATCATTTAGGACATTATGTTATACACACACACACACAACCACACAAATGAGAAAAGTAGGACATCCAAAGAAATGCCATTACAGACCAAAGCAAGTGAACTTTACAAGTATAAAAGAAATTAAATGATAGTCTCAGATAATGGAGGTTAAATGGGTAAAGGATAATGTCATCTTGTCATAAACATGCATAAAGTGCAAAGTGGGGCAAAGTTTTATTAATTAGAAATAATGGATTCTGAGCTAAAAATCTATTAATTTTTAAATGAGCAAGAGTGGATTTCAGTCTGATATTTTATCCTCTAGAAAATTCAAAGACACTTTTAAAAAATACTTAAAAATTCAGTCTTCACCTATGACATTATAAGCATCTTTCAATCATGTCTGGCAAATATACAATGATTATGAATGACCCAGTGGGGGTTGGGTACTATTACATAACTTATGGCAACATTTTTCAGCCTGAACAATTGAATCTATAACTGTCAAAAGACAAGCAAAATCTACATATCTCTAGCCACCCTTAGATATTGATAATTAGATAATATTCCCCAACCTTGATGTTGTTTTTTGTATTATAAAATGACTTAGGGACCATATCCAATAGAAAACACTATGAAAATGAGAGATAGGGAAATAGTTGCTCAGATAGGAGAAACAAAACAAAAAGATTGGTTTATATTTTAAGATTTATATGAAAAAAATGTTTTCAATCAGCTGAAGGAAAAAACCATCATGATCACCATGTTCATCATATCACTGAAAGCAGCTTGCTTGTTTTGCAAGCAAGAATAGTTGTTCTAGCTCTCTTGGAGAATTTTGGAAAATGTACATAGGTCTCTTTTGCCTCTGTCTGTGTGACTACAAAGAGACTTTCTGAATTCTGAATAAAGCCAACTACTGCTATTTATAACTCACAAGAAGGGAAGTTTAAAGAATTTGTTAACATTTCTTTAAATGATATACTCTTCTTCCAAACTGCCTCAAACAAATGTGGCCTTATAATTTTTCAAGATTTTTTTTTAGGTTTATTTATTTATTTTGAGAGAAAACAAGTGGGGAAAGGGCAGAGAGAGAGGGGGTGGAGAGAGAGAATCTTAAACAGGCTCCACGCTGTCAGCACAGACCCCAAAGGGAGGTTCAGACTCACAAACTGTAAGATCATGATGTGAGCCAAAATCAAGAGTCTCACACTCCACGAGCTGAGCCACCCAGGTGCTCTTCTATTTTGTTTTAATGCTGCTTTGTTGACCAAACCTGTGAGTAGAGGAAAGGATGGCTTGACTTTCAGGAACACCTAGAGTGCTCTTTTCTTTATTTTTATACTGATTTCAATTCTGTCTACAGAAGATACCACACATTATATACAGAAATGCCACAGAAAATTCAGTTAGTTGAGTAAAGAACAATAGTAGTTAACTAAGTCAATAGCAGGGAAGCAGATTGAATATCATTTCTTCAAACTTCCTCCTCACAAAAATAGGGTTTAATAGCTTTAACATCATTATATTCATAGCATAATGTCTAACTGGCCAGTTTTAAAGGTTTGTTTAAATCCTCTTGCATCTAAATATCTTATCTGAAAAACAAAGAGCCTTTAAGCATACAGTGTCAGTTAAGTGCAGGACTTAGCAGCCAATGGCACGTGGACAAAGACCCTAGGAAGCCCATATTGGTTTTCTAAGGAGCATTGGAACTCGAGTTCTAGAAAAACTGAAGAAGTATGTAGAATTTTTTTAAGCCACCCTTTCTACCATCAGTGCTACATTTTCTTCTCTGGAACTTTGTTTTCTTATGTTATCTGCAAACGACCTTCATCTCTATGTCCAATTTCCTCATTCTTCCCTGTCCCTCCACAGTGGCTTGTAGTTCAAAATGACAGATTTTAACTGCCACCCACCCCCATTTCCCCAACTCAAAATACCTCTTACCTAAGTTAATATCCTACTAATGTGAAATAAAATGCCTTGAAAACCTAAAAATACGATCTGATAAGATGAAATGGACATAAACTCTCTAGGAACATTTCATTTGTAGTGTTGTTACTGTTACTTGCTCATTCAAATAGATTTCTAGTACAGTTAAGAGAATGAGAGGAAATTAAAACATAAGGTGCATCTTGGGGCGCCTGGGTGGCGCAGTCGGTTAAGCGTCCGACTTCAGCCAGGTCACGATCTCGCGGTCCGTGAGTTCGAGCCCCGCGTCGGGCTCTGGGCTGATGGCTCGGAGCCTGGAGCCTGTTTCCGATTCTGTGTCTCCCTCTCTCTCTGCCCCTCCCCCGTTCATGCTCTGTCTCTCTCTGTCCCAAAAATAAATAAACGTTGAAAAAAAAAAAAATTTAAAAAAAAAAAAAAAAAAAAAAAAAAAACAAAAAAAAAAACATAAGGTGCATCTTAGGGACCATTTCCCTTGACCCGGGTGAATTCGGGAGGATGCTGGACCTGGCTTATAATGACATGGGAGAATGGACTCTGTGCAACTCTGAGCAACTCCAGTTTGGTGATATACTACAGGTTAAACATGGTGGGAGTATTTATACCATGAAAATCAGCAAATGTTACAGACCCAGAATTTTTTTTTTCCCGGAGAGTTGATTGATAAACATTTGTTAACCCTTATTGAATGAGTTAGATAATAAATGTTCACATTGTTGGGAAATAATTGTAGTGTTAGTGAAGAATCAGAGTGTTATAGAATCCCAGAGTGATCAGCACCCTCACTCATTCACCAAAAACAAATATATGTGATTTCCACATGAAATTTCATTTTAAAAACAAAGACTGTACCGATAGTTAAGAAAAAGTTGAAAGGTACGAGTTTTTACATCTCTGAAAAGTAAGTCCCTAAGCCCCATTGTTTGATGTTTCCCATAACCAATATCTTTTGGATAAGTGACTTAGAAAGTTCCTTCTTATATTTTCTGCATTGTTTCCGGATGTTTGTTAGTATTTACACTACTTCTAAACATGCTTTAAACATAAATACATTGCATTTGGAAATCCACTTTTTCTATCAGTTGTATACAAACTACCCACTATTGGGAAGGGGATTTTTTCATCTGTAAAATGGAAACAATATCTACCACACTAGGTTGTTTCTAGGATTCAATAGGATGATATATGAAAAGTGCCTAGTAATGTCATGCATTAGGATAAGTATTTTATATGTTTTAAAATGTTTTTATAGGTATGTATGCAGGTATGCAAATATATGTATACACACACACACACACACACACATACATCCACATACATAGATATGTAGTCTCAGCATTTGGGGATATTTCATGCTGGAGGACCTGTATATATGGTTTAAAAGTCTTTTTGGAGGGAAATAATTTGAATATAGCTAATCTGAAGCAGTAATACGAGAAAACTAACTCTGGCTCAGATTAACACACATTAGAAAACATTTCATGGAATCATGGAAGTTTAAAATCAGAAAGAATAATAGGAATGAACTACCCCAATCAGCTCATTTGACAGATGATGAACCAGACAGTTAAGGAATCAATTAATGTAAATACAAATCTAAGTTAAGTGATTTGGCCATGAGCATGTTACATAATTTCCCTAACTTCAATTTCCTCTTTAGTAAAGTGGGACATAACAGGTGTATTTCTCAGATTAAATGAGATAAACCAAGTAGTCAAGCAACAACCAGAGCCCTGAGATATCGGAATACTGAAGTACAATAAGAGATAAAGGTTATGAAGTGTTTTTACACTTGTCCACCTGCTTGTAACCAAATAGTATTTAGATGCAGTGTGGGACTTGTACTTAATAATTTACTTCTAAGACATTCAACTGTGAAAGCCTTCTTTCCTATAGATGATGATGTCGCTGTTGATCTAGTTTCTCTCTCTCTGTGTGTATTGTTTTTCTATCATACAGAAAAATAAAGATGAAGAAAACAGAAATGTTTGTCGTTCCTAGTCTCAAAGGCTGCTAGAGCAAGGAAGGGTAAATTCCAAATGTGTAGGAGGCAAAATGATGTGCATCTGCATTTTCTGCCCCATTACATTTTGTAGTTCATGATCATGCCATAAATTTGTTTTGAGCTATATGACACACCATGGTGGAAAATGCAGTCAGCTCTTTGGTGTTCTGAGATAGGAAATGACTGTGACTAACCACAAAATCCTGAATACATACAGCCAGTTTCCACTTGGCCCATAATGCTCTGTTGCCATCATAGCAACTGCTCTCTGCCTATGTCTGAGATGCAGGTGATAGAGTGAGAAGGGCAGACACAGTGCCTACAAGGTGGAGAGTCTACTGTAGATAAGAGTATACTGAGAGCAAAGATTTCAGAAGCATATCAGGTGTGTGCCTGACCCTTCAGAATCTCTTAGAGTCCTCAGAATCTCTGAGATGGTATGTAAACGTGCCTAGATCTCAAACTCCTTTCATAAAAACTAACAATGGAAAGAGTATCTTTAACTTCATGTATGGAAAGTGGATGGAAGTGAACTAAACTACGCAGTCTAATAACCTGTTCTTATTCATACTATAATATTAAAAACAAGGGGCGCCTGGGTGGCTCAGTTGGTTGAGCGGCCGACTTCGGCTCAGGTCATGATCTCGCGGTCTGTGAGCTGGAGCCCTGCGTCGGGCTCTGTGCTGACAGCTCAGAGCCTGGAGCCTGTTTCAGATTCTGTGTCTCCTCTCTCTGACCCTCCCCTGTTCATGCTCTGTCTCTTTCTGTCTCAAAAATAAATAAACGTTAAAAAAATTAAAAAAAAATAAAATTACTAAAGGTGTAACTTTTTAAAAGATGGTGAATATATAGGGGTGCCTGGGTGGCTCAGTTGGTTAAGCATCCGACTATGACTCAGGTCATGATCTCACTGTTTGTGGGTTTGAGGGCCACATTGGGCTCTATGTTGACAGCTTAGAGCGTGTGTCTCCCTCTCTCTCTGCCCCTCCCCCGCTCATGTTCTGTCTCTGTTTCTGAAACATAAATAAACATTAAACATTTTTTAAAAGATGATGAATATATAAAAATAAAGACAAGACAAAATATAACAGCAAACTTAAATACAGAATGAACACAAAATGGTTCCTAATTCTCTTAATGCTGTCCAGGTCCCCAAATGATCCCACTTTTAACTCTGCCACAACTCATCTGTATTTAGCTTACTTAATATTTTTTGTAACTCCTTAGTTGAATGTGTTATGCTATATCTATACAAGTGGAATACATACATTTGCATATATTTAATTTTGTATGTATGTATGCACTATTAACAGATTGAAATTTTGCTCACTGGAAATTTTTAGTATTTATTTTAAGAAAACAATTAAGTCATAAAAGTATATAACTTGCATATTTTGGATATCAAATCTTTAACCTCAATATTCAAATATTTTGTTGCAATTAATAACCCAGTGAGATTATGGAAGGTGCTAGTTGTCTTCTTGAACCCATCCTTACCCGTTTTTAAAAGTAATTACTTGCTTCACTTTTTATAAATTTGACAAAACTCTTTTTGTCGTACTCTTCTTTCCTACCTCCCCATATCTTGGCATACTCTATTTAATAGCTTCTCTATCTACTATTTGAAGTTGGATTTTCTTTATTCATTTTAAAATTACCTTGCCCACATGTCAAAAGGTGCCCCTCATTCTCGTAGTTCAGGATTTAATGAACAAGTCCATGTTCACCATATCTGCACCACTTGTGATTAAGTAGATGTCAATCATGTCTTTTTTTTTTTTTTTTTACCCTCTGCTACTCCAAAATCTTTTTGTCAGGGCTAGTCCTTCTGGTCTGTTGTCATATAGTAGTCCTAACCCCTCCTCCACTTCGCTTATCATTCGAATTACACTTTTCTGAACATTTTGAATTTTACTCATGGTTTCAGAGGTAACAAGAACTGTGCATGGTAACCCAGGGAAGAAACAGCATAGTTAGATTCTTTATAACACCCTAGATAATGACAATAATGATAATAACATAATACATAATAATAATTGTAGCGTGGCTGGTATCCAACACAGTAAACAGCCAATAAGTGTAAGATGTTACAATCTGTTATTAGTTATAGTTTATTAGGTCCTATTCCTCTCCAACACTGCATATATAGCGTCTCATTTAATCAGGGACCTCATGTACACTATAGTATTCCTAGGACTCTTCTAAAATAGGTACTACTTGGGGTGCCTGGGTAGCTCAGTCAGTTGAGCATCTGATTCTTGATTTTGGCTCAGATCTTGATCCCAGGGTCATGGGATCAAACTCCACATTTGGCTCCACACTCAGTGTGGAGCCTGCTTAAGATTCTTTCCTTCTCCCTCTTCCCCTCGCCCTACTCATGACCTCTCTCTCTCTGTCTAAAATAAAATAAAGAAACAAAAATAAAGAAAATAAAATAGTTATTACTTAACGAGGTTAAGTGACTTGAGTCACACAGCTAGAAATTCCAGAAAGTGTTCAAAACCTGGACTTCCTGATTCCCCAAGACTAAACATGCTCTTTTGATGCCATCATTACCGTACCAACACTGATCTACTAATCAGTCAACAATCAGGTATTGTTGATCATTTACTATGTTTAATGTACAGTTTACAAAAAGGATGGTCTCTCCTCTGCTCTTAGAGAGTACAGAACCTATTTGGGGAGCATGAGATAAACATATAAAAACAATAGCATGTTGATAAAAATTCTGTATAGCATGAAATATTGCATGGTATAAATTCTAAAGGTCTGTTGCAATTAGCAAGGATATGTGAAATGACTTGCTAAAATGCTTTAAATAAGGTCAAATTCAGCTTTGTAGAATTTGGAGAAGAAAGTAAATCTTCAATATTTTTTTCATTTTCAGTGTTTTTTCAGTGAACAATTATTTGTAAATAAAGAACATTGCTATGTAACATTAACACTTATTATACATTAAGACTTATGGAATTAAAATATCAAGCCTTAGATTGCAAATGAGGCAAAAGATAGGACAAGTTGATGAATACATTATGTATATATATGTATATATATATATATATACACACATATCTACATATATATGTATATATATACACATATCTACATATATATGTAGATATATATATATATATATACACACACACACACATATCTAGATACAGCTATCTAGATAGCTCTAGATAGATAGATAGATAGATAGATATAGATGGACAGATATCTAGATTCCGTATTACAATGTTTGGGTAACTTTTGAAATGAGTTTTTAGGATATTCAAAAGGACAGTTATCTAATTAGGAAAAAGGCAATTAGCCCTTTTTACATTCCTTATCTTTCAAACACCCTATCTACATTTAAAGTTGGTATCATTTGTTCAAGTGCAAACTTGTTTCCAATCCCTGAGACTAGGATTTCTGTGTCAGCTGGCATTTAATCAAAAGGAGTATTAAAGATGTTTTAAAGGTATAATCATACTCTCCCACTGATAAACAATAATGCATGTCAAGGATTTTATTTAAGTCATTGGTTAGTGAGTGAAAGAATCAGTGAGATGTTACAGCTGGTTCAAGGAACATTCAAAGAACCACACAGATGTAGGCAAGTAAAGAATGCTGAATTGAATTTACAAACATAGGCAAAATAGGTCTATCAGCAGGGCAAAAATCAACTGCATTCCACACTACTAATTTGAATATATATGGACAAGAATCATTTTCATTAATTATTAATTTTCTATAATTTGCAAAGCTGTGAAATAGACAATAAAAGGTTGAGATAACCCACAAGTATACACTAGGCAGACTATGTGGCAATGTTTTCTTGGTTCATCACAATGTACTTTGCATTTCTCTACCTGTCAGGGGGGTAGAGAAAGACTCTTCCTACATGGCCTGTGGTTATCAACAGAGCATAAGTGTTAAGATTATCCTTAAGGTGTTATAAAACTACTTCAAACCAAACTGTGATTCCCTTCTCCACATTTTTATTTCATTGGAATCAGGTTTATTTTAAAAGGGTAGGAGAATTGGCAAAAAGAATGTGGCCTACGGATGTAGTGTGGATAGGTGGGTTAGACTCCCCTCCACTGAGAGATTTGATGAATAGACCTGACCCTCCCTGGCTGCAGCAAAAGGCAAATCAAGGCCACAGTGAGGGTCGAATCTCTTTCCTGGATCTCTTGGGAAGATTCTTCATGTAGTGTCAAGAACATTTTCTATACAAGATCTATGAAGGGTTACTGACTGCTGGAAGAGGTTGGGTGAAGTAATATCAATATGTTTTAAGTAAGGTAGCATTTGAAAGGATAGTGCTGTCTCAGAGTTCCACACTGTAAAAAAGATTGTTACTTTTCAGGTCTACTGAAGAAAAGTCCATGCTTTTCTACCCTACATATCTTTTTGAGCACTTCTTTCATCCTCATGAGCAAAGATTCTTATTTAGTTTTTAAAAATATGATTATGTCTGCCAAAGTATGGAGGAAGTGCTACAAATTCTTGGAACAAGAAGGCTTATGCTAAAACTGAAATAATGTCACCAACATAATTTTGTTTTTGGTAGTCTTTGACTACTGTGTCTTTCAATACATTTTTGAGAATAACAAAAGGCTTAGACATGGATACCTGCATTTTTATTTTTCTCTTTGATTTTTAAAGCAAGAAAGCTTAAGCTACTTCCACATGTTTTGTTTTGTTTTTCAATATTCTCTGTTTCTACTTGAGTGCACACTCATAACCCATCATGCTACCTTTATATTTCGTGTACCCTGCAAAACTCTGTTCCTCTGTAGATGTAGTTTTTCTTTTTTTTTCTTTTTCTTTTGTTTTATTTTCAAGACTTCAGTCCAAAACAGATTTTTAAAGTCTTGTGATTAAATACTCTCCACTGATAATCAGAGCAGACCAGGTTTCAGCGAGTTAGCAGAGACAAAGGCTAAGTTTAATGCCAGGAAATTTAAAAGATATGCCTGATCTTGAGTTCCCACCAGCTTGGGTCATGCTCTTTCATTCAAGAACATCCTTAGGTAGTCACCTTGTCCTCTAATCCTTTCCTCCTTTATGATGATGACTAGTCTCCCTCATTTGGAGTATCTTGAAGCTTTAAAATCTCCTTGACTTCCCTTCCAGCAAAACACATTTGGCATTGCTTTTGTTACTGCAGCATCTGGCTCTGTGATTGGCTACCTATTGATGAACTAATTAAATCTGGGGCAATACATGTTTAATGGTATATTTCCCAGAATGTTGGATTTCATGGAATAATTAAATTAAAACATAAAACTGTGGCACAGATATAGGATTGTCTACTTTTAATTGTAACAAACTGTAATATAAAAAATAAAATCAACCCTAAATTATGCTATTTCTCGAGTACCATAACATGAAGGATAAACACATGGAAGAAGAAATTACCTAAAATCCAACAACTAATAGTATTTAGTATTTTAAGTTAAATAAAAATTTATTTGGGGAAAATAATCTTAGCTATTTCCTAATTTACTCTGGTTAAAATATTACCACCACCTAGATATTCATATTTCAGTGGTTGCTCTTCATGGCCTTTACACCAAAAATGTCTTTTGGCAAAGGAAGTGTGAGGATGCTATGTGAAAACAGGGGAACAATGAATACCCTGAAGACCAGCCCTGATAGTTAGAAATAACAGAGACCTTCTTGAACTTTCTTACTTAGGAACATCTAGGGCCAAAAAAGAATGGATGAATATGCCTAGGGGATCTAGGAGCCCAATATGAGGTAGAAGACTCCAACAAATTTTAACTAGGTACCTTACCCCTCTTCTTTGTACCCCAAGGCTGTGACTATCCCATGTTGAAAAATTCCAGGGATTTTTCTAACATTATATTTATGATGAGTAGCCTGTGTTTTATACAAACTCAAAAAACAGTAAACTCTAAAACAGTGTTTCTCAAACTTTAGCATGCATCACAATCAACTAGGGGTCTTGTTAAAACACCAGTACTGCACCCCACGCAGACTTACTAAATTACTGGGTTTGGGGTACAGCCAGAGAATTTGCATTTTCAACAAATTCCAGGAGAAACTGATGCTGTGGATCAGGAGTCCACACTTTGAGAATACTTAATTTAATGGAATATTTTATTCTTGTGCAAACACAAAATCATATATATCCTTAGACACAAATTTGTACAACTATAGTAGTAGTTTTAGTGGAGAAATGTGAACAAATTAAGCTAAACCAGTATCTTAGTTCAGGCTGCTATAGCAAGTTACTGCAGACTAGGTAGCTTAAACCACAGAAATGTACTTCTCACAGTCCTAGAAGCTGAGAAGTCCAAGATCAGGGCACTGACAGATTCAGTGTCTGGTGAGGATCTGCTTCCTGGTTTGTAGAAAGCCATCTTCTCATTGTATTCTCACATCTCCCTATTGTCTCTTCTTAAAAAGGCACTAATTCCATTCATCAGGGTTCCACCCTCATGACCTACTTACTCCCAAAGGCCCCACTTCCTAATACCATTCCATTAGGGATTAGGGCCTCAACATACAGATTTGGAGGAGACACAAATATTCAGTCCATACCAACAGAGAATGAAATTAATGTGTTAAGAAGATATGTCCTAATAATATGCAATAGTTCTTCCAAATAATGTTTTTATTGCCAGATTATTTCTGATGCAGTTACCAACACAGTTTTTTAAATTTATTTTCTAACTTGGTTAGACTTCTCTTTTACTTAGACTAATTGTTCCATGCCTGTTTACAGTCCCCAATGGAGAAATAGTTAATGGATTAACAAAACAACTGACTTGGGTGAATTTAACATGCATAAAAAAAATCAATTAAGTTCATGTAAAGATGTAAGAACATCACAGTTTTCCAATCAGGCCCTGGAACTCTGGGGAAGTTAGGCACTTACCTTGTACTATGTCTGTCCAACTAGTTTGTCAGTTAATTAAGTAGTAATAATAAAAACACTTAAGGTTTTTAAGGGTTAATGATCAGCTGGGAGGAGTCACTCCTTACTTGCTCCAAAAGTCATTTAACTCTCCCAGTCAGTCAGTAACTCTTAGAAAACCTGGTTATAACTGGTAAATGAAAATAATCAGAAAGGAAAGGGCATATATCAGTTTTTGAGCAGATAATGTTTTGTTATTTTTAAGGATGATAAAATAAGACTAGAAGTCAGTCCAGTGCTTAATACATGACTTAGTATTTCATTCTGTTTATAATTAAGCAAGAGTGACCTGCAGGTTAGTCTTCTCTTAGCTATTAACAACCAGCTGGAGAAGCTAAGGGCTATTTTTGCAATTATAATCTGTGAAGACTGAAAAACATTAAGATAAAGTGTCTACCTTATTAACAGGCAACTCATTTCCACACTTGAATACATATCAATAGGGGTCCCAGGTTCAATCTCCCTCACTGACCTCTTCCAACTCTTTAAGGACAGACAATAGTGAGGTGGCCCCTCACTGCACTTTCTGCTGGGCTTTACACTCTATTTTCAAGAGGCTGGGAGACAGGAGGATGGTTCTTGAAATAATGGCATGATACTAAAAACTTTCAAACTCACTTTGAAAGAAAACATGTTCATAGAAAGACAAATGCATTTCTGGCAATAAGAAAAGAATACTTCTCTATATGTATAGCTGTGACAGTTATGATGCTGAGTTTATAGCCAGAAGTCTAAATATTAGTGAAACGCTGTGACCTTGGATGAAAATTAGTTCACGGTTATTAAATACTCATGGGAGCATGCCATTTGTCAGATGTGAGAAACATTCTCAAATCTCAGCTTTGAAGTAATATTTTGTCCAATTCTCTCTGATCTGACCATTGAAGAAGAGAGAATAGTGATGCTTATGCATAACTACTTGACAGATTTTGAGAAGTAAGGATTTGAAATTAGCACAGGAGAATCTATTGTTTTGGTGAAATTGAATAAGAGATACATAACAATACATAGAAGCAAAACACAAGAGGAACACATGTTGACATACACGCAGCTATTGTAGAGAGGGGTGAAAGAAAAGTTAACTAGATTTTCTGGGAAGTAAAACCAAACTTTAAAATTGAGGGTGGGGAAAACTATAACCATTCAGAAATCAACTCAGCTTGATATTTAAGGCCTGAGCTGCCTTTTTTTCCCTCCTGACTTCCATTCCATACGTTGATAATTGTGCTCTTTATCTGCAAGTGGTCTTCGGTAAATGGAGAGGAATTGGATTTGCATCCAGCATTTTGCCAGTAAGACATTCGGTGACTTGAACTCATCACTTAACCTTTCTACACATTAGCTTCTCTGTCTCTTCATTAAAGGAATAGGATTAGAGCATTCTTGAGGTTCGATCTTGCTCTAACCATCTCTGCCTTAACCACCTCTAAGACAGATAGTGAGAATTGAGAGCTTGAAAGACAGTAGCACAGCACGTGCAAAAGGTGACTCCAAGTGAAAGGTCATTGGTAAAAGTACCAGCTGCAGAGTTATGAAAAAAATGCCTACTTTAACTCCCCAGGTTTGTTAGCATTATCCTATCAGGAATGAGTGTGGAAGGTGACCATGATCTTCATGGCTCAGTACCATATTTAACTTCAGTCCAGTGTCTCATTGTCCAAACCATACAAAGTCACCTAGCACTGTATTCCACCTGGGTCCTAACCTCCAGTGTTCATCAGCCAAATTCTACAGCAGCCCTGAATCTCTTCTCTGAGCCAAACTAGTACCTTGTATGTACCATTTATTTATGGCACTTCTCTCTCTGCTTTGCAAGAACTACAGAATCTCAGAAGTAAATTCTCTGTTGACTTTATTCTGTTGTTATCTCTTGGAGAAAATACATGCTAATTTTTACAGAGGGCTTTGAAAGATAATGTCTTAGCTTCAATAACCAGCAGTGGCATTGATTTTGGGAATTTCAGTTAGCATTGTAGAGTAGTGAAGAGATGATTTGCACAGTGGAGCAGGCAGATACCCCCTGTGCTATCTATCCCTTAACTCATAAAGTTTAAATGACCAAGGGCTCCATGCCAGACCTAATTCCTATCATAAGAGATTTGAATTACCTAACAAAAACAAAGTGGTTTAAATATGGGATCTGGAATAAGGTTCTAGAGTTTGAATTCCATCTTCACCTATGAATAGCTGTGTGATCTTGGGTTACAGATGGTTGTAATCTCTCATATAAAAAAAATCTCTCAGTTTTTCTTCATCTGTTTGATGAGGATAATACCAGTTTCTAGCTCTTAGAATTTGGTGGAAGAGTTAATTATATAATACATATTAAATATTTATTATATTTGTAGGTTTATATTTATATAAATATATGTTATACTTAGGATAGTGGTGGTAAGTACTGTAACCCTGGTAATTGTTAATATAACTAATTCAGTCACATATAATAGAAATCTTGATAAATTTTCAGTTGAAATAAAATATTATGGACAAAGCATTCTTCTGAAGTATATGGCTTCAATTTGATTATTTTTCTGGGTGGATAAATCATGGAACATGGTGATGATTAACCATGGACAGTTTCCACTGGAAGGAAAATGGTGGCCTTCTTTAAATAAGGAATAATAAAATTTTGCCTCTCCTTTCTGAACTGGAAAATCGTGCAATTAATATGCCCTGATCGAAATTAATGAAATAAGGAAGATAAATTTTCTTTAAAGATTACACTGAACACACTACCTTTTAAATGGAAAACAAAGTGAAATTCTAAGTTGCCTGTGTCTGTTGGATGAGGGATAAAGAAATACAATATTGGAAAATAAGGGGAAAAAAGCCTCAGCATAAAAAAGATTGGCTTGGAAATCTCCTCCATTTAGATTCAAGTATAAACACTGAGAAACTATTTTTAAAACAAAACAACAACAAAATAAATACATGACAAGCTATTGAAAGCTAAAATACATGTAAATAATATTTAATGATTTTCAATATGTAGAAACTTTTGAAACATGTCACTGACACAATACACACACTCTTTTTTTCAAGGCTCCTTAAACCCTGAAAATACTTACTTTGACGTTTGTTGGATTATTTACAATGGGGATTATGAATACACTGGGGTAAGCGTCTCAGGGAGATCAAAAAGTTATATTGTCCCCAGATCCTTCTTTCCTACTGTTCTCTGGCTGGTAACTTATTGTCTTCTTTTGATTTTGTGAATAGAATAACCAGCCATGCAAATGATTTTTGAAAATGTGCCAATTTGGACCTCACAGAAGTTTAACAAATTAGCTTCTTTTGATTCCATGGAAATTGCCATGGAAGACAAAAATGGGACATATTTTCACCCAGGGAGTGGAATTCCTGTTTAATCTTCTTGCCCCTGTGGATTGAACTTGAAATAGGCAAAATCTGGGGAACCATGTTTTCTCAATTCTCTGGTTCCCATAGGCCATAGGTTTAATGTCAAGCTTGCCTGTCCATTCACTGAACTCACACTCTTATCCAAATAGAGCACTCTCAGAATCTTGCAGTTCAACCATTTATTTTATATTTAGTAACCTGGGGGAAAGAATGAGTGATAGAATAAAGCTATAAAATTAAGGGCAGGATAGAAAGTACAGCAACCCCTGAGGGAAAGAAAAGGAACAGTCTATTCATCAAATCTGACAATATGTATACATCTTAAGAGAAGATAAAAATGTGAAATCACTTGAGGAGATTTAAGGAACATAGACCATTTTACCTGAACCTCCCCAATAAGTTCAGCAATTAAATGCAATTGCTTTCTCCTGCTTGCTTTACAAGTAGCTGCAGACAAAATCCACAGGTTTTTTGAATGAAAGTGCTTATGTAAGCTTGGTCTTAAAATAAAAATGGTGACTCATGTAACTTTGCCTAATACTATAGCTCATTAAACTTAGCTCATCTAGCTTTCCTTCAAAGTCTAGTCAGCTTTTAGAGATTGAAGGCATGAGTCCTTTAGATCCTTGTGGTCAGTTCTTTCCCTGGGCCAAATGTTGGTGGGTTTCTGTTTGCTATTTGTGTGTATGTGCTATTATTATTATTTTTTTCTATCTAGGCTTTTTGCCTTAAAGCTTTATTATTTCTGTAGATTGACTCTAGTGGAAATTTTGTCCATCATTTTCCCTTAGGTAAAGTCCAACTCATAACAATAACAGTTCTGTTGTTTTGAGTAAAGAAGTAAATAATTAATCAAACTGTTTTCAAGGGGTTTATTTTATTCTCTATACTCCTTCTGTGGTTCAAACAATTGGGGCAGGTTGGAAAGGAGGATCAAACACAGCATATGTACAAAGCAAAAGGCTTCCTGTTGTCATGGTAGTTGTTATGTGGTTTAAAAAGTAGTCAGAAAGAGAGATAATGACTTTCCTACTATTGGAGGAAAAAAAAAAAGCAAGAGAAAGATGGAAAAGACATTCACACAAAGCCTAAAGGATTATTCTGTGCCATGATTGAAACCCCTTGTAAGCATCGAAGCAGGTCTTTGTAAAGGCAGTTTTCTCTGTCCTATTGGTGCATTAGTTTTGATTTGCTTCTCTCCATCTGAAAATGGAGAGAAGCATCTCTGTTCTTGAGGACTCTTGAAGGGAAACTGAAAGACTGCTATCATTCTTGCTTGGAAGATGAGTTTTAAATGAAGTCCTCTAGAAAGCTAGTCCCTGCTTTCTGCTCGGATTCTTCTGTGCTAACCACTTCAGATGCCTTTCAGTGCTGAGAACATTAGCAGTAATACAATACTAGCCTTGAAAATTCACCTGCATCCATTTAAGTAAAAATAGTGCCTGTTACAGAGTAGCTGCTTCCATAATCAGAGAATCACTAGAGACTTCACATATCCCAGGATACCAAGAAGACAGCCTTTTGTAGTCTGTCGGTACACTCGTATATAATCAGTTACACCAAAGTTTGCTGATTATTCTAGGCTTTCCTTGTTTTCTTGTTTGTTTGTTTTGTTTTCTTTACTTTATCCCAAGAAAATTTGACCAAGTTTAAGCTACCTAAAAACCTATACTTCTTTATTTTTCTTTTTTTATTTCTTGGTATTCTCTTCTATCCCTGACTATTTTTGGTGAAAAAAAAAAAGTTCTAGCTAATTATCTATACTATAATTTTAATTGTAGATAATAAGCACAGGGAAGAAATCCATAATAGGAAGTAACAAGGGAGTGCTATAGGACAAAGGGGATTAAAAAAAAAAGAAAAAAAGAAAAAAAATAGGGTGTTTCCAAAAGCTTCTTTAAAAACAGGGATTTGGCCCCAGGAAAATTCAATTAAGGTAGTGCTTCTCAAATTGGAGCATGAATTAGGTTCACCTGGAGGACTTGTTAAAACACCGAAAGGTAGACTCCACCCCCAGTTTCTGATTCTTTAAGTAGGGGGTAGGGTTGAAGAATTTGTTTTGTTACAAGTTTCTAGGAGATGCTGTTTGTTGGTGGTGGCCTGAAAATCAGTGACTTTGGAAGTCACTGAAATAAGGGGCAAAAGCCTCACCAGTTATAAATTCCTCTTGAAGAAGATGCTCTCCTGCAAAGCTTCCTTTTGGAACTGAACAGCTTGGATGACACTGGGAAAATGTGAGTCAAAGTTTCTCTCTGGGGGAAATGGCAACTCTGCCAAAATCCTAAGTTTACCCTTTGTCTTACTTCGAATTAGTTCCAGGGATATGTTTTGTAAGATTTTTAGGTATTTTTTTCCAAACATTATTTAAAATTTTACCAAGTCTTTTTTTTGTTTTTTCTTCAGTTTTATTGAGGCTAATTGACATACATCACTGTTTAAGATATACAGCATGATGGTGTGATTTATATACATTGTGAAATGATTACCACGATAAGTTTAGTTAACAAGGATCATCTCCTATGGATACAAAGAAATTCCCCTTGCAGTCACAGCTCTTATTAGAGTTTATTCTTAACTTTTCCTGTATATCCTACAGTGGTATTAGCTGAAGTCATCATGTCATACATTATATCTCTAATATATATTTCTCAGATAACTGGAAATTTGTACCTTTTATTTGTACCACCTTCCTCCAATGCCACCCCCTACCCTCCGGTAACCACAAGTCTGATAATCTGATTTTTTTTTTTTTCCGGTAAGTTTGGGTTTGTTTATTATTTGTAGATTCCACATATAAGTGAGATTATACAGTATTTGTCTTTCTCTGTCTTACTTCACTTAGCATAATGTTTTCAAGGTTCATCCATGTTGTTGCAAAGAGTAGTCTTTCCTTTTCTTACGGCTAAATAATAGTCCTTTGTATATATATCTGCTATTTGTATTGTTGCCACCTGTTGCCAGCAGATTCCAAATGCTCCAGAAGCGAAGAATTGAGCAAGCTGGCTTCAATTAAGTGCATGTGAATGAATTGGAGATAGTTTGAAACAGTATCTATAAAACAAGAAAAATCCGTAAATATTAACTTAGCTATTTGTAAATTTTTTTAATGTTTACTTATTTCTGAGAGAGTGAGCGAGAGAGTGAGAGAGCATGAGCAGGGGTGGGGCAGAGGGAGAGAGGGAGACAAGGAATCAGAAGCAGGGTCCAGACTCTGAGCTGTCATCACAGAGCTCTTCACAGGGCTCGATCTGACAGACCGAGAGATCATGACCTGAGTGGAACTCAGATACTCAACTGGCTGAGCCAACTCAGGTGTCTTAAACTAGCTGTTTGTAAGTGAAACCCTATTGGAGCAGAGTAATGGTAATTAATAAATTAAAAGAAAAAATTGTATTTTTAAACTTGGATGCTTCTAAAATGTTTTAAATATATTTTCTTGTCAGCTCTTTACTATAATTACTAAACATGATCTTCGAAATCAACTTCTCAGATGTTATAATAAAATTTTTTCCACCTGTGGGGGAAAAAAACCTGCTTCATAAGCCCTGGTTCCTGGTATAAAATGGCAGCCTCGACATCCTCCTCTCAGGCAGGACTGCCTCTAGTTACTAAAGAGCTTTCCCAAATAACTTCTTTTATAATTTAATAGGAGTATGATAGTTTGTAGCCAACTATAATAGTATTATTCCCTGGGCACCAATTTCTTAAGATAACATTATTGATAAAATATAAACAGTATATAAAAACAGAAAAAATAGAAAATGGATCTGATACGGTAACTTATTTTCTATTATCTAGTTATGTTGTCAATCTCTGTGAGTTGTAGTGATATATATGTACACCATTATGGGTACTATTTCTTTCATCTAAACTTGATTATAACATTTTCATCTTTATAGTTCTAAACACTTTGGTTAACTGCATTCATTTGCTTCAGCTACAATAACAAAATATAGTCCAGGTAGCTTAGAAAACAAATTTATTTTCTCAGTTTTTGGAGGCTGGGAGTTCACGATAAAGGTATCAGCAGGGTTGGTATTTCTGGTAAGACCTCTTTTCCTGGGCTACAGACGGCCACCTTCTTGGTGTCTTCACATAGCCTTATATCTGTGGACAGGAGGAAGGGGATACTGGGGTCTCTTTCTCTTATAAGGGCTCAGTCCCATGGGGTTCTTAAAGGCTGTATCGCCAAAAACAGTCACATTGGGAGTTAGGGCCAACAAGTAAATTTGAGGGGGCATGTATAATTCAGTCCACAAAATCAACTCAAGAACTTTTTTCTTATTGTAAAAGCAATATATGACAGTAATAGTGAACTTTAAAAGTTCTGAAAAAGCATGCAGAAGCAAATGAAAATAATGTATAGTACCATCACCCAGAGGTAATCACTGTTACTGTTCTATATTCCTCCAGCAGTTTCAAGTATATTCAGTGTTTTATAATTGAAATTTATAATTGAAATTTTGCCTAAATGTAGCTAGTCCATCCTATGTTCTTGCCATGATATATAATTTTTAATGTTAAACATCTAGATTTTTAAAAATTATTTTTGCTATTATACATCATGCTGTGATAAGTCTCTTTTACATCGATTCTTTAGAGAAATTTTGAGAAGTGAAATTATTTGCTCCAAATTATGAAAACACAATTTCTTACACTAACAGTATTTAAAATTGTATGCCACACTTCAACCTGTTTCATTAAAACAAATAAACAAAAACACAAACAAATCTTATGGTTATATTTAAGTGATATAGAGATACTTGTTTGCTAGGGTCAGTTTTGGTTTTTATTTTTCTTCTTTTCCTCCAAAAATCTGCACCCTCTCTAGGGCATTTAGCCTAAGTGCTTCTTCATAGTATCATCTGTATGAATTCCAAAATATTTTCTCCTATAAATGTTCCGTTAACACTAGGGAAGAGTGCATAAAGGGGGGGGGGGAAACCTACTCAGGCCAGAATGTATCCTTCTCATCCTCAACTCCAGCATATGCATACAGATGGTCAAAGAAATATACCTGAGACCAACAGATACACTTGACAAACTTCTCATCAAGAGTTGTTTAGAACCTCTGTCATTCTCTGTTCTTCCTTCCTGGATATACCCTTTGTCTCTCTGATATATGCTTAATATGAGGTTAACAAAATATAATAAAATATCCACAAAATTGATAGCCATTACTATGGGAGAGTATGTACAATTCTAGAAAATGAAGGTAATCTCTTGCATGCTTTCCCCATCCCAGGTTTTGAGTGGATTGGGGCTTCTTTCCTTTCTGTTGACTACTCCCCTGACATCATCCATTGTCGTCTTTTCCTGACCTGACCTGGACTTTAGTTAATGTAATATTCAGATCTCAACGGCAGCCAATTTATAAGATGTGAAAGGCTTGTAAAAATACAGCACACTGAGAAAGGCTGTTTTTCCCACTCTTTTCTCACACAATTAGTATCGGCTTCACCTAATCAGTGAACATTATCTTTAATTAAAAATAAAAAAAAGAAAAAGAGAAAATAGGACAGCAATCATAAAGAAAACACCTTGAGGAAAGTGCTGTAAACATGAGGAAAAAGAGAGTGCTGTGCAAATAATACCTCTCAGAGAATTTGATTTTTGTAACCTTAGAACACAGCCCATGGCCACAATTCCCAATCTGTGTGCCAAAGAATCCTAGAGTACTGAGGAAACTTGTGGAGATGCTCTGAGATACTTAACTTTTCAGGGAAAGGAGTGAGAGTAGCCAACTGTCAGATCCAGTGTAAACTAGTAACTTGAGATAGCTCGTGGTTTCAATATTCCATCAGCCTGCATTTCTTTTGATGGGGTCTCATTTTATGAAGTTGGGTTTCTGATATTTTCAGTGATGAAGACACAGGTGGCATGAAAATCCATGTGGATCATGAATAAGGCTGATTGTGTCCATTCTAATTCCAAAGCTTTAGAAAACATGCAGTGTTCAACAGGTACATATATCCTATTACAAAGTCATTGTGGTTGTATAAGAATGCATAAAAGTATCTTTTCAGTTTCCGTATATTTGTATTTCCAGTGACTTCTAAGGTAGATATACATAGGTTGTTTGACCCTCTATTTAGTAAACAGAATGGCAGCATCTTATTTTTGACCAGGGAGTACTGTAAAAATAATGGAGACGTTGCAGGACACACAAAGTTGGGCAATGTACTCCGTTTCTTCCCAAACACAGTTTAGATTTAATGAAGAGTGAGTGTGTGTGTGTGTGTGTGTGTGTGTGTGTGTGTGTGATTTTTTTTTATTTTTTTTTGCTCAGCTGCAAACAAAACAAAAAACCAGGATCAACTGATGATAAATAAACATTCTGTTTCTCACTGAAAGACAGATATCCCTGCAGTTAATGAAGTATGACCTCTAATAATGAAATCAACCTACTTTGTGTTCCTAAACGATATTTAGCACTATAAAGCGTATATGCTCATGTGACCTATTTAGGGATCACTTACTCTTCAAACCCATACTCCTTAAATAGAAGAGTAAAAGAATGGGCACTTTACAAAAATAATTTGCCTACGAGTACAGTGAACTTGGTTTTTTTGTGTGTGTGATTTAAAGATCCTTTTCTTAAAGGGAAACTTGAGATACTAATCACTTTCTGAAAGTTGAATAATTACTCTTCTGGGATAAATTATATTTAAAGGCCAGGCAGGCTCCATGTGACAAGTTATACTTACTGCTAACAGGTTAAGCATTGTTGTTCAAAAACAACCTTCAAATTTTGTTTTGTGCACTGTGTTGATTATCCTTAGGACTATACTTAGACAACAGCGGGGAGGGGAGAGAGACAATATATATAGATTTGCTTCCAAAAGGAATCAGTCATATAAGGTTCTTGAAGGAAACAATACAGAATATTTCAGAAATTGGAAACTGAATAATAACAGGTGCAAAGCTAATTTTAAAGTGCTTTTGCTTTCTTTTGTTAAATGTATACTGTGGTAAAATATACATCATTCTATATTCACCTTCCAAACTTTTTATCACAATGACCTGTTGGGCAAGTGGATTATAATAGCTCTACCTAAAAATATAAAGTATCTGTGCTCGTTTAAAATAACTTTGTTGAGCAGGTTTTTTTTTTTTTCCCCAGACCATGAAGTATTTTTTCTGATCATGAAGTATTTGTTTCTTAAATATTTTGAAAATACCTAGAAAGTAAAGGTCAGCCATAACCTCTTACTGACAAATAACATCAATAGCATAGGAATACATCTATTGAGACATCTTTTTCGCAAAATGAGATGACTCCTAACGAAGACTTTTTTTTTTTTAACTTAACAGTGATTCATGAAGATTTACTTAAATATTCTTTTATGCCATTTTGTTATCTCTTTAGTATGCCATCAAATGTCACTTATTTCACCCACGTTATAGATGGGCAAGCATTTTTGTCCAATAATTTTCAATTCCATAATAGACATTATAAGATGTATAGGATTATAGGATTGTATTTATGATATTTTTTGAAATAATCTTGAAGTAGATCACCACATCAAACAGGAGTAAATTTTTATAAATTACCAAAGTAATATCTAGCAATATGAATGGTATCATGGCACTTCATAAAAGTTACCTCCTTCATCAATATTGTCAATTCTGTATGGAGAATATCTTTTTTTGAATGATCTGTCTTCTGATGATTAAAGGTCAACTAGTATTTACTCTTAATTTTTAAAAATCCTATTATCTATTCTCTAATTCTCATAATCAAATGTTGTAATTTTTGGAGTCTTCTATTTGAAACATGGATTTAGAAAATTCTTTTCTTCCATAGTCTATTTCTGGTGTTTATTAACATAATTGGGATTTGGGAATAAATGCATATGTGAAAAATATTTTTACTTCATATATCTTCAAAAATCTTAACATTTTTTTGTAGCTATATTTATAATATATTTAGAATTCAATGCATAAATGATTACAGGGCATACCATTATCCAGTAGCATTACCTTTACCCAAACTCTCAATTTTTGTAGGTTTTTTCCTTTATTTTCTTGATTTTTTTTTAAGTACACATATAATTTTATTTCTTCTCTAATATCCTACTGTAGTTTTCTGCTGATTTTTGATTGAAATGTTTTTCTCTAAAAGTCCTTTGATCATATTGTTTCCCCCTCAGAAATGTAAAGATTTTACTTGTGGTATAAATGTTTCAGAAGGCCATTCATTTACTTATTTATTTTTTCCCTACCTGATAATTTCCTCTCATTTTTCACCTAGGTGTGTGTGTTTTTTGTTGTTGTTGTTGTTTTTGTTTTTGTGTTTTTTTTTTTTTTTTAAGATTGGTTGTCTCCTTGATTATTTTGCTTATTTGGGTCTTTCAATTGCAGATTGTTGTTGTTAAACTTAGGTAGTTTTCTTCTATTATATCACTGAAATTTTCCATTGTCCAATGTGTCCAATCACTTTATCAAAATGCTAATCCACAAGTTGGATCTCCTATCCCTGTCACTCATAACTTTTATCTACTTCCTTAATTTTTTATTTTTTTCGCTTTCCTCTCTGCATTCTAATAGAAATCTCAAGGTTATCTTTTATATCCATATTTTGTTATTCTAAGATTTTGTCCTAGCATCAAAATTTTGAGTTTAGAACTTCCTTGTACTCCAACTAATTTCATTCATTTCATTCTATCCTTTCATATTGTCTTTCATCTCAACGTCTTTCATTATGCATTACTGTGCTTTAAGAGTCTCTGGGTTGTTTTCATTCTATTAAAGCCTGCAAACACTCTTCAGAGGAGTTGTTCATTCTTCAGGGTGAGGGCACTTTTCCTTGTCTAATGTTTACTTATCTTTTTTCAAAGCCCTCTCCTTGGATTTTTATCAACATAGTTAACTATTATGATTTGGCTTACTGCAACGGACCAAGGTTTAATTTAAATCCTGCTCTTTGAAAATAAAATCCTCTTTTACTTTCTAGATCAAAAGTTGAAGGGTAGAATGATTTTCTCAGCTCTTATTTAAAATCCATTGTCCAGTGGGTATTTATCTACTTTCCTATAAATGTTTCAGAAGAGACACATTTGTCATCCTAAGAGGGAAAATATATAAAAAAAAAAATGTTAAACATCAAATGAAACACACATTTATCTCCCCCACTAGACTATACATTTCTCAAAGGTAAGGCCTTTCTTTTTCCCATTTCTGTGTATCCTGTGTCCAGAAGAGTATCTGGCTTATAAGAAGCAATCAATAAATGAAAAGATTAGCAAATATGAACTTGTTAAACTATTGTCGAATACTAGAATTTAAGATTTCTTTTAGGGATTATATATTTATGTCCCATTTTTATCACCTCCTTTTATAATCATATTTGGATATTTTATTTTTCAGTATGTTGTGTATATATACACATATATGTATACTTATAGATATGTGTATATATAGGTACAGGTTTAGAATGGACTTGTGATGAACTTAAGGTCTGATTTAAGTAAAAAAAAAAATGCTTTTTGATATTCAGCTTTGAACATTCTCTTAGACTTCTAGATTTTTATCTATGGTTCTGAAACTAAGAACTGAAGCTAAAATAGTATTAATTAATAAGATGGATTATGCAAATTATTTTATTTTGTTTAAAAGGCATACAAAACATTGAGTTGTACAAATAAAATACTGTTACAATTCTGGTTTAAAAAAGCAAAAAAGAGAAATTGTGCTCTTGTATGAATATTCCCAAGGGACATATGTAGGCTAATGACACACTTAAGGGGCTTACACATGATTTGCATAAACTGCAGCTGTTTAATTTGCATAATTTATAAATACAGCTATAACCTGTTTTGTCCATTTTCTGGCCCTGAAGAAGGTTAAAACCATGTTAAATTTTTGTTTTTGAATTTTTTCTTCTTAAGCTTTTTGCAATCTCATATTATCCTTCTGGTATAGATTGCAACGACTTGGAAAATACTAAAGTACAAACAAAAAGCAAAACAAAAAACAACCCATTAAGCTGTGGGAAACTGTTAAGGGGGGGGGAGGAGCCTAAAGAATCAGTAAAAGAAAGATTACTCCTTGACCAATAAATGTACCAAATCTTACCATGAATTTATTCTTAAATTTAATTTCATTGTTATTCCTATCATTTATTATTTTTCAACCATTAATGTACATGTGATTTCCCTGGGGATCTTATAAAATGCAGATTCTGATTTGGTAGGTTGCTGATGAAGGAACCATACTCAGAATGAGGCTCTAGGTCACATAAAATGTCATATCAAATGGCCAGTGACATAAAGAGTAAAAATAACTTCCTTTTCTTGTCCACACCAAGGAATGAATGTATGTACATATGCATTTGTGGGTGTGTAGGTATGAAGAAATAGATGTATAGGAGTATGTGTAAATTGAGAGAGATTTAATCATAATTCATCTAAGAACTAAAATATTTTTAATCCTATAACCTTGCTTATCTCATTCCAACATGCTTAAAATAAAATTTAACACTTGGGTGAATACTTTTGGGAAATTGGACTTAATTCCTGTTGAATTCAACATACTTTTGAATTGCATGGTTCTGGTCAAATCATTTAAACTCATTAAAATCAAGAACCCTTGTATTGGGTAGCACTGAGTGGTTGGGTTGTTAGGAAAAAGGAATATATTTAAATAGCCACAGTTTTATAATTCAGCTAAGCTTGTTTTCAAACATTCATACTGAGTCAAACACTTGACATTTATGGAGACCTTAATAATCCCGAAGATTCCAGTAAAAGGGACACAGAAGAAGGTAAAAGGGAGACCATCATTAACAGGGATTTTGGGAGATAAGATATTTTGTTGACTAACAGCTATCATGTTGTTGTTATCAATAATGTGGAGAAACGATTGTGATGAACTGTGTGATACTGAACATTTTACTTTTTGTGTGTGTCTTTTTTCTATGCATATTTACTTGTATCTATCAATTATGTTTTAAAATTAATCACATAGTATATGCTATATTTACGTTGCTTTTTTTTATTTAACCATGTGTGATTTCCCCACATTATTAAATTATTAAAGAGGCAATAAATATGTAAATTTGGAATCCACACTTTGGATTCCACTATATGAATTCTACTCAATGGGTAGAATAGAATTAGTCAATCACTTATTTGTAGATATTTATATATATTCAAATTTTTATTATGAATAATGCTACAGTGAATATTCTTGTTCAACATCATTTTTTAAATACCTGTATATTACTTGAGAATGAAATCCTAATAAGAAAATGTGACTTGGAATGTAAGCACTTTTAATATATAGGGCTGAATTTTTGTTCTCCAGGAAGTTTTTACCAAGTGATCTTTTTCCATAGCAATGTATACGTTTTTCCCTGTATTCTTGCCAAGGCTAAGTAGTAGTATTAAAGTAATTTTTTTCCTCACTTTTGACAATATAATATTTGAAATAAGATACAGTTGTATTAATTTGAATTTTTTACTATTTAAATATTTTCATGAAAGGTTTATAGTTCCTTTGTATTTTCTGATTTTTTTAAAGGATTATCACCTTCAATTGGGTATTTAAATGGAAATACTTATTTTATTGGTTTGTGAGAACCTGTTAGGCATTAAGGAGACTAATTGTCCTGTCTTTTATATAGCCTTTATTCCCTGTGTATCATTAGCCTTTTTAAAAGCTATTTATAGTGTTTCATCATGTAATATTTTTAAACTATAGGAAGTAAATTTCACAAATCTTTTCCACTGGAATGACTTTCTTCTGAAAGGCCTCTTTCATAAATGAGAAAATATCCAATATGAGGAATGATCCAAATACAACCATTGTACTACTTGGAATTATGAGACAACTATTAAACTACCCTCTTCATTTTTTTTTATTTTTATAAAAACATAGCAGGGTTTGGTATGGTTATCCCCCCAAAGAAATTGCTTTAGAAATTTCACCTTTCATCATGGATATTAGATAATTTTGGGGAAATCTTATTAGCCTTAAAGTCAAATTTCTAGGTTCCCAATTCCTAAATTTCTAGAATATTTAACCTACTGTCTGTCAAAATATATTTTCTTAGGTTCCACTATTAAAAAAAAAAAAAAAAAAAAAAAAAAAAAAAAAAAAAAAAAAAAAAAAAAAAAAAAAACAGAGGCAAAAGAAAACTCCAAACATGAATGGTTTAATGCTAGGTCTACTTCAAGTTCTTATGTGTGAGAGTGGATAAGTCTGGTTATTTCCTATTAGTCTTTCAAGTTATATCATTAATGGAAGCTGGATATCTCAATTTGTTTCATACCAACAAGCAATTGCACGCTAGAGTTACTGGCATTTTTGTGTAATTTAATTACAGCTATTAGCTTAAAAGAGATCCTATTGGTGCCAATAAAGAGAGGAACTGCTGGTTTAGCTCCTTATCTTTGGAGAAATTCTGGTAAACTAGGTCAGCATGGTCAATTTTGAAGGGGGTTATACCAAAAGCCAATTCACTTACACATTCCATGTATTAATTGCCACTCATGGTCTGGAAGGTGTTATAAACAGTCTTATAAATAGGTCAATATTAGTTGATAAGTAGATATTTTGAGAGATGCATAAACGTCTCCTAATTGTCCAGATACCAATCCATTCCTTGAAATACTTGTTTTCTACCTGGCTCCTTTGAAAATTCTGTTTGTAACATTTTTTAAATTGCTTAAAGAAAGTAACTTGCTCACCTGAAAAGATAAGTGCCTTGTTAACTCTCAATTATCTATGCTAATGGAAAGTAATCTGTCTGGGGATTTTATTCACTGTCGTAGAAATCTTTGAGGTTGAACATAAAAGCTTGGTCACAGTATCCAGGAAATGAAAGTCTTAGGAAGACTCTGGGGACATGGCTTACGAGTTTAGTTTCTTTTGCACTCATGGATGAGAATGAAAGATGAAAAACTTCTGTATAGACTTTCTGTGGTGGCCAACATGTAACTTTTTGCAATAGTTCTGAGCATGCTAGAGGCGCTGCCACTACATAGCTACGTCCTGACATGGAGAAGCTGAGTTCCAAGTGAGTTATTCTTCCTTTTGGAAATTATCAAATTTCACGCACAGTCCTGAGCGTTAGGATAACAAGGTAAATAAGATGGACAAGTTACCTCATTCCATGGTGCTGAAATTCTATATTGAGACTGTGGTGGGGAAAGCAAAGAAGAAATGTTTACTTAGAGATAAGTGCTATGAAGAAAATAAAACCCTGATTTGATAAAGGCTGATAGCAGCTAAGAGACAACTTTATTCAGTGGGTCAGGGAAAGTATCATTTGTGTGGAGTCTGTGGAATTGAGGTCTTAATGGAATGTTATTTAGAGACTTTTCAGTAAGTGACACTATTTTCATATTAATGTTATCCTGACTGCCGTGGGGGAACAGTGGGGTAAGGCAAGAGTGGATAGAGGCAAGTTACTGAGCTATTGTGGTAGTCCAAAGAAGACTGCTAAAAGTAAGAAGGAATTAGTGGCTTTTGTGGGCTTAATAAACCATCTTGATCCACACCTGCTCTCAGGATATAGACAAAATGAGTGTTCATATGAAAACTGATAGGCACATGTGGTGCAGGCAAGAAAATGAGGCAGGTTATGAGGTTTGAGGAGAGTATAACCGGAGCAGCGGAAATGAAAACAAAAACAAGAAACTGGATTGTCTAGGGGAATGATTCTGAACCTGGGTTGCACTTTGGAATCATCTGGAATATTTTAAAAATACTGATTCCTGGGGCACCTGGGTGGCTTTGTCAGTTAAGTGTCTCCTGGCTTCAGGTCAGGTCTTGATCAAGCCCTGTGTGTCAGGCTCAGTACAGAGCCTGCTTGGGATTCTCTCTCTCACTCTGCCTCTCCCCTGCTCATGCTGTCTCTCTCAAAATAAACTTTAAAAAGTGACTGATGCCTGACCTTTTTGGCCCTACCAGAATCACTGCCACCAATGTACACACTGTACACAGAGCCCATAGTATACATAGTATTCTGATGTATTTGGTTTGGAGTGTGGTCTGGACGGAGTTTTAAAAAGCTACCCAGATCATGCTAAAACATGGCTCCCTCTGAGAAACCTTGGCCTGGGCAGAACCCAGAAAATAGGCACTAAGGCTGAGGGAGGAGGGGTAGAACAAATTAAACTAAGTGGGGATCTGAGTAGTGCCTCATCAAGTGCTTAAACTTGCTTAGGACAGCCGTCAGGTGTCTCATTCTTAGCAAGAAAGCTGCTTCTTTAGTATACTAGGACTCCAGACTCAAGCAAATGATTGGAGTTTTTTACAAAAAGGTTTCTCCACTTTAGGGGCTTTTATATTTATGTAAATAACACCTTTAAATTTTCTTCTGCCCTTTTAAAACTCCCTATGTACTTAAAAATGCATTTGTAACTACAGCACAAAAATTAAACTTCCTACATAAAGACATTTATGGATGCCATTAAGTATAAAATTAGTATTGATTTGTAAATACTTAGGTCAAGACTAGTATGAATATAAAAACAAATTATACACCTCTGTTATATATAAAATACCAGCTCATTTGATTTTTACTGAGCTTAATGTATATTGGGGGAAAAGTCTTCTGTAATTTTTTTTTTTTTAAATTATAAGGCCCATTTTAATCAGTTACAAAGATGACTGCTTACTGTAGAATTTGAAAATGTTGGAAGGAAAAGGACCGTGTCCTAAATACAAAAGTTAATTTGCAATAATTTAAATCACACACAAGAAACTGCTCTTTAAAAAAGTCAGTAAAGCTTGATGTTAAAATATGAAACTATTGCATTCCTAATTTTCAAGGCCATGCAACTGCTGTGCTTAGATTCTTGCTAGCAAATATTCAAATCCTTTTCCTCTTCCTAAAGTATTTGTTTTTGAGACCAACTTTGAAGAGATAGAGTACTAATGTATATATATTTCCCTCTTCTGGATAATGTGTTCAAGAGTAATTGACAATGAAAATACTTTGGAGTAGGGTGGGGACAATGACAGGGAACCTTTCATTTGATAGATTTCAGTTCTGCCATATTTAGTTTGCTATATTAGTTTATGAAGCCTTCCAATTAGCACATCACTCATAACCTCCATTTCTTAGAAATATTAAATATCACTTTCTGCAGTGGTTAAACTTATTCACAACACATGTATCTTGGTATTCATGTATTCTAAGTCTCCATTGATTCCAAAAGATCATAAGAGGTAAGCTTGGAATAAAGAAAGTCATTTTATAAGCATTCATTTAATGTTACTTTTAATATTTCAAGCATAGTTATATTTTCTGTAGTTTAAAAAAAATTCTGACATTTTAAAAATGCTACAAATTCAATAACTGTACGATATCTTCTCCTGTTTCCTCTATTAATATTATTTCTAGAGAAAGAAACTCGGACAAGTATATTGTGTTTATTTTCCAGTATGTTTTGTTAACTCTTTCTTCCAGTATATCCTCTAGTCTATTAAAAACAAATGCCAAAAATAGTTTCTCCCAGGTAGAAAGGGAGAGTACAGAAAAAAATTTCATTGTGATAAATCCAGTTAACAGTTTAAATATTTAGTAAGTGGTGTGTTATAATATTAGTGATTATAATAAAATAATTATTGAGACAAGTATATACTATAAAATTTTTAACATGGACTTCATCTATAATTTCTGAAAATACTACCTAATTACTTAATTACTATTTTTAACTCTAAATCTTTTCATTATATTTCCTTATGTTTTTCTCATCTTTCATAACTGATTTTCTTATATTTTCTGTAAAGAAAATAGATGAAAAAAGAAACCTAGATTCATAAAATTATTTTCATCTTCGGTACCATCATACAACATAATTTAAAACTCCTTATTTTAAAATAAGTATGATTATAATCTATATAACTCAGATACATTGCTTTACCTCAAACAATAGCAATAAAATAGAAAAATAGAACATTTGTGGTGCTTTGAGAGAGCATGGCAGGTTTTCTTTTTTTTTTTTTTTTTTTTTTCTTTAGAAGTGTGAATGCAATAACAAAATACTTAAGACTTGAATGTCTTGAGGAAAGGACTGGTGGCAGACTCCAGGGGCCAGGAGAGATGAGAAACTTTCTTTTATCTTTTGAATTTCAGTGGGGAAAAGCTACATAAAGACTGGATTGGGAATTAATCTCCACCTTCAGTTTTTGAGGATAGGAAATCACTTGAAAATACAAGGATGCTTGATACAACCTGAAAACTTATTTTTAATCAAAAACCTCTTTCTAGGACTAGAAGACTAACCATTATCACATATGGACCTAGGGTATCTTCCAGGTAGCATGAGTATGAACCCTGGAGTTAGAGAAGAGAATGACCCAGTGAAGATGTCCCCAAGTTATAAATATGGAAGTTCCACAAAGAACTGTTGCCTCACTCTGGAAATGAGCAAACCACAGTGTATAGCTCTACAGAGAAATATACCGGACATGTATTAGCTGTTCTCAGAATCAGTTTAAAAAAACAAAACAAGGGGCGCCTGGGTGGCGCAGTCGGTTAAGCGTCCGACTTCAGCCAGGTCACGATCTCGCGGTCCATGAGTTCGAGCCCGGCGTCGGGCTCTGGGCTGATGGCTCGGAGCCTGGAGCCTGTTTCCGATGCTGTGTCTCCCTCTCTCTCTGCCCCTCCCCCGTTCATGCTCTGTCTCTCTCTGTCCCAAAAATAAACGTTGAAAAAAACAAAACAAGATGGGGTGCCTAGGTGGCTCAGTTGGTTAAGTGTTCAATTTCAGCTCAGGTCATAATCTTGTGGTCCATGGCTTCAAGCCTCAGAGCTTGGAGCCTGCTTTGGTTTTATGTCTCCTTCTCTTTCTACCCCTCCCCCACTCAGGCTCTCTCTTGCGCGCGCGCTCTCTCTCTCAAAAATAAACATTAAAAAATACAAATAAAAAAACAAAACAAACAAACAAAAAAAAGACAAAAAACTAACATGACCTAATCCCAAATCCTATCTGTTGACTTGCTATACTGGTTGATTTGCTATACTGGTTTACCAACCCTTAGTCTCCTTTGAGTTACTATTTCAAGATCGTGAGTGTTACACAGTAGCCTCATTTCATACCTTTATGGTAATGAAATCTATCACCCAAACTTAGAACCTCAAAGCCAACCTTTTCTCTGTTGTATACTAAGCAAATTTTCCATCATACATTCCATCATGTGGATCTGATTCATTTCTTTCTCCATAGTATCCTCTTATCCCTACTGTTCTCACTTGTTATCCTGTTTAAACCCTTATGGGTTTGTGATGCCTCATAAGTCAATCTGACTAGTTTACACCCACTCTGTTGGATGCTGTCATTCAAGTTTAGGTTTGATAAGTACTCCTATATTTAGCCATATTTATTTATAGTTACCAATCTATTTACATACTGTATACTCATGAATAATGCCATTTCTTTGTGTCAATATGGGCCTTAGGCTAATCTGATAACATTCTAGATTTGTGTTGTTTTCATCTCTGGAGTCAATTTCCTAATCTATGTCAATGGAGTGAATTAAAATCTAGGACAAAAGGGTTCCCTTTATAAATTGTTACACATATACACATTAGAAAATCTGGTTAAACTTTAAAAGGCCTAGAATGTGATTTCAAGGTTTTCACATTCATTTCAGTAACTTCCCAACTGTATAATGGGAGGGGGGGGGGAGGGTTGGGGATTTATTCTTTGGAATAAATTCTTTGGAAAACTTACTATAAAGGGCTGAGGTTTTTTTTTTTTTTTTTTTTTTTTTCCCCTCCATATAAACAAGTTTTCTTCTAAACTTGTTTCATAAAAATATTCCCAACCCATTCTCAGATTGATTACAGATTTAAACAATAAAATTAAGCATAAAGATTTTCGTATAAAGGTTTGAGCATTCATGTCTGTGTTGGAATTATTCCTTCTTTCTAAAAGAATACAGCAGGCCTTAGCTCTAAACCACTGTTTCTGGGAGGTAATTGATTATCAGATCAAGGCAGAAGTGATTTCAGTAATTTGTTACATTCCCAGAAGTCAGGGCCTTCAAAAGCCTGGTTGTTTTCTTCTATTTGGAGGTCTACAGCCCAAGGCTGCCTTCTTTAGAAAAGGCCAGAGTGCTTCTACCTGGAAACTTAGTGTATCCTCCCTGTTCATGATAAATAATTGAACTGTCACCAGCCCCTGTGAACTTGTCCCAGTGGTGCCACATAGCCAAGTTATAAGGGCTAAACTTGAGAATAACAGAGTGAGTGATGGCCAAAGGACAATACCTGGGTGAGGTGGGTGGGACTAGAGTTCCTTCTATCACAGATAGTGTATAGGCTCCTGGACTATGTTCACATTTGGTGCCTAATGACCATTGATAAGTAGTACTTGTCCAGAGAAAAAAATTACTTCTTGAAATCTCTTCTGTGACCTATAATAGGGGATAAAATAGGAAATTTTTGTTAGAAAATAATATTTAGAGAATTATGGGAAAAAGCCATTTCTCTCAAACAACACCAGATGATTATAGTCCTTGATCTAGGCCTTTTTGTATATTATTTCTAATGAGCTTAAATACTGTACATGGTAAGCTTGTTTCCAGATAAGGAATTAAAGTTCAATGATGTGTTATAATTTTCCCCAAGGTCACACTGTTAAAATTGTGTTGGTACTTTGGGAATAGATTCTGTCTAGCTCACTCAGCATGTGAAATGTAGGACAGAGATACTTTAAGCTCTTAGTTGTAAATGAGCCATAGAATCATAAGATACTTTGACCTGTAAACTGAACTATGCTGTGTGTTCTTACTGGAAAGTGATTGGGGCACATGGGTGGCTCAGTTGGTTGGACATCAGACTCTTGGTTTCAGCTCAGGTCACAATCCCAGGGTCATGAAATTGAGCCCCATGTTTGGAGCCTGCTTAATCTTGTCTCCTCTCACTGCCCCTCTCTGGCTCACATGCTCTAAGATTTAAAAAAAAAAAAAAAAAGATTAAGAATTTAAACTTTAGAGGTAAACAGATTGTGAATCCAAGAGTCACTACTAGGTATTACTAATAATATTGAATGTGTACAATCATTAACCTAGATGGGTTCATGCATCTCAATTTCCCTAACTATAAAAGAACTAGTTCATGATCTCTTTGGGTGAGATAACGCAAGTAGAGCAACAAATATAGTATGTATCAATAGTAATTAATACATATTGTTGTTATCATCTCCTGACAAAGAGAAATTTGGAAAATACGTAAAAGCAAAACAAAGGTCCCTCCTTGCTAACAAACCAAACACAGGCTTTTGAAGGTTATAGAGTATTTCCTTTCAAAATACTTCTAGAAAGTTTCTCCTAAAAGAGAAACTATTCTAGCAGAATTGCAATCATAGTCACATAGAATTTGTAGCCCGTTTTATGTTGATAATGTTACCTGAGTAATTTCAATGTTCTTCTGTAGTCTTCAAACCATCCTTTATATTCATTACAAAATACTAGATTGGATAAAACATTTTTTGATCAATTGGTGGCGTTGAGCTTTTAGACTGGTTTTAACATTTCACTTTAATACATAATGTAACCAAAGAGCTTTTTGCAGCAAGTGGCTTTCTGTATTTAGGACAGAGGTTTTGTTTTTGTTTTTGACTCTGTATCCACTTGTGGTCATTGACCTAAAGCTCCTCTATGTGTTTCGTTCCACTTAGTGTTTAATCTTTGGCAGTATTCTAGCCTGATACAGCTGTGGCAAGGACAAATAAAGGGAGGTTTTCCTTCTTGGGATAGACTTTTATCTTCAATTCCACAAACTTTTGGCTTCTGGGTTTCTCCAACATAAAGGATGCTCGGCAAAATTATTTTCAGTGCTTTTAAGCAAACTGTGTTGGAGTTAGGGTCATTGTTATTTGAGCGGGAGGGGAGTCCTTTCTATCCATATGTAGTTTTGCAGCTATGCCTCTAGGTATAAATCTCACATTTGTTATACTTTTTAAGTTAGGTGCAAAAATTTACATTTATTTCTTTGTTTAGCCTCATTTTTGGCTTCTCTAGTTTTGGGGATTAAAAAAACATCCTAGTTCTCCTTAATTTTTTATTTTAATCCCAGTTAACATACAATGTTACATTAGTTTCAGGTGTACAGTATAGTAATCCAATACTTCAATACATCACCCTGTGCTCATCAAAATCATAATTATTTTATTCTGTACCCTATTGCCCTAGTGTTCTATTATTTGCAAATCTTAGCATATTTTCTGTATTATCAGCAACATTATTATGTATATTGATAACTGTTTACATGGAAATTTAAAACAGTGAAATGAGCCTCCTAAGGGAGCTTCCATAAGAGGGCCACTAATCAACCATTATCAACCTTGTCACTCTGATTTCATGGGAACCTTTACTGAGTATCATCTTAAAGAGAAAATAGAACAATATGTGATTTTCATGATCTACCAATGCAGTTGTACTACCAAAAAGGAGAGGGCATTATATTGACCTGAAAGAAATTAATGAAACAATGATGCTTTTCAGGAGCCCAACTACCCCTCTTCCAAGTATTCACAAACTGATTTATCTTTTTTTTTTTTTTTTTTTTTTTTTTTTTTACTTTTCCACCTTTTTTCAAAATTTATTTGCAGTGAATTTTAAAATGAATTGTTCATATACATTCTAGGAGTCCCACCATCATAATTTGATTCATACACTATTTAGTCTGGACAGATTACATAAAGTAAATGAATCTTGAGCTATGCTTTGAGGAGGAAAGACATATAGTTTGTTAAGCACAGTCAGAAAAATGTACTTTGGGAAGGTGAACAATGTGGGTTCAGTAGAGTCCAGGGATGTGAGTAAGTTATTTTCCAGGGATAAGCCTTTCCCTTGTTATAGCACATGTTTTAATAAATTGCTGCATATCCTTTATTCTTCAGCATTGGTCAAAACTTTTATATTAATAGTAAAAATGCCAGAAAAATTTCATATTCTTTTTAATATGTTCATTTTTTTAAGTTTATTTATTTTGAGAGAGACTGAGACACAAGTATGGGGAGGGCACAAAAAGGGAGACAGAGAATCCCAAGCAGGCTCTGTGCTGCCAGTGCACCCCCAGGAGCCCCTCGTGTTATGCTCTTTAAACAACCTCACAAGTGAAGGGAGTGTTTTATCTCAGTTGTTAGATAATTAAACTGATGTCTAGATAGGCTAAGTTATTTGCTGAGGGGGTCTCACGGGTGATACAGATGTGAATCAGAATGGAAACCCAGTACCGACACTCTCTGGAGTCCATGTTCTTTCCACAGTGCCACACTTGTTGCTACAAAACAATATCCACGTATTTGCCACTTGAAACAAGATGATGAGAAATCATATTCAAGTAGGTATGTATCTGTGTGTTTTTATTTGTCCATTTATTTTGGATTTAGGTGTTACTTGGTTTTTCTGTACTGGAGCTTTTATTTAATAAAGTGTTTAGCAATAGTAGAAGCATTGCACTGCCGGCCTCCTAGGAGATTATCAATCTGGTTAGCACTTCGAGAAAGAAAAGATAACAAAAAGGCAAAAAATTTGAATCACTTTATCTTCAGTTACCATCTAAAATTTGGGGATTATTTGAATCCTATCCTGAAATTGTTGTTGTTGTATCAATTTCAACCAAGGTCATAGATGCTACTTTAGCTTTTTGTTTTTGTTGCCCCTCAGAGGTCTGAGTAAGAAGTAGACATTTATTTACATTCTCACCATCTATGTGAGTGTGCATGTTTCTGTGTGGATGTATCTGTAATAAAAACTATATGTTGTAGTTTCTTTTAAATTGGAAAAAACTTGTTTTAAAATGGGGGGAAAAAGCAGACCCTAGTTTTTCATATTTTGTTTTCTTTTACACAAATGTAGGCATTTCCTAGACCTATCATTGAAAAGGATTGAATAAGGCAAAAGGGAGTATTTCAGTATTTTTCTGTATAGTTTTTGTAGCTGTAGCCAATTAGCAGTTTTAGGAGACTGCTTATGAGGAATAAAAAATGAGAAGTTGAACTGTTGAGTCTTGTCCTGGTTAGCAGTGGTGTTTTCTATAAAACTAAACTCTGTTTTTAGAATAGGATATAGCTTCTTAACTTAGAAAGTGTGTCATAAAATTAATCAGTTCTGAAAAAAATGTAAGAGTCATCAGAGTCTTATTTTCCTCTATGTCCAGCTATATATTTCAGAAGGCCACTGCATCCTGCCTGTGGGGTGTTTGTGTCACTCCCACGGAAAGTGATACTGTTTTCACTGACTGTGATAAGAATGTGCACTGGAGTTGTGCGGTGTAAAATCTGTCTAGCTGATACACAGAGGTCTGCATGGTTGGGGGGAGGGTTTATAATATGATATACAAATGAAATCAGTGTTCTGATTTCACCTGGTGATTAAAGTATTGATATTTTTATATATGTTAAAAGTAGGTCTCTGTTATTGGAAGAATAGGACAGCCAGAAATAAAGACTTGCCAGTTGTGAGACAATTTGGCTTAATTTAGCATAGTTTAACTTTTTTTTTTTTCTTTTACCATTTTTTACGTACTCAATTCCAGGGCTAATGTAGAAATCTGTAATGCCCATATATATATATATATATATATATATATATATATATATATATATATATATATAGTGTAACTTTGTATTTCCTAAAATGAGTAGTGATTTTGGGGTAATATTTTATACAGTATAACTTTTCCTTCCTGGAAATTATGTGTGTCTTTGTAAGAAAGGATCAACTGGTTAAAAAAAATACAGTAATTCTTCTAATTGAATTTTAGAGCCTGAAGGAACTAACCAGGGATATGAAATCTAGCTCAGATACATTAAGAGGACAGCAAGTCCTTTATCATTATAATCCAAAGCAGTGGGTTCCCTGTGGGAAATAAATGGAACTGAGATTTTAAAATAGGTGCCTCCCACTAAAGAGTCTTAGTGAAGCACTGGAAGAAAGTTAGCTTCTCAGAATGACTTAATGTGAGCCACTGTCAATAACTAGAGCATCATCAGCATCAGCCAGAAGAACTCTGACATGATTTACAATTGATATATTGTATTATGAATGTGAGAAAGCATGAGACAAATTCAAGTTGCCTAAAAACTATGTACTCCCACAGCTGTTGGTTTTCTTATACCATGGCAGAGTAAATTAGATCAACCTGAGTGCCTACCAGCCCAATTACATGCATTTTCCTCCTTTAAGGCAAACATTTATTGTCTTTCTTGAAGTTGAAACTGTATTTTCTATTTTAAGACCAACTCCCAGAGCCCCCAATGAGGGATTTTTTGTGGCTCTTGTTTAAGAAGCTCTATCGTAAGAAGCATCAAGTCCTTATTAGTAAGCCATAGCTGGGCTAGTGACAACTTCTGCAACCAGTAAAGTCTATCCACCTTGGGGAACATGGTTCCCTCCCTTCCTAAGAGAAGCGTGGCCCTTTGGTAAGATTTGGTTGAAGACTTCACCAATCTGAGACCCAGAGGAAATCTAAATACCCTTTCCAAGCCGTTTCTATTCTGCATCTTGTTTCTTTATTAGAAAGAATGTTGTCTCTCCTCCTTGGGGTCATCCCTCCTACGATAATTATCAGGCCTCCTCTGGTGTCACTGGAATTAATAGGAGTTCCCTTTGAAGAAGGCAGATGCTTTAACTGCTATCTAATGTTCCCAGGAGAGCTGATGCAAATGATTGCTGGGAAGTTCAAAGTTCAAAGAGCTTTCTTTACTGAGCTCTACTGTTGCCACTGTAGTGAGTTGCTGTTGATCCTGTGATGATATTGGCATCAGGATTAGTTTTCTGCTGCTGCCATAGCAAAGTACTACAAACTGGGTGTCTTAAAACAACAGAAATTTATAACCTCACACTTCTGGAGGTTACAGTCTGAAATCAAGGTGTTGGCAGGTCCACATTCCTCCAAAGTTAAGAAAGGAACCTCCTTACCTCTTCCAGCTTCTAGTAACCCCAGATGTGCCTTAGATTATGGCAGCATAACTCCAATCTCAGCTTTCCTATTTGTATGGCCTCCTTCCCTTTGTGTCTTCACATGATCTCCTTTCTGTGTGTCTCTGTGTCCAAATTTCCCTCTTATAAAGACATCAGTATAGTGGATTAGGTCTCATCCTAATTATTTCATCTTAACTTGATTACATCTATAAAGATCAATTTCCAAATGAGATCACATTCACAGGTGTGAGGGTTAAGACTTCAACATATTTTCCTGTGAAACAAAACTCAGCCTATAAGATCCTCCATGAACTCCATTCAGTGCCATTGTCACTAGTGCATATTACAACCCCATCTAGAGGCATTATGCAGGGAAGGAGACAGTTTTATACTCAGCCTGGGCAATGCTCACTATGTGTAGGTTTCTAGGGTTCTGTTCTTTAAATCATCTTACTAAGTCTCTGTTTCAGGAACAGCCTACCCCTAGAGAGGCTGAGTGAGGAGCCTTCCCCATGTCTCCAGTGCCATAAACCCAGATGCCCTGCTCTCTCTCAATCTTTGCTTGGGATGTGAGTCCATACGTAGCTGCTGTCTGTTTCTTCCATCATATAATTTGATTAAACAAAACAAAACATTTCTCTACAGATCTGAATTCTGGCTGAAAGTTAACATTCTTTTCAAACTGCTCTTGTTTTTAGTTCCATTTTGGCCTTCACAGCAACTGAGTCTGGATCCTGCTGACCTGCAGCTTCAGCTAGCGTTCTATAACTTTGGAATGGGACTTAGGGTTTCTAAACATATCAATATTTACTCAACCCCTAATAAGTCAAATTCTGCAGAAGGAAACAAAAAATTCTACTTTGCTGAATATTCTGCTATATGAAATTCTAATAGGATTAATAATATAGTAATAATGGTCCAATTTTATTTCCCACTGAAAGACAGTAGAGTGCTAGCACTAAATCCTTTCTCTAAACTGCATTCTTGCAAGTTTTGAAATCATTTATTCAAAAACAACTCTTTGAGTTCTGATCCTACTTTAATCCTTGCCTTGATTTGTGTAGAGCTCCATCTTTTAACTGGAAAATATTCTATGGATCCTACTCACAAACTTTCTCCTAATGTCTTACTCAGACTTCCTTTTATGGGCTCAGAGAAACTGGGCAAATTCCCCTTTACTATCTTCTGGTAATGGTATTTCCACTCTGACTTCCGAGTATTTTACCTATTCCTGCCTTATCCTACCTGTATTTCATTGCTACACCCATAGATCTAAGTGGAGATAGCAACACATCTGTGTGTTATGCTTTGTCTTTCAGATGGATCATTTTCATTTCTTAAACAACCCTTAGCACTCTTAGCATGGAAAGTGATTTTTAATGCTTCTCCAAGGTCAAAGCCTTTCATACCTATAAAGGTGTATGGCTACAATAGAATCAGGTATGTGATGAGATTTCAACATTCAAATGGGTGTTGGGGGACAGTAACATATTTCATTTGCAGTAATTTAAGTTAATTTAGTTGTAAAGAGCAAACACACACAGTTTCTCTATAGACCTCAATTCTGGCCAAAAGTTAGCATCCATCCTTTTCAAAACAGCTCCAGTTTAGGAACTGGGCTGCAGGTGCTTAATAACATATTCATAAGGACTCCCCAGTCTGTATCTTTGTTATTATAAAATGCTTTCCTTTGCTGTTTGTGCAATTCTAAGGCCCATTCACCTGCAGTTTGGAGTACTTGTTATCATCCAAACAGCTCTCAGGAGCATTTCACAATGCCAAGGAGATAGGCAGAGGGGCCCTTAAGAAATATTTTAAAAAACAGAAGAACTGAAATGCATCACAAACACGAATGCCCGGAAACCAAAAGAAAAGTAAATGCCATTTTAAAAATAAAATAAAATCATGATCTCATTAAAAATAATTGCTAAGATAAAGTACACTGACAACAGAAATTACCTTTTAACTGTTTTCCTTAAATATCTTTTTTCCTTCTCTCTTGCTCTGTTTTTAATAGAAGGTTTTAAATATGTTTTGTATGGAAAGAGATTCTGGTGTGAAGATAAATATAACTGCTAAATATAGAATCATGAATCTACAATTTATATAGCTTAAATATTTTCATTTAATTAAATTTATTGCTCTTCTTGTTAGTGTTTATTTCAGTTTACCAGATTCCCAAAGTTGATTATATTATTAGAATTTTTATTCACCGTATTTATTTCTTCCTGTCCACTCTCTGCCCAGATAATCTAGAGATTAATTCATCAGTTAATTAAAATGTATTCAGTAATGCCTTTGGCTTATAGTAAGCACTTAATAAAGGTTTTTGTTATTTTTTTTTTCTTTTCAAGATCTAATTGACAACCTCCCTGGTTATTGTAGTCAACAATTACTGAGTGCTTACTGTAGGCAAAATATTATGATAAATATTGGGACTACCCAGATGAGTAAGACATGGTCCCTAAACAGAGTATGGCATAATAAAACAGATAAAGGCAGATATACAAAGTAGTAAGTGCAATTATATAAAGTATAGGTATACAAAGTAGTAAGTACATTTCAGCACATCCAGCAAAGACACAGAGAAAAGAAGGGTCTGGTAGTAGAGTATTCATAGTGGTCTTCATTATTACTCTAAAACCAGAATGCTGACCTATTTTTAGGCAAGTAGAAAGGAGAGGAAGGTCATTTCAAGCAGTACGAACTGCATGCTCAAAAGCATGAAGTTGTGAAAAAGCACAACACCTTTGAGAACCTCCAAGAAAGATAATGATGATGGTGTGGGAGTTATTTCAGGAGATGTAAATGAAAGGTAAGCGATAGATGGATCAGGAAGAGCCTTGAGCCCAGCTAAGCAATTTAAACTTTATTCCTTAGGCTGTGGGGAGACATTAAAGGAATTTAAGCAAGTGGATAAAATGACAAGATTTACATTTGAAGAAGGTCATTTTGAAAACATTGTGAATGATGGATTGGAAGGAGTAAGACTATAGACAAGAAGCTAGAAGGTGGTTACTGTAGTCCACGGGAGAAATACTAAGGCTCTCAGCTAAGAACTAAGGTTCTACAGTGGATCTGTGTTAATTTTGTGTTATGTAAAGAAAGTCTATAGGACTACTGCATTCTCTTCTGTGGACAGACCTTTACAGGAAAACCATGATAAAATCAAATATTAACCCATAATTATAAATGTTAGTTCAGGGAACTTGAACATGGTGTTCTCATGGCCAAACTATTTTCTTGCTATGGAAGAAAAATCAAATCCTAAGCAGATTGTTTCTCTGAAATCCGTATAAGTGGAGCTAAAATAGAACATTTAATAGCTTCAGGAAAGCATAGGCTGATACAACTGTCTTGGCAAAAGTATCAGAATATTTGGCTATAGCTCCCACCATCCATATTAGGGATGGCCTTGCCACTGGAACTGGAATATAAAATATTCTGAGACCAACATCTGAGACACTTGTTTTTTTTGTATAGAATGGAGGTTAGTGATGTCCAAGATTGGCCACTTTGAATATTTTTTCCTCTGCTCCCACTGATCTTAATCCACTTTATGATTGATAGTTTTGGGTTTTTTTGTTTTTGTTTTTAGTTACTTTATAATCAGGTTATATACTCAAGTCTTCAGAGCCTGTAATCTAAATGACATGTTAAGGCAACTTTATGTATATCTCTACTGCAAGAGCTATAATATCGTCTGCCTCATAATAAAGGCAGCTCTATTTTAAACTTTCTGAGGAAAACTATTGTGGTTATCCTTCTCCTTTCCCTTCCCCCTTCAAATTATGCCAACCTTTTCACTATCATTCTCTGGTGAAATCTTTGTGTGTATGTGCTTCTTACTGTTATTTCTGTGGATTGACTCTGCAAGCAGAAATTAGTTACAGGGGTAAGCTACTTGAACTAAATATAAAACCTCAGTTGATGATGCTTAAACAGCATTTGTCCAAAAATACTACAGCTTACGGAAATAGAAAGAGTTGGTAGAACCAGGCTTTTGATGAATCAAATGAAAATTTGTTCGCCTTAATTTTAGCATCATGTAATGGATTTATCACCATGTTAAATGAACTAAAGGCCAGGTCTCTCCCATGTGAAAAAAGAAAACATTTTTATAAATGCATTAGATTTGATTTTAAGATTCTGGGTGATGTCTATATTTTAGAAGAGTTGCAGATTTAAAAAAAATACATATATACTTTTGGTGGTAATTCCCCAACATTGTAGCTGACAGCTTTTACTGATAGATTATAAGATAGGAACAGAGCTAGGAGAAAAGATCATGGTTTTGGATATTCTATAATAAGATGAATAGTTGAGTCTGCAACTCCATCACGTGAGAATGTCATTAACATTTAGGTAGTTGGTGAGATTACCTTAAAGAATACCACATTGGATGGGTGAGAGAACCCTTCTCCTGGAAAACATTGTGCATAAAAAATGAGAAATACTGGAGATGAGCCAGGGTATAATGTTGTCATGGAAACTAGAGGAGTAGAAAGACTCAAAAGGGGAGTAGATGACATTGCCAAATGCCACTGAAAAATCAAAATCTAGACTGAAGCGTGATGTGAGAAAAATGTTCAGAAACTGTTGAAATGCTTTACATGTTGTAATTATTTCCCACAATAGACTAATGAGGTTTGTGTCTCCATTTCATAGATGAGGGAGCTAAGATTCAGAGGAGTTAATTAATCTTGTTTTAGACCATGCAGTTGGTAAGTGGTAGAGCCTAACTTTGAACTAGATAGTTGGTCTCCAGAGGATGGAAACCAGGATGTTAGGCTGAGTGTCTGGTCAGAGAGATAATGGGCTTGGCTACTAAGAAAGCATAAGTGAATGCTTTCCTCCACCTTTCCTGAGGGCTTTCGGTGGGGGACGGGGGTAGTGGTGGAATAGGTGAATTATCCTGATTCAGAAGAGTATGGAGGAATAGAATGGATGATGTAGTTTTCACCTGACATCTTAAATGTTCATGTCTAAGTAGGAGATAGATTGAGCAGGAACCATGGAGGAGAGTAGGAGAGTTGCAGAGGGTACAGGAGGCCCTCTGGTAAGGCCTAAAGAAAAGTAAGCAGCTATAACATTATTCTTAACTAGGGATGTGCTTCTGAGCCTCCTACAAGCTTTTTCAAAATGTTCAAGCCAGTCTAAATACCATCCCTGGAAATCGAGTCATTGTGAGCTAGGGCCTGGGGAATTTGAATTAGGGGAAGTTCTCTAGGTGATTGTGAATTATTCTCTCATTTAAAAACCCTACATCCATAAATCTATAGATAAAATGTTTGTTTAGTATTAAGTGAGGACCCTGGGGTGCCTGCATGGCTCAGTCTGTTGTGTCCGATTTCAGCTCAAGTCATGATCTTGTGGTTCGTGGGTTTGAGCCCCATATTGGGCTCTGTGCTGACAGCTCAGAGCCTGGACCCTGCTTCGGATTCATTCTCTCAATCTCTCTCTCTCTCTCTCTCTCTCTCTCTCCCTCCCTCCCTCCCTCCCTCCCTCCCTCCCTCCCCCCCCATCTCTCCCCCATCTCTCCCTCTCCCCCCCATCTCTCCCTCTCCCCCCCATCTCTCCCTCTCCCCCCCATCTCTCCCTCTCCCCCCCATCTCCCCCTCTCCCCCCCATCCCTCCCTCTCCCCCCATCTCTCCCTCTCCCCCCATCTCTCCCTCTCCCCCCCATCTCTCCCTCTCCCCCCCATCTCTCCCTCTCTCCCCCCCTCTCTCCCTCTCCCCCCATCTCTCCCTCTCCCCCCCATCTCTCCCTCTCCCCCCCATCTCTCCCTCTCCCCCCCATCTCTCCCTCTCCCCCCATCTCTCCCTCTCCCCCCATCTCTCCCTCTCCCCCCCATCTCTCCCTCCCCCCCCCATCTCTCCCTCTCCCCCCCCATCTCTCCCTCTCCCCCCATCTCTCCCTCTCCCCCCCCATCTCTCCCTCTCCACCCCCTCTCTCCTCTCCCCCCATCTCTCCCTCTCCCCCCCATCTCTCCCTCTCCCCCCCATCTCTCCCTCTCCCCCCCATCTCTCCCTCTCCCCCCCACCCCCCTCCCTCTCCCCCCCCATCTCTCCCCCTCCCCCCCCCCTCTCTCCCTCTCCCCCCCCATCTCTCCCTCTCCCCCCCCATCTCTCCCTCTCCCCCCCATCTCTCCCTCTCCCCCCCCATCTCTCCCTCTCCCCCCCATCTCTCCCTCTCCCCCCCATCTCTCCCTCTCCCCCCCATCTCTCCCTCTCCCCCCCATCTCTCCCTCTCCCCCCCATCTCTCCCTCCCCCCCCTCTCTCCCTCCCCCCCCCATCTCTCCCTCTCCCCCCCATCTCTCCCTCTCCCCCCATCTCCCCCCCCCCCCCCCCCTCTCCCTCTCCCCCCCCCCCATCTCTCCCTCCCCCCCCCATCTCTCCCTCTCCCCCCATCTCTCCCTCCCCCCATCTCTCCCTCCCCCCCATCTCTCCCTCCCCCCCATCTCTCCCTCTCCCCCCTATCTCTCCCTCTCCCCCCTATCTCTCCCTCTCCCCCCATCTCTCTCTCTCTCCCCCATCTCTCTCCCTCTCCCCCATCTCTCCCTCTCTCCCCCATCTCTCCCCCTTCCCCCCATCTCTCCCTCTCCCCCCATCTCTCCCTCTCCCCCCATCTCTCTCCTCTCCCCCCATCTCTTCCCTCACCCCCCATCTCTCCCTCTCCCCCCCATCTCTCCCTCTCCCCCCATCTCTCCCTCTCCCCCCATCTCTCCCTCTCCCCCCCATCTCTCCCTCCTCCCCCCCATCTCTCCCTCTCCCCCCCCTCTCTCCCTCTCCCCCCCATCTCTCCTCGTCCCCACCCTCATTCCTCTCACCCCCATCTACTCCTCTCCCCCCATTAGCTCTCCCTCGTCCGCCCCACCATCTCTCTCCCTCTCCCCCCCATCTCTCCCTCTCCCCCCCATCTCTCCTCTCCCCCCATCTCTCCCTCTCTCCCCCCATCTCTCCTCTCCCCCCTCTCTCCCCCTCTCCCCCCACCATCTCTCCCTCTCCCCCCCATCTCTCCCTCTCCCCCCCATCTCTCCCTCTCCCCCCCATCTCTCTCCCCCCCTGCCCTGTTCACACTCGGTCTCTCTCTCGAAAATAAACATTAAAAAAAGGAAAATAAATAAAGGAGGACCCTTAGGCAAATGGACTGTTTTTTACTTTGTGCCATAATTCCCTGTTCCTTCCTTCCTTTTTTATCCCCATGTTCTCCTTGGGGATGCCTAGACTTTATCTGGTTCTTGTGTTCAAGTTGTTATTTCCTGACTCCTGACAAACTATTACCTCCTAGTTTAATGCTTGACCCACTCCACAAGAATTTACATATCGAAAAGAAGTCCTTACCCATAGGAAAACCAGGTTTCCCCACATGAAACCGTTTCTGCAGAGTTGAGGGGTCCTAAGCTTGATGGTTGGGAAGGGAGTGTCCATTTCAGCTCATGTGACTGAGTATAGGCAGTCAGCTATGAATAAGAGAATTTCTGAATCTAAAAACTACATAGCTCATGTATAAATCACCTTTTAAATCACCCTTAATAATGAAACAAGTTTACTTTGAGTCAACTGTATTTAGTGGTACTGTTTAAGGCTGGATTTACATTTCCAAGCACACATTGTACCTATAAAATCTTTATAGGCATAGTAACCAGTTGGGGGTGGAGGGACAGAAGAATGCTAGAAATATCCAGTTTGGAAAAGCAAAAAAGGGGTAAATTTAAACCATGGATAAGGAAGTACATATTATGACATTAAATGAGTTAAAGCAGCATTTCCAAGTACTTAAGGAAAGCACTTTCTTCCTTTTCCTCCCTGGTGTTCGGATATGATTCAAATCTGCGGACGGCTCCACTTTTTCCCTTGGCAGCTCCTCAGTACTCCTTGTGCAGCATGAATCAGTAATGATGATGCCAGCAAGGATGTGTCTGACATTCTGTGCCCAGACCCCGGGTCCCACTCAGACAATTAGAAGACTCTCCCATCTGGACACCGGGCTCCCTGTTCCACGTCTTCTCACAGCATGGTGGCTGAGACTGAGGCTGTGTTCCTTGGGCTTCAGATTCTACTAGGAAAGCCAAAACTGGCCAAGCCACATGATGTTAGACAAAAATTGGCTCAGCTGGAAATTGCTCTTCACATGTTTTTCAAATGCCCTCCCACGGTTCCCTGAGACAGTTTTGCCTTTGTGTCTGCTGGGAGGGGCCCCCTAGACTTCAAACCTCAATTAAATAAAAATGCTTTTATTTAACACACACTGTCATCCAGACCTTCCTGCTTATTCTGTGAAAGAACAGGACTTGGACCTACTCTGTTCTTTGCTAGTTATCAGACCCTTGCTGGATTGGATCCCACATGAAGAATTTCTAATGATTTTCTATAGAAAGAGGGTTGGTTTTTCCCCTTCATGTTACTCCACCAAGCATGAACAGAATAGGAATAGAAAATGAAAAGAATAAAATGTGCTTGGAGAACTCTTTGAAATGGAAGTTCATTTTGAGAAAATATCTGAACCTGACATAAAATATGCAAGTAGTCTAAATCATTATTTTAGGGTTGGCACAGACAGTCTGCACAATGACCTTTACAAAATGTGAATTTCCCCCCCTTCAGTCGTCTTGTCTATCATACTTTTGAATTATTGCCAACCAATGAAACCACATCCTGAGAATGCACAACCACTAATGGACCATCTAACCCTGTGACATAGGATTTCTGATTCCAGATTTCTTTATACGATAGTTCAATGAACTTAACATTGGCTTTCCTTGGTAAGATGTGATTTTCGTCAAAGTCTCTGTACTAAGGACTCTCCTTCACAACCAATTATGCTTAAGCCAGGATGTTGACAGTAGCCAAACTTTTTAAACTCAAGAAACAAAGCCTTAAAAATAGTATGGTGTTTTGGTTGAAAATATCAAGTATCATCCCTATGTCTGGTTGATGCCCCAATGAAGTCCTGTGGTAAGCTATCAGGGGAAGCTGTAGGCAGGCATTTTGAAAAACATAAGAAAAAGTGATTCCAGCTGAGGCCATCTTAACACATCTTCTAATGGCCAGACTCCCTTTGGCTCACCTTGTTAAGCATCTGCCTGAAACCCACAAAGAAACCAGTTTGAGGCTCAGCTGCTATAATAAACAGAACAAACACATGGAGACACCAGCTAGCAGATGGGGTCTTGCTTATTGAGAGAGACTGATCTAGTGTCTGGCCACCTGTTGGCAGACACAGTACTCCTGGCATCCCCTTCCCAGAAAATTCAGACAGAAGGGAGGCAGGAAGAGAAGTGATTATTTATTTATTTATTCAGAGAAATGATTCTTTAAAGGACTAGAAATAAAACACTTCTTAAGCCAAGTGTTGCCTATGAGAGCAGATAGTCAATCAAGGATGTTGCTTTGCAACAGCCTATGGGAACACAGGTCTTTCCAGTCTAAAGGGAAATAAAAATGGTATGTATGCAATATTTCAAGTGTGAATTTAAAATCGCGACCACAAATGGCCTTTTAATAGTGATGCTAGCGAGACACCAAAGTATTGAATTTGCTTCCCACTGCTTTGCATTGCTACCGTCAAATTAACTTCTGAGTAGCAAGTGGATACAAAAGACAAATTTCAGGAATAAGTTTGTAAGTCTTTCTGATTTACTCCCATGGTGATTATATCTGTAGTTTTTCTTAACTTTAGGGCAATAGAAACAATTAGCTTAACTTGGATTTTATCATTCTTCTTCAGAGCCTTGGATTTTGGCTTGCTGGGAAAAAAAAGAAAGAAAAAGGAAAGGGAAAAGGAAAAAAAAAAATCATTCCCTAGGCACTTTTCTTTTATTATAACATTGTGGAGGCTCCCAACTCCAGGCAGGCTTAAATTTGGAGGGTACGATCATGCCCAGGGGACTGACGTGCCTCAGAAGAAAGCAGGAGGTACAGGCAGTTGCCCCAGCTACTGCCTCATGTTCTAGCCCTTTTGAAGAGTGAGTGAGAATCTTCAGCTTGAACACAATACTAGGTAGAGAGGCACAGGGCCGCTGCGGTGACCTTATCTTACAAGCTCCTACCTCCTTTATCTCTACACTCTTCTTTGCAAGTTCCTCTTCCTAAGATTTTCCCCCAGCTATGCCACCCTCAGAAGCTGTGTTACATCTCTTGGAAAATACTGCTATTCTCTAGAATATGGGCTTTTTCTTTCACCCTATTATATAGTGCTAAAAGTACTGTTTTATAGGAGAAAAATCATAGAGTAGAAGTTTCAGAATAGAAAAAGACAAGAAAAAGAAAAAGCCCAATGCTCCTCCCCTTCAAGCCTCTCTTACTATGACAACTTGGTAGTTTTTGCACAAGGTGAGGAGTCTCTGTGGACAGCCCACATCATAGTGTCTTGTCAGATTCAATTCAGAACTTTTTTTTCTTTCATAACCCTTCTCTAGGAGTTAGAATACATTTTAAAAGTTGCTTAAAGGTACATGAAGTAATGGCTTTGAGATGAGAATCACATATTAGACCTGGAAAGAAGAGTAGAAATTATCCTGTTTTTACTTTGGGGACATAGAAACTGACATCAGATTTTAATTAAGTGGTTTGACCAAGACCACACATCTTGTGGGTGGAATTAATAGGACTGAAATCCCAAGTCTATGTCAATATCTTTAAATTATGTTGTCTCAGTCAATATAGCTCCTCAGATGTACTGGAAAGGTAGAAACGTGGTAGGCAGGTTAGGTAGTTAGTCATACTGCAAACCTGTATCCAATTACTGCTGCATGATGCAAGGAACTATAGAAATTTGGTATGAGAGGTATTCCAGTTAGACCAGATTTTGGCTCTCCCTCTAACTGTGTGACCTTGGGCCGATTATATAACCTCTCTGTTCCTCAGGGTCCTCATCAATAAAATGGAGAGAATAAAACCTTCATAGGAGCAATCTAAGTATTGATGCATCTGTGCAGGTGTGGTTCATACAGTAATTACCTATTGACAGCTATTACCTTTCTCAAAGCTAAGCCATTTTTTTTTTTCATGATTGCTTTTCTCTGCTTCCTTTTGAAAACGACACCTTAGATCATTTAATTCTCCTTGTATATTACTAGTTTTGTAGGGGTAACTTTTTCCCTCTGTCAGTTGTAAGGCTTTTCAAATTAGTGTAAACTGCTTTTTTATAAGCATACTACTTACTCCCCAATTTTAAATCACAAATACAGATATGGAATCAGATTGTGTACAGTACATTACATGACAGTTCTGTCAAATAATTCTGCATTCTTCAAAATAGTTGCCTGTATTCTTACTGTCCGTCTTCAGCTTATGGGGTAGAGAATTGCATCCACTTCAACTTTGAACCAATTCTATGAACAAACCTCATAAGTTATCCCATCACATGCTTTGTTTAACTGTTTCTATTATCCACTAATTCTGTCACTACTGTAAGGGAAAATTTGTTGAATTTGGTTGGGTTTATTTTTTTTTTCATAAGCCATATTACTTTATTTCTTTTGATTCCAGTATTCTCTTGGTAGTTACAGATTTTCTTTTATAACACGTATTCATTAATCTACTAAGGTTTGATGTTATTCAGGAGCGATTTCCACACTTGTTCTTCTAATGATGTTTGAAATAGATTGCAACGTTTGACCTCACATATTACCCCAATTCACTATAACTTCACAAAGAATGAATAACATTTCCAAATTAACCAACTGACATGTTCCCTAAAATGAATACTATAGGAAGCCTCATATTTCAGAACCTTAATTAAAAACATAGCATATATGATATATTCTTGTTACAAAAGTAACATTATTGAAGTATAATTTGGAAAATCAAGATAAGGAAAACTTTTAAAATAAATCCCCTCTTACCCAGAGATAATTACAAATACTTATAGTTCATATATTTTCAATTGTACATATGTATATTCATATTATTTAAAGTGATACTGGGATCATATATCTTATAGCATTTTTTTTACCTAACAATACATCATGAAAATATGTCAATGACATTTAAATATTTTTTCTGACATGATTTTTAATGACTATTCAATGTTTTCTTGTACAGAAGTCATACTTACTTTAGACACTTTACCTTTTTAAATTTTTCTTTTTTATAAATTATGCTTTGTATAATAAATGATAAATTGTAGCCTACGTACAGAAGAGTAATAACTTTTATTGAGCACCTATTATGAGCTAGGAATTTTACTTACATGTTCTTAGTTCACACAGATTCTTCAATTTGCAAAGTAAGAATTACGACCTTGCTACAGGTGAGGAAATGTTACAAATTAAAAATAACGACATTGTGGTTTACAAATTAATCAATGCCAAATACTTAGAAAGTAGTTAAAATTCAAAATCAGGTAGGCAGATGACAAAGCTTAAATTCCTTGTTTCCTCAAATTTGCCCTTAGACTAAATCTCTAGAAGTAAAATAATTAAAAAAAAAAAAAAGGGGGGGGGAGGGGGGAAACCCATTCTAAATCATTTGCTGTATCACAAAGAGACTATTCATATTCTTGTCTACATTCCAAGCTTACTCTTTTTTATTTTTTTCAATTTTATTTACCCACCCAAAAAATCATTTACCAAGTTGCAAAATCCCCATTAGTGCTAATAAAATTAAAACTCCTCTTGGGGCGCCTGGGTGGCTCAGCTGGTTAAGTGACCGACCAACTCAGGTCATGATCTCACAGTTTGGGTGATAGGGCTCTGCACTTGACAGTGTGACACCTGCTTAGTGTTCTCTCTCCCTGTGTCTGTCCCTCCACCGGATTGCCTCATGCACGCACTCTGTCTCAAAGTAAACATTTAAAAAGATTCAAAATTCTTCTTCATTACTTGTTGCAAGTTTAATTAATCACTACACTTTAATAACTTTAATGAACATTTTCTCTTGATTAATGAAACTCCTGAAACGTTTACCATTCTGACCTCTGATAACCTTTTAGTCAGCATTTCACACTGAATAGATTACTTCTTGGATAATCATTACTGCAATGACATGGCAATTCAGAAGATTTCTCCTAAAATTTGAAGAAACTAAGTTTTTTCTTAAAAGGCTGATTTGTAGTTAAAAAAAAAAAAATAAATAAAACGAAATCTTAAATTCAACCCCATGGAAAAATGCTTTAAGATCGACTGTCAGTAATTTGCAGGGTATTTTTGTTTTCGTTTGATCTTTAACCAGCAATGTTAACAGTGCCAACTCTGACTTATATGTACTAACATAACTAAAAGGGTAACTCAAAGTTCAAGAATTTCCAATTACTTAAATTCAATTTAGGAATGAATTTTATGATACAGGTGTCAAGTTTTCTTCATAACTGTTCTTAAACTATATGTAATTTTCTGTAACTTATTACCAGGAGACCTAAAATGTTACAGGGAGGGCATGGGGAAGAGTTTATAGAGCTGGGATTATCTTCCTATCTTGTCTAGAAATATAATTGGTTTAAAATTAGTAGTGTTTATCTCTTAATTCAACTTTTTAATTTAAAAGAAAGGCTCTTCTTGGGGTGCCTGGGTGGCTCAGTTGGTTAAGCAACCAACTCTTGGTTTCAGCTCAGGTCATAATCTCATGGTTTCGTGGGTTCAAGCCCTCGGGTTCTGAGCTGGCAGCACAGAGGCTGCTTGGGATATTCATTCTCCCTCTCCCTCCTCCTCCCTCCTCCTCCCTCCCCCACTCCTGCTGTTCTTTCTCAAAATAAATAAATAAACTTATAAAAGAAGGGCTCTTCTGAATGTGAAAAGTACAAATGCATGATTTCCTTTTTTTTAAAAAAAATTTTTTTAACGTTTATTTATTTTTGAGACAGAGACAGACCATGAATGGGGGAGGGGCAGAGAGAGAGGGAGACACAGAATCGGAAGCAGGCTCCACGCTCTGAGCCATCAGCCCAGAGCCCGACGCGGGGCTCGAACTCACAGACTGTGAGATCGTGACCTGAAGTCGGACGCGCAACCGACTGAGCCACCCAGGTGCCCCCAAATGCATGATTTTCAAAAGCATATTTTTTAACAAATTCAGAATATTTTGATGAATACAAGACAATAGTCAATCTAAATTAAACTGAAATCCATTCCTTTTTATCATTTTTACTCTGCTCCTATCCTGTCATTGTATAAGTTAAATGAAAAAAAAGAAAATTCCATTCTGCTTGTCATTGTATAAGGCAAATGAAAAAAAGAAAATTCCCAGAAAGAGTTTATAATTTTATACTTTCATGCGTTATATGTATAAACTTGAGTTTTCAGCGTTACAATTCCTTGAATCACTTCAAATTTGTTGGTTCTTTGCCTGAAATTTGAATACTTTTCTAAGAGTTGTATTTCCATTAAGGAACCCATTAGTGATACTTTTGCATAATTTCTTGCTCAACTGTATACATTATTAAAATACAACTTTATTAAAGAATCTTCTATGTCAATTCTTCATATTCCCAAATGTCATTAACAGGGTCATATTTATAAGTCAATATTAAGACCTTGGTCAAAACAGACATCTACCTTAAATCTCTCGTTAGTTCTTAAGTTTTATCCATTGTTCCTTATCTAAATATTCCTTTACCTCCAATTCAAAGGAATCCAATCTCTTATTTAACCTAGGTTGAGAGATATTTGCTCTACCTTATCCCAGACATTGTTACTTTGGCACTATATCAAATGTCAAAAGCCCCTCACCCTCTTTGTTTCAGCTTTCAACTCTTTGAGAAAGGGGTAGAGTTTAATTCTAATGCTCATTTTCACTTAACCCATGGCAGTCATTGACATCTCCCCATTTCCTGATTCTTTTCTTGTCCCTGACTTTCTTTGATACTTAAGGAAAACAGTTTCTCCTAACTAAAAAAAAGGTTAGAAGGAAAGATCAACTACACTGGTGACATTTAATAGCCTGAATGCCATGACTGTTTCCAAACCAGAAATTTTCTTTCCACTTCATTACTCCTCGTCCTTGCTTTCCAATCTTAATTTGGTTTATTTTTTGTATTCCTTACTATCTGCCCTATATGTTTAAGAATTAAATATTTCCCAGTATCTTCATTTCCTCCACATTAATATATTTAAGGATTGTGCTTTGTTTTGTTTTTGTTTTATTTATTTATTTTATCTTTTTAGAAAAACTATACTATATATTTGGTCTTTCCACAGCCACTAGAGCAAAAGTATCAGCCTTGGATTTTCAGGCTTAGAGGGTGACTTTAACCAAATTCACTAGACATGGAGTGTCTATCAGTTTTAGACATTATCTGTATTATAACTATTTGTTGTCTGGCACAGAGCAGGCACTAGATAAATGTTAAAGGATGATGTGTGGTGAAAAATTTCTTTTCAGTATTCAGACTTTTGGTCTTCTAAGTTTTACATGCCTTTCATATGTAAAGATTCAATTCCTGATTTTGGTTTGCCTACTTTTACCTTGAATTCCATAGTACTAGAAATTATAACAAATCAAAGCTTCCTTTTTTTTTTTAAGTTATTTATTTTAAGAGTATGTGCCCAGGTGTGGAGGGGCAGAGAGAGAGAAAGAGAGAGAGAGAGAGAGAGAGAGAGAGAGAATCCCAAGCAGGTTCCATGCTGTCAGTGCAGAGCCAGATGCATGGCTGGACACCAGGAACCATTGACATTATGACCTGAGCTGAAATTGAAAGTTAGATGCTTAACTGACTGAGCCACCCAGGCACCCCTGCAAATCAAAGCTTCTAAAAAGTAATTTATGTAGAAAACTTTACCTTTCCAAATAAAGGTAAAAGGTGATTTTATCAAAATTTTAAGGCAGAGGAACAGTCATATGTAGTTTTCTGTTAGTATATGTCTTTTTTTTTTTTTTCCCGTGTCTGGAATGGAAAACATGAGGACTGGCCATAACTGGAGGCTTTACAAAGATAAACTTACTTACTGTGTCACTTGGCCTGATGGCTTTTGACACTTTTGGTGAATTTTAAGTGGATGGTGTAAGAATGTGTTGATGTTGTTGTTGTTGTTGTTTTGTTGTCGTGTTTTGGTTTGCCTCTCATGCTCATTCATATTTTAGTCAATTAGGAAATTTTCCAGATGGCCTGAAGGTGATAATTTGAAGAGAGACATTAGGTCATGAAATACAATTCTAAGAGAAAAATATTGTTTCTCTACAGAAGAATTCGAGAGTCCTATCATTTTTTGTGAATACATTTTTCTTTTCTTTTTTTTTTAATATATGAAATTTATTGTCAAATTGGTTTCCATACAACACCCAGTGCTCATCCCAAAAGATGCCCTCTTCAATACCCATCACCAACCCTCCCCTCCCTCCCACCCCCCCCAAGTGAATACATTTTTCAGCAGGGCATTTAAATAATACTTTTAAGAAACAGCTTTTAAAATATATTTTTAAAAAATCAAGGCTACCCTTCACATAAAAGAAACATAGCTATCCCAAACTATTTAGTTTACCTTTTCAATTTAGTTTCTGTTTATTCATAAATACTTCATTTGGGTTAGGATACTGTTTATAAATGATCCTGGAGAATGTTCCTTAGTTACACAGTTATATCCAAATGAACCCAAAGAGTTAAGAAAATTTGCGTCTGTGCAACATATATTTTTTTACATTGTTTTTACCAGTTATAATGAACATGCATTGCTCTAAAGAGAAAGTGGTAAAGATCAGGAATAAAATAAACACATACACAATCAGCTAAGTATAAATCGCTTGTACTAATGTGATGCAAATAGGCAGGCACCAAAGATGTCTAATTATTGTACAGCCTGCATGAGACATCTGGGTATTCTCCAGAAACTTTGAGTTTTACTTAAAAATTAAAGGGAGAGCTTCTTTTTTTTTTTTTTTTTTTTTTTTAATGCAAGTAAAACCACAGGAGTAGATTCCTCAGGGCGCTAGCACACTAGGACCTGTGGCTGGTCTGCTGGAACAGAAAGATGGCAAGTCTGGTTTGGTTGTTGTATTGATGGTCTGGATGGAAGATGTGGTTGACTCAGCAGACAGCCATATAGAGGGAAAGGGTATTTTGCACTATGTCAGCGATTTTTCACAATTTGTTTGCAGCCACGAAAATTTGGTAATCTCAGATCAGTTCAGTATTTTCATCATAGTTTTGCCAGGTAATTTATTTTGAACACATGTATGGTTTTGCTGACTTTTCCTGAGGAACAGAGTTCACTGACTTTGAAGGGGAAAAATAGTATTTTAAAGAATTATCTCTAAATTGTGTTATCTAAAATGGAAAAATATGGTTTTATATTAAGTGGTATACATTGATCCAGATTAAAAACGGTAACTTTATAGATTGAAATGAGAATATGCAACATATTGAAGTACAGGAAATCTAATATCTTAAAGGATTCTAGCTTATTTTGATCTTGTCCTGGGGACTTTTTATAGTCTGCCTGATCGTTAGGAACCCAATAGCAATAACTCAATCATTATTAGTGAATGAATACTAAGTAATAACTATTTATCTAAATATAGGAGTACTTGGAAACTTATTTAAGAATAAAATATAAGATCAATAATGACATGATAGATTATTTTGTCATGTTTAAAAATTATGCAAATTTTTTGGGGCGCCTGGATGGCGCAGTCGGTTAAGCGTCCGACTTCAGCCAGGTCACGATCTCGCGGTCTGTGAGTTCGAGCCCCGCGTCGGGCTCTGGGCTGATGGCTCAGAGCCTGGAGCCTGTTTCCGATTCTGTGTCTCCCTCTCTCTCTGCCCCTCGCCCATTCATGCTCTGTCTCTCTCTGTCCCCAAAATAAATAAACGTTGGAAAAAATAAATAAATAAAAATTATGCAAATTTTGGATTAAAAGCACAAGATAATTATTTTTGGTAAATAAACATGATAAATAAAACATTAACAAGAAACATACCCTTGAAGATTAATCTACAATCAGTTTCAGCATCCTCTTGGGTTGTGAAGTATAATAGGTAAATGTTGGGTATAGACAGATGCCATGTGCATGACTGAATAGAGTTGGAATGGAAACAAAGAGGCAGCTAAGCTTAAAAAAGTTCTTTCAAATAACACAATCAAAGAATGCATATTAATGTGCCTCATAGGTTAATTTCATTCTTAGAGCGATGACAGGGTAGAAGTTAACAATGTAACAAATGTATCTTTATGATCAAAATAACTTAGGAGTCTGATCAAATATTCAAGTAGATTTTTTTTTTGTAAGAATGACTTTAAAAAATAGTGTAACCTTGTATATAGATGGGTACAGTTCTATCAGAAGGAAAATTCTGGGAGTGATAGCCAGTCTATACCCTGAATGCCTGAACAACTAATGTAGCCTCACTGGAGAGAATGTGTCAAGAGTATCCACTTGATTTTCTTTCAATGACTTAATGCGATAATTAAACTGTAAATTCACAGATATGAATTACCAAGCAAGAGAAATGTACTGAAAACAGTCTTCCAACTCACCATCGATTTATTACTATGTGTATGGGAGAAGGGAGGAATATAAGTATTTACAACCCTGAATCAACAAATTTATAGTTCATGATAAAAACTGGCTCATTTGGTAAGTATTTTTTCAAGCCAACTGCAAATAAATCAACAACTTGAAGCCAAACATTGTGACAATGATCGACAGCAGTGGAAATGAAGCTTGAGAGCTAGGTGATGAGGTCATGTATATTCTAAGTCACAGGACACTAGCCATTTGTATGTGATTATGGTTAGTAATGATGGGAAAATAGGGAAAAATGTAATTAGCCATCTTTCCATACTGGAAAAAAAAGAGTCTTTGGATGAACTACTTAATAAACGGAGCAGTGAAAAGTATAGGGTGACAGATTTGAGACAGTTTGTGTCCACTGAATAACAAGCAGTCTTGCCATTCAGTAAGAAACAACTTAAAATTGCCAACAACAGTAGTTCTGGAAATGTTCTACCATACATTTCCCCCCTCTATTCACATCCTCTCTCTGCAGTGAAATAGTTTACAATACAGTTTTTAAATAGTATTGCTGTCGCCTGTTTCATGCATGTATGTAAACCAAGGTTCTAAAAAAAAATGTACTACAGAGAAGAGTAGGGAACTTAACACTGCCCCAATTTTTGGTAATAGCTCTCTTTCCTCTAGCACAATTCTCTAAAATTACTTGTTCAGCATTGGAGGGGAAAAAAGATTTCAGGGTTTGTTTTTTTTTTTTTTTTTATAGAGGTGATATGAAACACTTTATTTTCATACTCCAATATATTGAAGAGATAAATGTAAATTTTATGTGAGATATTAAAGAACTTGCCTTTCATTAATTCGGTTATTTTTGGCTTACTTCTTATTTTTCTTCCTTCTGAAATCACTGGGTCTCTTATACCATGGTGTAGACATATGTTGCTAAGTGTTTGAAAACATTGGCATGGTTCTTACTTAGCCTTTTGTGAATGAGCAAAGCCCACAGAAGCGAAGTGACTGGTCTGAGACCTTAGGATTAGCCAACTGCTGAGTTGGAACCCTATTACATGTTCCTGGCTCACATAGTTTATTACTTTTCAATTCCTTCTCTTAACACAGAATCACTGGTAAGGCTAGATGAATTTTCAAACACTACACTAAAATTAAAGAGTGCCAAGAAACAGAGCAAAGAGAAATGTAGGATTAAGTTTAGGTTAGTAAACTGTTGCCTTTAAATCTACCTTAAAAACTACTCAACTCCTCCAATTATACCTGTATACCCTTGTACCACTAGATTTAATGTTAGAAATAATAGTAATGTCTGCCTGAGGTAATATGCTGCAAGGCTGAGTGATGTTGACTCAAAAACTAAAGAAAATCTTGGGGAAAGGATAGTTTATATTATTTTAATTAAACTTATTTTTGAACTTCGATTAAAGTTGCCTTAATTTCTTTAGTCCCCTAGGCAAAATACCCAATACTTTTTTTCTATCATATTGAAAATTCTAAACATATTTAGTCTTTAAGTCATTGACCAAATTCACCTTTTGGGTGTTTTTTTTACCTTTTTACTGTGTGCCCCTCCCTCAACTTCTTTCTAATAAGATAGACAAATTGTTGAATTTCCTTTTTCTAGAAGTAATTGACACAATGTGAAATATTTGATCATTTCTTATCATGGGTCACTCTCCTATTCCTCTACTCTGCTGGAAGGTAGCTTGTACCCAGACTAATGTTTTGAATATCAAAAGAAGTGTTCTTTCTCTTATCTCGGACCCCACACACTATACTACAACAGATACAACACAGTTGTGGCATTTTGGACATTTCTTTTTCCACAACTCGGTGCTTTGGATCCCAAGTCTCAGCCCACACCATGAGGTTGAAAAAATGTTTTAATAAATGTCATTGAGTACCTGAGGGCACAGATAAAATTGTCACAAATGTTAGAAGTGCTACAGGTGTGCAAGAGCATCCCTATATGGAATCTGAGACTGAGGGCACAAAGATTTTATTCTCCCTTGGGCCACCTGGGTGGCTCAGTCAGTTAAGTGTCTGACTTCAGCTCAGGTCATGATCTCGCAGTTCATGAGTTCGAGCCTCATGTCGGGCTCTGTGCTGTCAGCTCAGAGCCTGGAGCCTGTTTCGGGTTCTGTGTCTCCCTCTCTCTCTGCCCCACCCCTGCTTGCACTCTGTCTCTGTCTCTCAAAAATACATAAAAACTTCAAAAAAAATTTTTATTCTCTCTTTGAATGTATAGTTAGTGCCACACACTAGTCCGAACACATTAGGTAAAAGTGTATCTGAGATGGATGGGTTAAGCTATCCCCAAGGAAGTCAAGTAAGGAGAAAGAACAGCCAGAGAGCTAGGACATGAAAAGAGTGCCAATCGGCCTGAGGTCGAGGGAGGAAAAGGAGAATCGGTCCTCAGCAGTTTGTAAGGTTGTGGCCAGCGGTTCCTAGTTTCTCCTTTTATCTGAAAAGCTCCAGTAACACTCCGTCCTCTGACCATTCACCTCCACCCCCAAGATGCATGGCTGGGCTTATGATTTACAAGCTCTGATAACTTCTTAGACTGTATCTCTTTATACTTCATCCTTGGCCGCAGCATCCATTTCCTATGTGTAGCCCTGACGGGATGATAATATCAGCATATATTTGTTTACCTTCTTTCTATTTTACCCCCCATCTTCTTTACTCTTAGGTGCACTCAAATGGTTTTCCAAAGAGGCTAAAAACTGTCCCCTATGTCTCCCAAAAGGAGCCAGATCAGTCATACTTTTGTTTTAACATTAGCCATGATTGTATCCTTTCTTTAAAGCCTTTACTTATTTTGAAATTAGCCATGATTGTATCCTTTCCTCAAAGCCTTTACTTATTTTGAAATCACTCGTTTTCAATATTAACAATAGACTATATTCTTTGCTTATAATTAATAGTATACAGATATGCCAAAAGCAAATTGAAGTTAGTGTATCTGTCCCATGACCTGGGGCAAATGTGTTGATCAGCATCTCCTTTAGAGAGAGCAGCTGTCCTCAGTCCTAACCCAAGGTGACATTTAGCATTTGTGGACTCCTTTATCGACAGTCTCGGAAGAGTGGCTTTAGATTGAATCAGCTTTTCACTGCTGTTTCCATTTAAGATCCACTGTGTTATATTGGCAAACCAAGGTAGCATGAGCTGATGCTGCCACTAAGTGTGGCAACTGGTATTTGAATACCACAGGGGTTCTGCCACTGGATCAGTCAATTCACCACTGATCAGCTTGCAATGCTCTAGAGGAAAATCTATATTTTCCACCATAAACAGCAGTATTTGACATAACAGCAATCATTCAAGTACACTAGTCTTACCTATCGCATAACATTTGACTTTTCAGCAACTTAAAAAAAGATTGCCTTAGTCTAGAATAATATTAATATTTAGTTAATAAAGAGTTACAAATTAGTTGAGAGAAAATTGCTTTCTGGGCCGTTAAGATAGAAAAGGTCCTTTGAGGTTGTACTGGTCAGAGATTAATTTTTGACATTTATAGCCTACCTCTGAGCTTTAAGAAAATAAAAATGGAATCAAATCGGGTCAAGCAAGTACAAATGAGAAGATATTGCTGAGAACTGCATGAGCACCTAAAACACCTAAACCCAAATTAAACAGCAGCAACTCTGAATTGCAACCCCACCTGTGAATCACGCGGGGGAGGAAAATACAGAGGGTTTATTTAGAAAGTCTTGGCAGTAGGAAAGTAGGGAGGAAAAGCTTCAAGATTGCTAATTTATTTTGCTAAGGGGCTCATCAAGACTAGTAGACACAGGAAAGATTTCAGACTGTCTCATAAAGTGGCTTACAATCAATTGCAGACCTAGACATATTAGTCTAGAATCAAAACATTATTGCTTTTAGTCACTGAACATAACTGAGCACAGCATGCTATATAGAAAGATTGCAGGCGGCCAAAACCACTTGGCTTTGGCAGATTTTTTAGCTTTTGCAAATGACAAAAACATATGCAGAGCAGTAGCCTTCCTTTCAAGCAAGTTCCTGTTAGCTGATCACCTTAAATTGCAACTTAAAACTTTGTTGCTGATAGTTTATTTTCCTCTTGATCCTTCCTGAAACGCTCCTTTATTACTTTAAATGATGGATTTCTCACCAAGCATCATATTCTATACTGGAGTTCTAGCACTAAAACAAGAGGCCTTTCCCTGGAGGGTGGGGTGTGGTGGGGGGGAACATACGTATTGTCACTTTTGCAAAAGAAATTTTCATTAAAACCTTAGCATCCGTGACTCTCAAAAGTGAAATAAAATGTAAAGCTTGCTAAGGCATAAAAATACCTGTTCTCCAAATAACAGGACTTAAGCATGACGATTTTGCTGCTGAGGCTGTTGAACGTTTTAAGGAGTACTTCTAATCCCCTTTATAGCTCTGTGCTGAATGCAGAAACACTGTTCTCTGGTGAGAGGGTGATCTTAGAAGTGTTAAAAGTGTTGGCTTTTGCAAGGTTATGGAGAACCTTCTGACCTTCTTTTATTATTCTGTGTTCTACCCCAGAGATGTGTGCTTTATCAGCATTGGTTGATGGATCAAGTGTAATTCAAACCCAGATTGCCATCACCGGAAGTGATCTCCTGAGTTCTACTTGAATTCAGTTTCTTGACTTTGACCATCAAACAAATAGTTCCTGGCTAGCTCTGCAGCCCCATACACAAAGTAAACTTTCCACATTGTTGGTAAACTCTTTTAGCAGCCCTGTCTTTGAAACAAAAACTAGTTCTTGACTGTAGTACTATCAGGGGTAGGTTGTTTGCTTGTAAAGGAAGAAAGCATGGAAATTGCTAACTTTGTTCATTGTGAGTGAGGCAAACACGGATATCTCTGAAATAATCTACTTGTCCACTTTGGTCACTACTATGAAGAGTGATTCCAGAAACAAACTCGGGTCATGCTAATCCAATATTCTCTATTGCACTGAAGCTATTAGTGAAGAATTGTTTTTTAAAAAGTATAAAACAAAAATCATAAAATGCTTTGGCTATCTTGGAATTATTCAAGTTTGTTGAGACTTCTAGCTGCCTGAGTCAAGATGTTTGTTGTTATTATTTGTATCTTTATTTCTCTTTGTTTTACTACCATACAAAACCAAACCAAAACAAAAAACCTGTGTCTTTCACAAATATAATACATTAGTTAGAGAGGCAATACTGCCAAAATGTTTATGCAGAAATAGTAGTGAGATTTTGAATGTAATTGAATTATTCATATAAGTACATTCTAGGTCATAAGTTCCTTTTTTTGTTTGTTTTATTATTGTTAAATATAATTTATTAAGTTGGTTTCCATACAACACCCAGTGTTTATCCCAACAGGTGCCCTCCTCAATGCCCATCACCCACTTTCCCCTCTCCCCCTCACCCCCCATCAACCCTCAGTTTGTTCTCAGTTTTTAAGAGTCTCTTATGTTTTGCCTCCCTCCCTCTCTCACTTTTTTTTCCCTCCTTCCCCTCCCCCATGGTCTCTGTTAAGTTTCTCGGGGTCCACATATGAGTGAAAACATCTGGTATCTGTCTTTCTCTGCCTGACTTATTTCACTTAGCATAATACCCTCCAGTTCCATCCACGTTGCTGCGAATGGCCGGATTTCATTCTTTCTCATTGCCAAGTAGTATTCCATTGTATGTATAAACCACATCTTCTTTATCCATTCACCAGTTGATGGACATTTAGGCTCTTTCCATAATTTGGCTATTGTTGAGAGTGCTGCTGTAAACATTGGGGTACAAGTGCCCCTGTGCATCAGCACTCCTGTATCCCTTTGGTAAATTCCTAGCAGTGCTATTGCTGGGTCATAGGGTAGCTCTATTTAATTTTTTGAGGAACCTCCATGCTGTTTTCCAGAGCGGCTGTACCAGTTTGCATTCCCACCAACCATGCAAGAGGGTTCCTGTTTCTCCACATCCTCTCCAGCATCTACAGTCTCCTGATTTGCTCATTTTAGCCACTCTGACTGGCATGAGGTGGTATCTCAGTGTGGTTTTGATTTGTATTTCCCTGATGAGGAGTGACGTTGAGCATCTTTTCATGTGCCTGTTGGCCATCTGGATGTCTTCTTTAGAAAAGTGTCTATTCGTGTCTTCTGTCCTTTTTTCACTGAATTATTTGTTTTTCAGGTGTGGAGTTTGGTGAGCTCTTTATAGAGTTTAGGCACTAGCCCTTTATCCGATATGTCATTTGCAAATATATTTTCCCATTCCATCAGTTGCCTTTTGGTTTGTTGATTGTTTCCTTTGCTGTGCAGGAGCTTTTTATCTTCATGAGGTCCCAATAGTTCACTTTTGCTTTTAATTCTCTTGCCTTTGGAGATGTGTCCAGTAAGAAATTGCTGCAGTTGAGTCAAAGAGGTTTTTTCCTGCTTTCTCCTCTAGGGTTTTGATGCTTTCCTTTCTCACATTAGGGTCCTTCATCCATTTTGAGTTTATTTTTGTATATGGTGTAAGAAGTGGTCTAGTTTCATTCTTCATGGATTGGAAGAATAAATATTGTTAAAATGTCAATAGTACCCAAAGCAATCTACACATTCAATGCACCCCAATCAAAATTGCACCAGAATTCTTCTCTAAGTTCAAGCAAACAATCCTAAATTTGTACAGAACCACAAAAGACCCCAAATAGCCAAAATAATATTGAAGAAGAAAACCAAAGCAGGAAGCATCACAATCCCAGACTTTAGCCTCTACTACAAAGCTGTAATTATCAAGACAGTATGGTATTGGCACAAAAACAGACACATAGACCAATGGAATAGAATAGAGATCCAGAATTGGACCCACAAATGCATGGCTGACTAATCTTTGACAAAGCAGGAGAGAGTATCCGATGGAAAAAAGGCAGTGTCTTTAACAAGTGGTGCTGGGAGAATTGGACCGTATCTTTGCTTTTTAGTCAATTCTCTCATCTGAACCCATCACACTACTCTGTGTATTTCTAGCTTTATTTTGATTTAGGAAAGCAAGCCTGCATTTAATCCTCTGCTAATATTCTAGATGGTTTGTGCTCTGTCCTAGTTCACCTGTCTGAAAGTACTTCTCACTTTGCTCAAACTCTGATCCCTGCTCACAGGGCAGCTTCCTGCCAGCTCGTCAGTGGTTTCTCAGTTTCTGCCTACAGAAAGTCATCTGAAGCCAGAAGCTAAAACACGAACGTTTATTTGGAAAGAAAAGTATAAATAAATAGGTATATTAAGATAAAAAAGTAACAATAGGAAAATAAGCCATTTTACCTTTAAAAAAAAAAAAAAGTTTATGTATTCTGAGGCGAAAGCAGGGGGAGCAGAGAGAGGGAGAGAGAGAATCCCAAGCAGGCTCTGTGCTGTCGACATGGGGCTCAAACCCATGAACTGTAAGATCATGATGTGAGTGAACCACCTAACCGAGTGAACCACCCAGGCGCCCCAACCCATTTTACCTTTCAGTGTGAGCTTTTAAAACCTAAATAAATACAATAGAATTAAACTGCCTAGGGAGATAAGCTACTTCTAGATTGATTTTTTTTTTTTAAATGCCATTGAAGCAAAGGAAGCAGCACCACTTCTTAAGAGAGCACATTGTATTCTGAGTAGTAGTGGTCATAGCAATAACATTCCTCAACTTATCTCCTCCAACAAGTGCCTATTAAGAATAATTTTTCATTTTATTTCATTTAGTGCTTCCAAATATAATGGGTGAAACTTAGATGCAAAAACACAAAGTTCACATTCCTAGTGTATTCACATTGAGTGCTGAGCTACTTTTATTCTACACTTTATCTTGCTTTCTCCTAACTTTATTCACATCTTTGGTGATTCCATAAGTTCACAGTGGTACTTGCATACCAAAGGAGGAGGAAAAGAAACTGGAGTAACCTTGGAATGACAGTGGCCATAGACAGGCTCCAACACTCCACTGATAAATCTTACTGCTCCGTGTTAAAGACAGCAAATCAGGAAATCCTCATGACTGAATAATGTCTGGACCCAAAATCTCTATAGCTAATGATGCCAAGATGGGAAAAGACATGGCATATGGCTGAGAAGGATAAACTAATTGATAACTTGATTGATCTTCAAACGTAAAATAGGACAAAAATATTTATCATTTATAAATATATCACTAAAAATATTTTCACTTACTATTTATATTTATAAGAATATAAATACATTTATTTGAAATCTATTCCTTTTTATTCTGTTTTTATATTGTGAAATCTCACTCTATTCAATTTAAAATTAAATGTTATTTGGGTGGCTTTATTCCAGCAATTTGGCAATTTACTAAGGTAATAAAAGAATTCATTTTAACTAATAACTGCTCACAAAAGGCTTTCTACATTAGAGCTGAGTTTTATTGAATTTGAACCTGGTCTGGCAAACATTGCTGTTTAACCGATATAGCATTTATTATGCTATATTATACTCATTGTCTGAACATTAGCCCTACCATTTCCTCAGATGGACTTTGGAGAAGTATTTAAAGAAGTGTTCACTTACATAAAATGTATGTTTATTTCACTAATACTTTTTTCATTGAATTAAAACTATATTTTAAAACATACACAAACTTAAGAATGACTTGGCTATTTCACAAACTGGTCTTTAGACCTCAAGAAAATTCACAGTCAATTAAAAGCTGGATTAGAATCAGCCTCTTCTTAGAACTCATCACTTCTGTCATCACTTTGACTCTTAGAAAGACTTTAAAAAAATTGATAGTAAAAACATTTAAAAGAGTGTTAATAGTAAGATTTATTGTTACTCCAAATGAAATTAAGATAATACCTGTCTACATGTCCTATAATACCTTGAGGACATGTAATAACAATAGTTAACACCACTTATTATGGACAATCAGCTGTTATATGATTTACATAAATTATCTAACTTAGTCTTTATTATATCGTAATTATGTAGGTCCCAATATTCCCATTTACAAGTGAGAACAATTGTATATAAAAGAAGGCTAATGGTAGCTTGCTCAAGATAACATAGCCATATTTTTTTTGTGTGTGCTGAAGATAACATGATTTGTCCTTAGTACAATCATACATTATGTAAATAACAACTCCGTTTTGGCATTGTTAAATAACATTTAATTAAATTGAAAAAGGTGTTATTTAGGGTAGTAACCACCTATAGGATTCCCAGGAAACTTAAATTTTCTGTTTATAAATTTTCTGAGTTCCAGTTGGCATCATATTGAAAATTAATGTTCCCAGAGACAGTTACTTTTCACATTAATTATAATAAATTAAAAATAAACGCCATCCATATGCATTTGGTTTTTAAGTGAATTTGGCAGTCCTATCTTTTTGTGTGGGTGTGGTAAGCAATTTTATATAGCCTATGATTTCAAAGGAACTAATTAGAGCTCAGTTTTTCCCCACAGTTCTAAAAGCGTGAGTGTGTGTATGTTAGCTGCATTTAAAATGTAAATGCTCTTGAGACAGGTAAAGTTGGTTTAACTTTATATCAAACTATATCTGATAATGGATCGAGTATGTTTTAAATGGAGGAAAGGTAAACTGAATAATATGTCCCTGGGTATCTGAATGGGAAGATCTGAGGGAGAATTAGAAAACTGTGAGTGGGACTTCAGTTCCTGAGAGAAAGGGACCTGGGAATATCACTAAGAATTTTTGCGGATTTTATATTCTTATCTAAGTTTGACATCTATGATAAGGGGAATTTTGTTTAAAGCTTCTGAGGTACTGCAGGGAATTTGATGAAGAACAGAGATCTCTCAAGGCCAGGGATGAGAGCTTGAGGCAGCTCCTTTCTCTGTCTGGTCTTGCTCTCTTACTCTCATTCTTGCTGTCTCTCTTTGTCTCTACCTGCTCTCTCCTCTGTTTTTCTCTGCTGTTCTGCTTCATCCATGTAACTCTGCAGGTTGGCTTTCTCTACTTCTGCACATTTGGTAACCAAAGTAACCCAGCCAGCAGAATTCATCAGTGGCTTAGTCAAGCTACTTAATCTCTCCTGCTTTTAATTCCAATATTCCTTGGAAAGAATGCAATTGGTTAGCTAGGGTCAGATGTATAGTACTTTTCAAATTAGCTATGTGTGGCTGGGTTGGCAGAGGTATTGGGTGGTGCCACAGTGCCCCCCCCCCCCCAAGGAGGTTGGGTTGCCGAAGTATCTCAGTATAATTTGCCATTGGTATTAATGTCCAGATCAAATCACACGAATACATAAGAGATGGTAAGATTTGGATAATTGACAGGTAATTGTCCTAAAGACCAGGGATGAAAAGTTAGGAATAATTCCTAGGTCATCCTGGCAAAGACAGTCAAGTAGATTTAGTAGGTGTAAATATGGCATAAACTATATACTTCCCTGGTTACTCCTGGGACTTAATATAACATAAAATTTAATGACAAAATATAGATAACATATTTTCCCTACCTTTGCTGATAGTTTGAGAGTTTATTGAACATTAGATCAAGTCAGTCTTTGTGAAGCTCTCAAATTAATGAATTTCCAATTGTTCTGTTTGTAGCCATATTCAAAGATTACTTGTAGATTAATTCTGTATCCTCTGTAATCTGTATGTGTGGATCTCAGCTTGAGCTAGAAACTTTTTTACTTTAAATAATTACCAGTAAGCTTTATTCTAGAAAACATAAGTATTTATGATACAGGTCTTGTCACAATGTTCATGACTCTTGCTCTGGTTGTCTCAGAGCTGAGTTATTTTAACCCTTCTAGCTAGAACAACAGATGATGCAATTGAGTGGAAAAAATGGGTCCTGAAATATTTCACATTTCCATACTTAGAAACCACCTGGAATTCTATACTTTATTGTGATTATCACAGGATAGCTGCTTTTTGCTTTTTAATCATTGAAAGTATTTTGTAAAGAGAAATAAAGGTGTTTAGAGTTTTCTGAGAGAATTGTCTCTTATAGATTCTTTTTTTTTTAAGTTTATTTATTTTGAAAGCGAGAGCATGTGCACATGAGTGTGGGGGAAGGACAGGGAGAAAGAATCCTGAGCAGGTTCCATGCTGTCAGCACGGGGCCCGATGCAGAGCTGGATCCCAGGAACCATGAGATCATGACCTGAGCCAAAAACCAAGAGTCAGACGCTCAACCCACTGAGTCACCCAGGTGCCCCCTCTTTGAGAATCTTGTCAATGATCATCATCCATCTACCTGGTTATATTTAACAGATAGTGTAGAGGGAAACTTTTAAAAAATGATTTATTTTCAGATGAGTAAAGAATAGAAAAATATCCAATAGGCTAAAGAGGATCGTTATAGTAGTGTAAGAAGAATAGTATTCAATTCGAATTTTAGAAAATTGCCAAAGCAATGCCAGTATTATTGAAAACACTCAAGTTGCAGAAATTTGCCTGCTAGTCTTTTGATGCCTCGTTCTCTTATCCTTTTAGGCCTCTTACCTCAACCGTGATGGCAACATGACTGTCCACTTTCTTCTTTCAGGTCTTGTCCCATAAATCCAGCCTTGGAAAAGGATACTCTGATGTATTCAATCATAGCTTACCTATAATTTGTAATACTTTTCCCATCCCAGTACATGTCAATCAAAGGCTTTGAAATCCAAAGGCTTTGGAATCAAAGCCTGAAACCAAAAAGGAACTCCAGTCTTATGTTTACCTATCAAATAGATACTTTGAGAAGTTATTAGTCCTTTCTCAGTAGCTCTACAGAATGTATACCTGCCAACTTGTACCAGAACTATAGTTGAGATGAGAACAGAGAACGTTCTCATTTCCCAAAGAACGTACTCCAAAAGGAGTCACTTTTTGAAAACTTTTCAAAAGTTACACATTGATAGGATGATGTATTAGCTTGTTAATGCAGCCCTAAAAAATACCACACACTGAGTCGCTTAAATAATAGAACTTTATTGTCTCACAGTTCAGGAGAACACAAGTCTAGGTCAAGGCGTCAACAGGTTTGGTTTCTTTGGGCTGACTTGCCAACGGCCATTCCCCACTGTGTCCTCACATGGTCTTTTCTCTTTGTATGTGCACGCCTCGTGTCTGTGTGTCCAAATGTCCTCTTCTTATCAGTTCACCAGTGAAGTTGGATTAAGGCCCACTTTGAAGATTTCATTTTAATATAATCACTTCTTTAAAGTTCCTATCCCCAATTACAGTCATACTCTGAAGTATTAGGAGTTAAGAATTTTAAGGGGACACAATTCAGTGCCTAACAAGATGGTCATTAAAACCATGATGAAAAGCAATAAGAAGAAGCAGTGTGGAAAACTGGAAATATCATTTGGAGGATGGTTGATTCTTCAGAAAAGCTGTCCAGAAATTGTGTCATTTATTTTATTATTTTTAAGTAGTTTTTAAAACTGTGTGTAGCTCTTATTGGAGCCATGGGTGAATTCAACAAATTCTGCTCTGCCCTCAGGAAGAGCCTACTATTCCTGAAGACAGAAGCCAGCTCCTCCTGCTGGTTATTTGACCCCGGTGGAGAGTAGCTGTGAAAAAGGGGTCTTTCTGGCATCCTGATGAGATCTATGTTGTGTTTTTGCTCCTATGGTATCATCAGTAAAATGAGGTAGTAGAAAAAATGGGAGCTAATATATTTTATTTTTTATTTTTTAAGTAATTTATTAAGTACTAATGTAAGTAATCTCTGCCCTCAACATGGGGCTCAAACTCACAACCCCAACATCAAGAGTTGCATGCTCTTCTGTCTGAGCCAGCCAGGCAGGCACCCCCATTTTATATTTTAGAGATTGTTGTTTATTCAGGGAAATATCAGCAGAAACAGGTCAACAAAAATGAATCCTCCACCCCCCTTTTTTTCCCTCCTTTACCTCCCCATTTTATTAACATTGAGGCTGAAAACTGCTTAAACTAACATACCAGTTACATCACACTTTTCTTCAGTATTTCAAAAACATTAGTTGACGCAACACAAAGATTTTCATAAATGAGGGGAAAAAAAAGACTCCAGCAAATGTTGGAAGGTCTTCGTTTTCTAGTATAAAAATATTTTTGTGTAAAATTTGGCACCTAGAACAATACATAACACTGTTAGATTTCCGTAAATACCTGTTGAGTAAATCAGCCAAGCTCTCTCTCACACTTCCAGGGGATTTTACATCTGCCTCTATCATAGCATCCATTTCATTGCATAACTGTTACATGGTCCCCATGTTTGTCAACATAGCTACACCGCAGCTTGGTTCATTTCTATATCCACAGTACCTAACAGACACTGAGTAAATATTTTTTCACTAAAGGACATTAACAAAAACATATTTTCAACAGCAGTGCTGACACAACTAGCTTTCCATGAATGGGTGTGTGCATACAGTAATTACAGGAGTGCCTCCAGGAACTTGACAAAACTTCTCTCTGATATCCCAAATCCTTTAAACAGGACATTTCTAGTATTAGAGATGGGTTTCAAGGACCAAACATTCCCAGGAATGAAAATACTGTACTATAAATCACAATAGGGTATAGATGATTGGTATCAAATCCTTTCTAGGAATGGATTTTGATGGCTCACTTGTGGGGATGTTGAGAATGAATGGTAAGACATTTTGTGTCTAGCCACTGACTGTTCAGAATGAGGAGCAGAAAGGCGTGATCCTTGGTCTTGGTCTTTGCCTTTCTCACTGTCCCTGTAGCATTTAGCATAGATAATGTCTAGCGATGATATATATGAGACAGTGACAAATAAGCAAAACTGCCACCATTCCAGAAGTGTGTATGTATATCTATCTTTATTAATGCAAATGCATTTTAAAAATGTTAATGTTTCTTTATTTCTTGTGAGAGAGAGAGAGAGAGAGAGAGAGAGCGCATGTGCGAACCCGGGAGGGGCAGAGAGAGAGGAAGACACAGAATCCAAAGCAGGGTCCAGGCTCTGGGCTGTCAGCACAGAGCCCTATGTGGGGCTGGAACCCATGAACCATGAGATCATGACCTGAGCAAAAGTTGGATGCTTAACCATAGCCATTCAGGTGACCCTAATGCAAATACATTTAAATTGCACTGATTTTACCAATACTGATATGTATTCAAAGACCTGTAATTTATGACTTATCCATATTTGTTTGGTCCCTATATTTCTTTTGTTGCTTACATTTGATAATCTATTTTCTGTTGATAATGGAATAGGATAGGAAAAGTAGAGATAATGGAAATTAAATCTCTACAGTATATGACTTAACCACTTAAAACTCTGGTAATAAAGGATATATATTGACTAATTAAAAAAATAAAAATTATTTATAGAATAGAATCCAGTATTCTAAGCATTGAAGCAGTGTTTGGAGTTAAATGTTAGTATAATTGATATAATGGATTTAGAGGTGATTAAAAAAATTTTCCCTAATTTTTTGAGGTTATGCAAATTTTACATAATGCATGCTTTTCTTAGCCTAATAGCATATTAGGAAGCAATGTCAAAAAATTGAAAATCATAACTGTTAAGATTTCATTGCTTTCTGTATTTAAATACTTTTCTTAACAACTCCAGGGATCAGCTAGGATGTTTTTCAGTTTAAGAAGTTGAGGCACAATCAAAAAGAATGAAATCTCGCCATTTGCAATTACGTGGCTGGACCTAGAATGTATTATGGTAAGTGAAATAATCAGAGAAAGACAAATGCCAAGTGATTTCACTCATGTGGAATTTAAGAAACAAAACAGATGAACATATGGGAAGGAGGGGGGAAGAGGAGAGGGAAACAAGCCACAAGAGACTCAATGTTAGAGAACAAATAGTGTTGATGGAGGGAGGTGGGTGGGAGATGGGCTAGATGGGTGGAAGGATATTAAGGAGGGCACTTGTGATATGACCACTGGATGTTGCATGTAAGTGATGAATCACTGAATTCTCCTGAAACCAATATTGCTTTGCATATTAACTAACTACAATTTAAATCTTAAAATGTCATGAAAATAAGTAAAAACAGAAGTTTTCTTGAAATTAAAAAAAAAAAAATGAGGCACAAGGAATGTCATCTGCCCTTCTTAAAGGATGTGATGGTGGGGAAGACAACCCAGTCAACAGGTACACATGGCCAAAGTCATTAAGACTTGAAATTGTCCTAATTTATTGCTCAGTGTTGGGGTCAAATAAGTATTCCATTGGAAATGGAAAGTAGTATGTAGTTGAAAAGATTGTGTTGTAGTTTGGTAGCATGAAAGATTATCAGAGTTATTTTAAAGATTTTGGACTGTATTCACTCAAGCACACTAAAATTTCAATATGAATATCTCCTGCTATGTACATTGCCATGTTTTATTTATTTATTTAATTTTATTTATTTTTGAGACAGAGACAGAGCACGAGTGGGGGAGGGGCAGAGAGAGTGGGAGACACAGAATCAGAAGCAGGCTCCAGCCTCCGAGCTGTCAGCACAGAGCCCGACGCGGGGCTCGAACTCACAGACCGTGAGATCATGACCTGAGCTGAAGTCGGACGCTCAACCGACTGAGCCACTCAGGCGCCCCTGTTCTATTTATTTTTAAAAAATTGTTGGGGCGCCTGGGTGGCGCAGTCGGTTAAGCGTCGGACTTCAGCCAGGTCACGATCTCGCGGTCCGCGAGTTCGAGCCCCGCGTCGGGCTCTGGGCTGATGGCTCAGAGCCTGGAGCCTGTTTCCGATTCTGTGTCTCCCTCTCTCTCTGCCCCTCCCCCGTTCATGCTCTGTCTCTCTCTGTCCCAAAAATGAATAAACGTTGAAAAAAAAATTAAAAAAATTGTTATTGAAGGATAGTTGACATTAGTTTCCAGTGTACAACATAGTGATTTGACAATTCTATACTCAGTGCTCACCACAATAAGTATAGTTACCATCTATCACCATACAACATTTTTACAGTATTATTGACTGTACTCTTCTCCATACTGTATTTTGCATCTCTAGGACTTATTTTACAACTGGAATTTTGTACCTCTTAATCATATTCACCAATTTTGCCCATCCCTTACCCCTCTTTTCTCTGGGAACCACAAGTTCTTTATATTTATGAGTCTGTTTTTGTTTTTTGTTCCTTTGTTTTTCAGATTCCACATGTAAGGGAAATCATATGGTATTGGTCTTCCTCTGTCTGACTTACCTGGCACAATACCCTCTAGGCCATCCATGTTGTCCGTTACTACTAAATTAAAGAAAAAATGAAGCTGACAGTGTAGCTCGGGGACAGGTGGTAATATGCCTTGAATGCCAGTTATCAGTTATATTATTTAGGTATCCATTAAACGTTTTGAGAACAGACCTGTCATGATTAGCTCAACAGAATCATGGTAAATATGGAGGAAGTTTAAAAGCATGGAATCTGTTTGGAGTCCAACAGACTTCCTTTCAGTTCCTGCTTCATCACTTATTAGATGTGTAGCCTTGGAAGAGACACTGGAGTTCTTCAAAGTTTTGTATCTCATCTGTGAAATATAATATTTGAGTTAATGAAGAGTGCCTAGCACCCAGTAACCCACTAACTAAATGGCAGTTATAAAGTTATCTTTCCTGAAGCAATAACTGTGGGAATAGAGGAAATTGGTGGAAGGACTTACAGAAGTAGCATTACCACAGTGTTAGTAAAATGAATTTGAGTAGGAAAAACAATCCATTAAACACTACCCATATGTAGAGTATCTTCCAGTTTTGTCCAAGTCTCAGAAGGTTCTTGAGACATAGGACATTTAGTGCTGAAACTGGGAAAGTCTCAGAATAGGAAGGGGATAATCATCCGAAATAAGGGGCTTTCCTCATATCAACTCCGTAGGGAAATCTGATTATCCATAGTAAATAGCAGACATTAGTTTTCAAGCTCAGGTTCTCCTGATTATGGCAAGGAATTTAGAGTGTTAAATACAGTGATTCCAGAGTCAAACTACTTGGTTTAAATACTGGCACAACTGTCTACTATAAATACGGCTTTCAGAATGCTACTTAACAGCTATGCCTCAGTTGTCCCTATAAAATGAGGTTATGTAAGGCATTTTCTTGTAAGTTGTTGTAAGAATTAAATGAGATAGTATATATATATAAGCACTTTAGATTGCTACTTGGCACATGGTAAACGACCAATAGAACAGGTGTTATGGTTAAGCAATATATGCTTTTACATAATTAGTACTCTACACGATACATCTGTAAAATGAGAGAGTAAAAGGGGCTCTATTTTATGTCCTTTGAGTTTGACTTATCAAATGGGTATTAAATGATCGTGTCCAATAGGCAATTGAAAATATGAATTTGGAGGTCATATGAGCAGCCTAAAATAGAGATCTAACCCATTATACTAGATAATGGTTAATGACATGATAAGCTATGGGTGGATCCTTAAAGAGAGAGTCACGTAGTGAGAAGAGCCAACTGACAGGACAATAATGATGTTGGGAAGAAAATATCAATTGGATGCTTTCAGGCATCTAATCTGGAAGGACTACTAAGCTTATTTTTAACAAGGGAGATAAAATGCATGCTCAATATGCATTATGCATGTTACATAATGCCTAGGGGATGAAGAGGTGGTCTGCAACTGGGTAGCAGTGGGGAGCAAGAAGCAGTTGAACTTATATGGTTCTCTAAGGGCCTTAAGAAAAGTTTAAAGCTTAAATTTCAAATTCAAGTACCTGGAGGGTTTTCTATGTTACGCTGAATAAAATGGATTAGATAATAAAAGTACACATACTTCTTGGATAATTCAGAAGGCACTTCAAAACATGGTATTGTGTTTCTAGTTGATTTTTTTTTTTTTAAACCACTGTTACATGCTCAGTTTAGAAGTTCTGGTTAATAAAGCATTTTAATTGATACCATTTTGAATAAAAGAAAAGTTAGTAAATGAAACAGAACAGAAATGTGATGGAATAAAATCTCAACATGTCATGGTACTACATGGACTTTCAAAAATATTCCTGATCTAAGCATTAATGCAAATAAGTTACTCACCAAGAACATCATGTTATCATAGGAGTTCATCATTTTTAATTTTCTCTCATCAAAAATGGACTATTTAACTTGGTTTCCTTTTAATTGAACTTGAGTGTCTGCCATTAAACTATGTGTAAAATCTCTCATCAGAATCACTAGGGAACCAGAAGGAATTGGTAAAATACGAAGGAGGAAATATGAAGCAGTAGAATGGGTGTGGCAACTTCAAATATCCTTTGTAATGAGAAATTTTCTTACATCAGAGTATATCAGGATAGCTTAGGAAGAATAGTTTGAGGAAATTGAGTTGCTCTCCCCAAACCAACATAACCAGCCCTTTTACAAATGAACATGGTGTTAGGTCAGTAGAACCCCATTTCCCACATTGTACTTTGTTATATGTGCATTCCCAGCAACACCATTGTGGGAAGTGCCAAAGGGATGGAATGATTTCAGTGTATTTTTCTGGCTGCAGAATTCATTTCAAGAGACCCAAGACAGGGATAAGTGCGTGGGAGTTGAATGAAAGGACTTCAAAATTAAAAATGATAACTCTCTCAAACTCAGGGAGCCAGCAAAGCAAAGTGCCTTGGCATACATCCATAATGGTGTTCTCTCTGTATTGGGAGCAATGCAAACCATTGAGTCGAATGATGTTCCTGTGAAAGTTTTAATTTCATAAGAAAGAGAATTACCCATAATCAGTGTGTTATTAATTCATAAAAACAGACTAACAGAAACCATAGATTAACCATTGCTTTGTAATTTAACACCCTGGAGAAAGAAAGCCAGGTAATTATGCTTTATCACTGAACAGTAAACACAGAATTGTCTTTTGTAGATGTCTTTGCAACAACATGCAAAATCTTTAGTCAAGAGGTCCCTTATAATACCTTGTATATACTCCAATATGATATTCTGCCCTTAGGTTGGAAATGATAGCTGCTTATTTGTACTCCTCTAACTTTCAAAAGCCTGAGTGCAAAGACTTTTACTGAGAATCCTAAGTAATTGTACTTACTTGAGTATATATAAGAAGCATTCAGGACTGCTTAGCATAGATGTTGAAAATGTTCTGTTTATCCTATTATGTATAATCAGATTAACCTTTCCTTTTGTGCTATAATTATTGCACAAAATGGCAAGGTTCATTTGGTGAGACAGGGTTTCCTTTTAATGAGCTCACTTAGGTAAATCTCATGATTAAAGGAGAAATAAGAGAAATGGGAGCAATTTTTTGTCTGCCCAAGTTGTGCTAATTTGAATCCGCTAAAATTAGAGAGGGGCTTAAGTGGTTTGCTTTGAACCTTAGATCACTCTCTTCATAGTTCTACACTAACACTGAAGTTTTGGCTGTAATACTTTGACATGTAATTTTCAACATTAATTTCTAAACTGGACATGTTGCTTGACTTTTTTTCCTCAGTAATCCATCTTACAAACAATTTCCTGGAAATATCTGTTTAAAATATTCCTGAGCATGTAACACTTCTCAAAAAACCTTTGATGGCTCCTTCCTAACCCGTGGATTATAAACATCTCACCTGGCAATTAGACCAGGACATGCAACTTCAAACTTTTCCAGAGGTTACCAATTGGCAGCCGAAGCCAGCAGTCTCTGGCAAGCATAATTTGTTTCATCTACACAGTGTTTTTTAAAATGTTAAAAATAGTTGCTCCTACTTAAAAATTAGAAGGTATCTCATTTTTTTTTAAAACACATTCTAGTAACATTGTTCTTCATCTCCATGAAACAATAGTTATAACTGGGGGTTTGCTGTTTCTGGTACTCAGAGGAGAAGACCATCTAGTTTGCCATAACCTCATATTCATGCCTTATACCTGGTCCATTTGACTCACTCATTTCACCTGCCTATAAGCATTGGAGTTCGCAAACCCTGAGTTTTACTGTTCTCCTATAAGAACCTTCATAAGCCACGTTGATCTTACCCTGATCGTCCCTATCTCCATGCCATTTTATCCAGTGTTGTTCACTTAAAGCCTTCATTAATACATACCACCATTTTAACATCCCTTCCAAGGTCTTCTGTTCAAGAATATTCCTCAGTTCTTTCTATCCTTGAATATTGTGCTTGCCTTCACCTTACACATTGTCTTTGGTCTGTGGAACTAATTCAGCATTGGGTCTTGAAATCAGCATAATTCCCAATGTTTTATATGTGATTTACTTCCCCAAATACACTATAAGCTACTTAATGATTGGAACAATTTATCTTTTTATAAATTCAGGTGAGGCACCAAATTATGTAAGTAACAGGAATTCAATAAATGTTGAAAATTGAATTATGCCAGATACTGTTGTGGGTACTAGAAATCTAAGAAGAAAATATTGCCCTTTCCAATGTTACGGTCTAGCATGGAAAGACTATCTAACAGGCTGAAAATTACAGGGTGATATGGTATGAAAGAAGATGTAAATTATTTTTTAAAATATTAATGTCATCTATTAAATAGCTTCCAGGCCCTGCTCTAAGTACTTTCCTTGAATTAATGCCTGTAATCCTCACAATTCTATGAGGCATATTCTTGGGGAAACTGAGGTTTAGGTACTTTCACAAGAATGTCTAGGTTACAAATGATGGGGTCAAGATGTGAATCCAGACTCTTTGAGTGAAGTGGCATAAGAATGGAGTGCATGATTTGTGAATACAAGGTGACTTCCTAGAAGGGCTGGCACATGGCTTTTCTCTTGTAACGGAATCCATCACATAGAGAAGGGCATAGTGTGTACAATACAATTAAATGCATACTAGGTGAAAAGTACATGATGTGTTCAGGGCTTAGTGAGTAGCTGTGATTAGAACACCAGATGTGGCAGAATTGAGAGATGTAAAAGAATTTAAACCTGTTCCTCTGGACAGTGGAGAAATTGGCAGTTTTTATAGGTATGATGTGGTCAGATTAACTTCTTCTAAGGTCTGGCTGATACATTGGAGCTGGACCAACCATAAAGATGCAGCAGTCCAAGTCAGACTTGGGGAAGATTTGATCCAGGCAGTAAACTCAGATGTCAATCAGGGAACAAAGGAAAGAGATATAGAAAACTTGAGAAAAGGATATGATACAACATAAAAATTTCAATCTTAGTTGCTGATGTCATTACTAGAAAGTCAGGGGGAGAAGATTCGAAGCAATAGGAGATAGGGAGTAGACTTTGTAAATGCATCTCAGGTACCTTATCTGTTTTTTTTTTCTTTTATGCTCATTAGCTCAAATTGAACTGATAAGTCGATGAGAAAATTCTAGTTCTTTTGCCATCAAGCACAAGTTCTTCTTAAAAGCTGTCAGCCCCTCTCGATCAATTATTTTTATTTTCTTTGCACTATTCTCTAAGTACCCAGGTGCACATGTTGGTAACTTCAGAATGTTTTAATAGTCTTCTATATTACACAACTGATAACACATTTATTTTATTTACTCCCCTCCATTATGAAGTCTGTTGCCAGTATTTCAAGAGAGACTTTTACTGGCTTTCTGGTTGTAGAACCCCAGGAAGAGGAGGCTGACCTTCCTTGTTATCAGATATGTATCTTAAGATGTGCATGGAAGTCAAATATCTAAAGGTTTAGAAATAGACTTATGTAAGGGGATTTGGCATACAAAACGTTATTTCAAGTTATAGTATAATTTTCCCATATGTATGTACATAATATCCTAGATTAAAGTAAAAATGAGAATAAATTGCTAAAGAATTTTTAGCTCAATATATTAGGCCATTTGAGGTTGCAATTTTAGGAAAACTAAATCTTAACACCAAAGGTAATGCTTCCTTTTGTGTTTTGCTTTATTCATTCAATGAATGTTTGCTCAGCACATGCTCTGTGATAGGAGCTGCTCTAGGCACTGGGAATATGGATATAAATAAAATCAACAAGGTATCTCTTCTTATGAGTTTATTCTGCTAGTGAAGACAGGCAACAAAGACCAGCCTTTGCAAGGGGCTTGAGTAGAATGTTGCAGTCATGTTGAAGGTGATGGTATCTTAATGTTATATTTTAGTATCAATAGAAATTTAATAACTATACTATTTTTTAAAAGTTTTCCCTAGTATGCTATATTCTTACCAAAAGTTAAATGAGGGGGCACCTGGGTGGTTCAGTCGGTTAAGTGTCTCACTTTTGGTTGTGACTCAGGTCATGATCTCACAGTTCATGAGTTTGAGCCCCACATCGGGCTCTGCACTGACAGTGCAGAATTTGCTTGGGATTCTCTCTCTCCCTCTATGTCTTCCCCTCCCCTGCTTGTTCTGTCTCTCTTAAATAAACTTAAAAATTAAAAAAAAATTGACAGGAGTACTTTAGATTGCAGGAAAGTTATGGTTAAAGCAATAACTTCAAGGATCTCTTTAGTTCTTCACACAGTAAACCACACATTTATACACAAGCTTCAATGGTATAGTTCTACAATACAATGATTATTCTTTGGTTTAGTCTTCTTCCTAACAGCTTTCCTAACATACAATAAATTAGCAAGTGTCAAAACAATGGGCACTAGAAAGAGCATATTCTTCATTTGATCCATGTAATAATGCCATCTTTGCTTCCATTTTACCATCTCTAGTATCAAGTTTCATTTTTTCTATTTGTAATATTTTTAGAATGCAACGAAATTCAAAATACAACAAAATCCATATTCTTGCAAAAAAAAAAAAAAAAAAAACACCACCACGAGAGATGCCATTTACATTTCTGCCATTACTGGGGTGCGTGTGTGGCTTGGTAAGCATCTGACTTCAACTCAGGTCATAATCTCATGGTTCATGAGTTCGAGCCCTGCGTTGGGCTCTGTGCTGACAGTTCAGAGACGGTAGCCTGCTTCAGATTCTGTGTCTCCTCTCTCCGTGCCTCCTCCATGCATGCTCTGTCTCTCTCTCTCTCAAAATAAAAAAACCTAAATAAATTTTTAAAAAATCTGACATTTCTGAGTACATGTCAAGTACTATGCAACAGAAAAATATATAACCTCTCTAAAGCAGAAAACTTTTGACTGGTAAGCCATGCCACCATGTAAAAGCATATCTCAGCACGGGAGAGGTGATCTAGGGTGGTAGCAGATTACAGGTTAAATATTTTTTAAAAAATCAAGAATGGTTTGTCTTGGGGTTAGAAACAAAACAAACTAAAAATAAACAAGAGCATTAAATTAACCAGCTCAAAATTATCATCCTGACTCTGTACCTTTTGAGTAATCAACCTTTAGGCTTATTAATAATACTATAAATGATGTGAATATTAAAATAAAACTTCTAGTAAAGAAACTATCGCATAATGAACGCTGATCGGTTTCCCTTACCTTTTGCTTGTGTTTTGCTCCCCATCCCCAACACCATACATATTAAAATCAGCACAGGGCAACTTAAAATACTGCTGGGGACCTACACAGACCAGTCTCCAGGGATAGAGCCAGAGTATCCGTCTGCTTTTATAACTCTCCAGGTTATTCTTAGGTGCATCAGGGCTTGGGAAGTACTGCTCTTTCTCTCTTTCCTATGAATAGGGTTTAGGGTATGTAAAAAGAAAGAGAAACATCTCAATTCCTATGGGTTTGCCTAGGATTTTGACGAAAGAGAGGAGAAAAGGAGCGACTACATTGTCTTAACTTCTACCTCTATATGTAGCATATCCTCTCATTTCTCAAGGTGTGGATTTGGAACACACACATCAAAATAATTCTTAAGTTTTAGTGAAAAGTGCAAAGGATTGAGCCCAGCCCCAGATTGCCAGAATCAGAATTTCAGTAAGAGTGGTGGTTTGAGATTCACGGCTCCAAGTTAATGCCCTGAGCCTTTTTTGAATAATTTTTTCCCCTCAAATTTTCCTAAAATTTGGAAGATCTGCTGTGTGGGCACAAACGTATTTCATTTACTATTGAATAATTTCTGATTACAATATGATCTAGCTCGGTGAAGTAATCAGAGAAATTTAAATAAGGTATCTGTAGAGTATTGAAAGCCTCTAGCTATTACTTAAAGCTCAGAGGTAAGTGTATTTCATAACCCAGTTACCATCTGATTGGCCTAACTGGTTAAATATGTCATAAGCAAACTCTGACGGACTATTTTGTTAGAACAAAATCTGTTAGATTCAAACACATTTTATTTCCCTCCCTCGCTCCCTTCCTTCTTCCCTTTTTATAGTACTCTTAACAGATTTTATACCTGGGTCTCACTTCGACAGCCAGTGAGTCCTTTTGGTTTCTACTTTGTCAGCATTTTTTTTCAGGTAGGCCTTCCCTGATCATTGGATTTACAAAGCTAACTTGATGTAGGTTTTTGAGCACCCTATACCATACTCATCATTCCTTATTGTTATCCTTTGTTTAATTGTCTGAACTCCCTACTAAGCGGGAAGATGTGTGAGTGCACATTCTCATTTGCCTTGCTCACCACAGTTTTCCCAGCTCTATGGGGGTTCCAAACCCCAGGGAGGCACTCTTTGAATAAAAATTACTGTCAACCCCTACCAAAAATTTGAATGTGTTCAAAAATGTAGGCACAAAGTAAAAATGTTTTCATGAGGCTGCTGGTCTTTGAGCATTTCTGCAGAGAAGCCCCTATTCCTCTAAGAGAGAAATTACTGTCATTCTATGTAATAGTGTGCTATCTCTTCACCACATTCTGGGCCATTGTGGTTTTTGCCACTTAATCTTCTACTGGTTTTGAATGCCATTTGTAGCCAGTTTTATGTTAATTGTGCCAATTCTTTCTTGTAGAAGAATATCGGTAGTTCTGTAGTCTTATTGATTCTGGACTTTTTTCCAAGCATGGTTGATGTTCAGGTGGCCACAACAAACTGACACAGTCTGAGTTGTGTATTCGTGCAACATTACCAATAAGGCCTAAGGCATCTAGGAAGTAACCAGGTATATAAGCCCTGTGTTACATTACCAATTTTGCTATAATCTTTTATGACAAGCATTTTAATTTGTTTTCACATTTCCCTTTCCATCAGTACTTTACAATACTACTTTGGGTAACTTAATATTTTTTGAATAAATCATAATCCCTACATACATGTCAAATGCAATATGAAAGTAACAACTGCCACTTTTACCATCTCTTCCCAGAACATTAAAAGAGAGAGCAAATGAGAACAGAGCTAACAGCACCCCATACCTCTGAGAAAGAAATGCTTGACTGATTCGGTGGCCTACTGTGTTTTATGAACCTTAGTTTACAAACCATTAGCCAATAGTCCAACTAGCACACCTTCACTTTTTTTTTCCACACCTTCATTTTTAAGCCTAAATGTGAGGCATGACAAATTTATGCTGATTACAGTGTTTATTTGTGGTTTACTAAAATAAAGTAGAAATGAAATGGCCAAGTTATTATTAACTATAAATGTTTAATCTTGAAAGAATGCCATGTTAAATTTTAATATAACAAAGTAAAACTGTTAGGTGTAATGTTTAAACATGCCTGATTATCAAGAAAGAGAAAAAAATGTTTATTTATAAAATGACCGCTTATGAAATTGAGAAAACTTGACCCAGGCAAGAATGTTACATTACTCAATTTTAATTTTTTCTAAGTATAGTTTTACAACACACATATGAAATTATCATAAAATTACTTATTAATGATTTTTGTTTGAATGTTTCCTTTAATTTCTATTGCCTGTCACCATGAGGTAAACAATTTCTATTTTTTGAAGATCTTGTTCAAATATGACAACAATTACTCGTATCCCTCTCAGTTGTTTTGACTAAGCCAAGTTATACGTTTAGTTTCTTAATCATCCCTCATAATTTAATCTCTCCCAGTTGTTTATTTATTGTAGTGGCACCTCCAATTTTTCTGCTAAGAAGTGGTGGTGGTAGGGGGAATTAATGTATTATATCTTAATTGTCTTCTAAAGTTGCAGAATGGGAGGTTGAAGTGTGACTGTGTACAGCGCTCGCTCGCGCTCTCTCTCTCTCTCTCTCTCTCTATATATATATATATATATATATGGAGTTTCTAGTGTTCAGAGTTCTGAGTTTTCAGTTGCCTGCTCCCATCCATTAATAACTTAAAGTGCCCAGAATGCTGAACCAGAATTAATAATGTAGTGTTAAAAATCATAATTAAAAGACAATGCAAAATTAAACTTAAAGCAAGAACACAAAGTATGCTTTATTTATGGTTGCAGAATTATTTTTATAAAATAATTGCAATAATTAAAAGTAATATCAATTTCTGTTTTATATCATGATTTGCTGATTTCATGTAATTCTTATGATTATTATACATTCATATTTATATTTTAAACATCAGAATGCTCCGTATTTGATTCTGAGTTTAACAATATTATACTCATGTTCCAAACCTACTTTTTGGTAGCAATTTGTCTTTTTCCCAGGGTTATACAGAGTCTTAATTTTAATAGAGGAAAAATAAATTAATAAAGTTGTATCTGGATCATGTATGCAAATAGAGCTTGAGTTGTGTTCTTGGATTTAAAATATGCATATATATCTCAAAGGGCATTTGTGAATTATAGCTTTATAAAGAACAAGACTTAGATATAAGGAAGAGTTTATCAAAAGATGGAAATATATGTAGTTCAAGGAGAACTAACTACTCTATCTTATATCAATCTATAAAAACAAAAATTCTGTTTATAAACTGGGAGTTACTTTATTTATAGTACAAAACAAATGAAAGAATATATAAGCCGCATCTTGTTTTCCCCCTAGAATTTGGCAGTAACTGAATCACTGTAACATTGGCTCAACAATTTTTGCAATGTTTTCAACAGACCTTGGTCCTGGGCCTTTGTATAGGACATTTAGGACCTCAATATGTATTTTTTTTTTTTAACACTACAGTGGCATTACTGTTATCAAGCAGATATATGTACCTGTGAGAACAATCCCAAGAGGTGGTCCTTGTTTGAGGCAGGTTATTCATAACATCTGGAGGAAGTTAGACCTAATTCAAACCACTGTTCCAAGAGCATGATAATGTCAAGTTAAAACATCTAAGACTTACCTTCTCAACTTCAAACTGGAGATGATAATGCTTACTTTATAACCTTGTGAAGATTAAGTAAATTTGCACAAGAAATTTATTATAGTGTCTGAGACTATATCATCATCATCATCATCATCATCCCCATCCCAAGACAGTGTTGCAGCAATCTTTCAAGGCAGACCCAGTGTATTTTCTACTGAGCAATTTCCAAAGGGTAGAAGAAAGCTGGTCTTTTTCATGTCTTGTTAGAAGTACAATGGATTCATCCCAGAAGGCATCAGAAAAATGACAAATTACTTTTTATTCATTATACATCTTTCCAAATGACAAGAACAGTTCTTAACCTGAGTTAGGTTAAATGGTAAATCATACAGTTTTAGAGAATTATACTCAGTAGGGATAGTATAGCATAATCATGTTGTTGAGGAAAAATAAACTAGACACAAAAGAGAGATAATTTGTATGGTGCAAACCCAGCTATGAAGAGTTCATAGTTCATTGTTGACAGTCCTTCCCACATGTGCCAATACTGGCATAAAAAAATCAAACATTGTTAAAAGTGTTATAAAATGGGTAATCCATTTTTGTTCAATTTTGTTAAAAGACTCTTAAAAAATATCAAAAGAGTATCAAAGATGATGAGTATGCATAACAAGGTGTAGGAAAAATTGGCAAGAAAAATAAAAGGCAGAGATGTGATATAATCATCTACAGAAATATGTAGGCCTAGAAAAGAAGAAACAAGATGCTTTTCTCGTCTTTCATCATATAATATCTCCTTTCCTGTTTGAATTTTATGAGAATTGTATCTTTATGATTGTGGTTTCTAAAGAGCACCTCTTGTTCCCTAAGGATGTCTAGGAGAGAAGATTATGCTATTTTTCTTTGTTTTTCAGGAAGAATTCAGTGGTAATGAGCCCATATTCTTCAGTCTGTAATTTTAGAAATTTCCTAATCCTGTAGACCCAGGAAAAGCACGAGGTCAAATGGAATGATTTAAAATCCTGAATCTATCACTAGGCATGTCATTTAATTTCCCAGATCTATAAAATGTGGATGAGAGTAGGATTTTGGGGATGAGTAAATGATTTATACGTTAAGCTCTTAGAACAGCACCTGGTGCTTAATTTAAGCACTTGGACAGGTTTCCTAAACTATGGCTGGGGCAGTAGGGCCAGTCTCTGGTGCACATGGTTTCTGTTTTGGCCAGGTCGTGTTCAGTGTTCTCCCTCCTTTCCTTCTAATTATCTGCATTCTGCTTTCTTCCACGGCCCAGTCTTTTCTAGTCTGAGAGGCAGGTAAGGAAGCGGAACATTTGCAAGAACCATGGAAGTTACAGAACACCATATGCTGGAATGATGAATAGGAATTAGGCAAGTCAAGAGAGAATAGGAGCAAGGAGTTACAAGGAGAGAGAGTAGTTTATGCAGAGCATCTGTGTTGAACAAGAGCATGGGGAATTCACAGGTTAGTGCTCTTTAACTTTAGAGTGAAGGGTAAGGACGAGAGATGAAGAGGAGCACAGATCATAGAAAAGAACCATGCAAGTCATTGATACAGATATACTCCTATTATCCTGAAAGATTTGCAGTCATTGACTGAATGTAGGTGGGGGAGAGAGTTTATCAAATGTCTGTTTTAGAAAAATTACTCTGTTGCTTTGTAGAAAAATCAATGGAGATGACATTTTCATTAATCTAAGCAAGGAAAGATGAGTTGAATCAAGGATCTGATGGGGAGGTAGATAATTTGGATAAAATGCTGGTTGATGGCATATCTAAAAGGAAGGGATGAGGAGTCTGAGATAATGACTGTATTTTCAGATGAGAAAATGAGTTAATGTTCATAATGTTTGCTGAGATACCAACTCTAGGACACAGCAGTCTTATACAGAAGATCATGATTTCTATGTTAGAAATGCTGAACTCAGGTTGTCTATATGATATTCACATGGAGAGCTTCAGGAGTATAAAGGATAAAAGAGTGTGGAGTACAGAAGACATTCATGTTAAGAATGGAGTTTGGGGAGGAAATAGAAGCCATGTGAGTAGAGAAGTTTATACAGGTTGCCTGAAAACAAATTTGGAAACAACCAAAGACATATATCCAAGCATTCCAGTGCAGAGAATGATGAAGAGTTTCAAATGCTGTTAAGAAATCCAGTAATTCAGTGGGGTGCCTGTGTGTTTCAGTTAGTTAAACATCTGACTCTTGATTTCAGCTGAGGTCCTAATCTCATTGTTTGTGAGCTCAAGCCCTGCATCAAGCTCTGTCCGTGCTGACAACATGGACCCTGCTTGGGATCTTTCTTTCTCTCTGTGCCTCCCCTGCTCATGCGCGCGCACGCGCTCTCTCTCTCTCTCTCTCTCTCTCTCTCTCTCTCTCTCTCTCGTTCTCTCGCACTCTTTCAAAAATAAATAAATAAAACTTAACAAATTAAAAAATATACAGTAATTTGAATACCTAAGTGTGTTCTGGTGTATATAGAGTTAGTGTAGGAATTGATGCCTGCATATGCATTTACTTTGGAAAAGTATAAATCCTCAGGATTAGTGTCCTGCCTTATTCTACGGTAGACCTCAAAGTATCCAGCAAAATGCTTTGTGACATATACATGTGTGTGTTGGCTGATCGTTGGGTTTTCTTTTTCTTCTAACTTGAGCAGGAAAGGGATTCTGTTTCCATCTGGTCACTGGAACAGTTCAGCTGACAACCATTGAGGCACAGAGCCATAAATTCTAGCCCTAAACCAGAGGGAAATTAGAGAATATCTCGTTTCCTTATGTTCCTATACTGAAATTCACTGTAGAAGTATACATTTTCCCCAAATAGATGAGTCATTCCTAGCTATCCAATATTTATTCAGTTGCCATCTCCTATGTGTATAAATGAACCAGGTTAATTAATGCCTGCTAGTCTATCAGGTGAAACCAATGGCAACAAAGTCATTTCAGCAGTTACTTACTGTCTTCCCTGAACCATGGGTTTTCCCATGTTTTATTTCAGAAATCAGTTTGTTATTTAATATTCCATTCCTAGAAATGCCATAATTTCATTTCTTGTTGTTGGCTTTCCTTTGAGGAACTTAAATTATCTTTACTCTTAGAATGTATCTTTTTCCCTCCATTTGTCTCATGTGGTCTTGATGGTGTACCCCATAGTAAACCAAACTATAATACAAGGGAGGCACCCTGGAACGGGGGGAAATAATACACCATTTCATTTTGTATGACAGAAGTTAACTGAATGCAAATGAACTTGGAATGAACTGCTAGGAAATGTTTGTTTTTGTTTGGTTAAAATTTGTCTCTAGAATTTAATGTTTGATATCCAAATTTCACACCATGTGACACCAGAATTCGGTATCAGAATTAGAGTTCTGTCAGTGCACCTGAGTGGCTCAGTCAGGTTGAGCATCTAACTTTTGATCTCGGCTCAAATCATGATCTCACTGTTGGTGGAATCAGGCCCCACAATGGGTTTCATGCTGTCAGCATGAGGCCTACTCAAGATTCTCTCTCTCTGCTCCTCCCCTGCTTGTGTGCATGCTCTCTCTCTCAAAATAAATAAACCTAAAATCTTTAAAAGGAATTAGAGTTCTGTGATTTTTAGGCTCAAAAATAATTATGACATTTTCAAAAAGTAAAGTCCCTGGTTATTGATGTCAGCTATGCAAATCTATACCATAGTTACCTAGTATAATAGTTCTTAATTTATTTGCAACTGACTCCAATTTTACCATGCCTTCTTAAAAAAAAAAAAAGTTTGTAAATTTGAAATACAAACTGCTGTTAAAAAAAGGAAAAGAGAAGGTAGAGTCCCCATGATCAATTCCATATATAAATGTATAGATGTAATTCTTTCTCTGGATTTGGCATATTTTTCCTTGTAAAAATACAATTAACTTGAATATATGGGACATTCATACCACAGCATGGACTAAGAAATTCAAAGGGACATAATTGGAATACAAGGAAACAGCATGCTTGTGTAAGCATAGTAAAATTCAAGATAATAATTTTAGCCTAATTTATGTTCTAAACATTTAAAAGATGAAGTTGACTGAAAAAACCATTGGAATTCAAACTTTTGCCTCTAAGCAATGCATTGAAATTTATTGATAAAGCAAATCTTGTAAAGGCATAAATCATATTTATAAAATAGGAAAGAATGAACTAAATAATGGCAGAAATTCCATTTTTCCTATTGCATTACTATGGTTACCTTGTGAAAGACTTGAAGCCTTTTTAAAATTGAAGTCTTTCAAGTGTTTACAGGAGAAGATAATGCTGTTAATACCTCCATATTTTATATTTTTTGTGGCTATCAGAAATCATATAGAAATTTACATTTCAATCAGTCTTTTGTACTGGAGACAGGGATGATATTTTCATAATAAATTTTCACAGCTGATTGAAAAATAAGTCAGCTGACTGGTATCTATTCTATTGCTAAAATAGACATTTATGAGGTAGAAAAACTGCTGGTTTAAAATTTAAAAGTGTGCTAACTTAAACTTTGATCAAAGGAGGTTTTCTAATTTAAAAGAAAAAAATTTTTGTTCATTTTTGAGAGTGCAAGCAGGGGTGGGGGCGGAGAGAGAGGGGGATACAGAATCTGAAGCAGGCTTCAGGATCTGAGCTGTCAGCACAGAGCCCGACGCGGGGCTCGTACTCATGAACTGTGAGACCATGACCTGAGCTGAAGTAGGATGCTCAACCAACCGAGCCACCCAGGTGCCCCTTTAAATTTTTTTTTTTATGTTTGGTTTTCTAGGTTGTTGAGAAATACTTCATTTCTAGCATAAATTGGAGCCATACACACACACACAAAGACCTATTATATCATTTTAAATCTGGACTTTAAAGATCTCAAGCTGTTTAACATTATAGTGAGTTTTGTTTTTCTAAATAAATTCCCTTATCTACACATAACCTGTATAAGCAAATGATGTGCAACAAAAGTAATACGTATCAAAGGATACATATCGTGTGTGCTTTTGATTGATACACATACATTATTTTCAGCCTTATCTATACATGCAGAATGGTATGTGTTGGTGTTTTTGTGGAGCTGTGTGATTAAGTGAACATAGGATACTCTTTTGAGGCAAACTGACCTTAATTTGAATCCTGGATCTGCCACTTACTAGTCAGTCTTGGAAAACGTGCCTGTAATTTCCAATATTGCTTATACAGAAAAGGAAATGCATCCTTAGCTAGATTGTATGGTGAGGAAAAGCTATGATATATGCAAAGTGCCTAGAATAGTGATTAGCACATATAATGCATCTTATTTATATATACAAAGGTGGCTTCTAAGAACAAGGCAAATAACAGAAGTTAGTTTTTGCCACACCTGTGGTTAGGCCAGGAAATTCCTTGGGGAAGAGTTGGGGTGCAAAGAGGGTGAGCCACTTTAAGAAACAGCAACTACAGTAGATTCTATCATTTTTTAATGAGAATAGTCAAGGGAGAAGGAATTGGAAATAATCAACAGGTGACACATTATCTTGAAGTATATGTTTATTGGGGGTAATGGTTTGGCTGAGGAAGGTAATAGATTAAGATTTTATCATTTAGTAGATTAGCATTTAATCATTACTTGCCCAAAGGATGGAGAGGTATTTGACAGCCATGTTTCTTTTTAGGAGATCTCGATTGAAACGTTTTTTGATACATAGACATAATGGCTTTGTGTAGTCAATGGTTCTAAAAAGGCAAATTTCTAACGAGGTGGCGATGTATTGAAATAGGACTGTGGTTTCTGGAATTAGATACCATGGACTGACATTCTTACAGCGCTGCATCCTAATTGTTTGACTCTCCATAAATTAAACTCTTATGTGCCTCAGTTTAATTATGAAATGAAGTATGTGCCTTCATTTTCATCATTGCGAAGATTAAATGACGACTTCTGTCTTCGGGTTGTTTTGGCTCAAATTCTTGTGGCACCAATTACTTTTTATTTGATTTTGGAAAAGTTACTTAATATCTGTGTCTCAGTTTTTGTGTGTGTTTTATTCTGTTTTGTTCTGCCAATCTATACAATTGAGATATTAATAGAACATTTGTAAGGAATGTACAAATTGGGACAGAAACATTTGTGTTAGGAAGAAAATTGACATGAGAAAAACTGAAATTCTTATGTTATACATCACCGTGTTTTTTAAAATATTTTTTCTCACATTTATTTATTTTTGAGAGACAGAGACAGCGTGAATGGGAGGAGGGCAAAGAGAAAGGGAGACACAGAATCTGAAGCAGGCTCCAGGTTCCAAGCTGTCCACACAGAGCCGATGCAGGGCTCAAACTCACAGATCATGGTATCATGACCTGAGCTCAAGTCGGATGCTTAAGTGACTAAGCCACCCAGGTGCCCCTATATCATAGTGGTTTTTTTTTTTTTTAATTTTTTTAATGTTTATTATTATTTTTTTTTTTTTATTTTTGAGAGAGAGAGAGAGAGCGAGCAGGGTAGGGGCAGAGAGAGAGGGAGATACAGAATCCAAAGCAGGCTCCTGGCTCTGAGCTGTCAGCACAGAGCCAGATGCAGGGCTCAAACCCACAAACTGTGAGATCATGACCTGAGCCGAAGTTGGATGCTCAATGGACTGAGCCACCTAGGCACCCCACATCACAGTGTTTTTATAGAGAACTCACGTACATAGAACCCAGTAGTAAGTACCTCTATTTAAAAATGTCTACATTCCTGAATCATTCTGTGACTATGCTTTAAATCTTTGAACCATGAACTGTAAATATGCCAAGTCAGTTCTAAACCAGAGGTCTTACTATTGATGTGTAATTGGTAGAACTGATCATTTCAGACTCTTTTTAAGAGCATTCTCTTTCTAAAAGAGACTTAAAAAAAAAATAAAAGAGACTTAAATATAGAGAACAAACTGAAGGTTGCTGGAGGGGTATTGGGAGGGAGAATGGGCTGAATGGGAGATGGGCATTGAGGGCACTTGTTGGGATGAGCACTGGGTGTTATATGTAAGTGATGAATCACTAAATTCTACTCCCGAAACCATTATTACACTACCATTAACTAACTTGGATTTAAATAAAAATTTTTAAAAATAAATAATAATAAAAAATAAACACAGTTAAGACAGAAAACAAATATGAGCATTATCCTTTAGAGTTGGTGAAATGCTTTACATGGAAAAAATATTGATCTGTATCTCAAAGTTAGAAATTTATATTTTAAGATATTAAATGGAGACATTGAATGGGAAAGGTTTACAATCAATATGTTGACACATTACTCCTCCACCTTAAAACAAACAAAACTTTATGTGATCACTTTATGTGATCAAGGGCCAACAGCTATGGAAATCAAAATATTCTAAAAGTGCAAAATAATTTAAGACCTTTTCTGGTGAAAATTATAAGTTGAATGTATGGCTATGTAGTAAAAGAAGAATATATAATTACTTATAAGTTTTGAAACCATTAATTTATCTTTGAAATCAGAATGTTTGACTTATTAGTCTCACAAATTGTTTTGAGATTTAATAGGGCAATTATTATAAAATCAGATTTTCTGTAAGAAAATGTAGAAAATCTTGAAATTGATGGACTATATTGTCCCAGCTATGGCTTCCCTTTCTATGACAAAATAGAACTAAAGTTTAGGACTGAGTTTTGTTGAGTGTCTTCTCCCATTGGCCCATAATGTTGTAGAACAGAATGAACATTGGTATATTGTTATGACATTTAATCACAAGTAGAGTGTTGATCTTTTTTTTTTTCTTTAATTACACTCCTTATCCATATTGGGGAAAATACGAATTTTTTTTTAGATGACAGAACCCCTTTCTCTCCAGATTCAGAGAGAAACAGCAAAATAGATAATCTGTGAGCTTTAATGGTAGTGGTCTATTGCTGAGCACTACCATAGATACCTAAAGGCCACGAGAATATTACTAAAATTCCCTTTGTAACAGCTATAATATTTGTATTGTAGACCATTATTATAACTAGCAATAGGTGTATATATACCACAGAGAAATTTCTGGGGCACAGGAGTAGTCTTCAACATAATTATTAAAACCAGACTGGCCCAAACCATTCAAGTATTTTTTTATTTCTGCATTTTTATCTCCTATATATTCATACTACAACATGACTTGTGGCATGTATTTATGCTATAAATTTAGGTGAATTACAATGTTTTTGATATTTAAGAATCTTATTTTAAGATAGCTAAAATATTTGGGGTTCTGAAAATCAGATATAGGGTATTTCTTTTATAGGAGATAAAGAATATATAATCATAATGAAAAACACTTTAGATGACAGCTCAGAGAGTTAATTATTTAATGTGAACTTAAAAAATATATAGTCTGGTAATTCTTGATTCTAGATATAACTGAACCAATCTTCATTTATTTTTCCTTGTGGGACCATTTGATACAGATATCTTTGGGGGAGGGGGCATTATTCAGCCTAGCATAGTCCATTCTCTGGCCCCCAAAGATTTACATCCATCCACTTATAAAATACACTCAACCCACCCAAACATTCTCAAAGGTCTCAATCCATTACATCATCAACTCAAAATCTAAAATCTCATCTAAATATCATCAGTTAAAAAGATCCAAATCTTACATCTAAATCCTCTAACTCAGGTATAATTGTGACTATGTATGATCCATCCTGGAGCAGAATAAGTCTCCATCTGTGAACCTGTGAAACTAGAAAACAAATTATCTGTTCTCCAAACCCAATGGTGTGACAAAAGTAAGATACAAGTTATAAATATTCCTATTAAAAAAGAAATAAAAGGAATTAAAACAAAAAAAAAAAAAAAGGAGTCACTGATCCCAAGCAAGTTACAAAATACTAGTAATAAACTCCATTAGGTTTCAAGACCTGGGAATAATCTATGGCTGTTGATTCCACCATCTGGGCCCACAGCTCAGCCCTTTGAGTCATTCCTTCTTTTCCTTGAAGAATAGTGTGTGTTTCTAGTTGAGTAATTCTATCAGTCTTTTTTCTGTCATTATAATTTTGGGAGTTGGACCACCTTCCTTCATTTTATCCTGTCTCTGTCTCTTTTAGTTTAAGCTGGCGGAGTTTCTGTTGATATAACATCCTCAAAGACCTTGTGGGTCTCCCATGTATATCACAGGGATTCACTTCATTAGACAAGAGGCTTCTCCACAGATCTGTCCTGACAAATCCCATCCCTCTTTCTGGCTTCCTCTGAGATGGCTGAGCCACATGCCTAATCTCTTTAAAGAGTCCTCTGTGTGATTTTATACTCTGCAAATTTGATCCTTTCAAGCACTAGCAAAACCCCACACCCTTGGCTTTCTCTTCTAGAGCACACTTTGCTGGCAGTTAGTCTCCTAATTTTAGCATCTATTGAAATCAAGATAAGCTGATTTTTCCAAATCTTTTTATTTTATTTTATGTTTTATTTTTCCAAATCTTAAGTACTGGTTCTATTTGGCTAAACATTCCTTCTTCAATTTATCTCTGTCCTTTTGCATTTTTTAATACAAGCAGCAGGAAGAAACAAGGCATACCTTCAATGCTTTGCTTGAAAATCTCCGCTCAATATGCAAGTTCATTGTTGGAAATTCAGTTTCCACATGATCACAGGGCACAATACAGCTAAGCTTCCTGCTACTATATAACAAGGATCTTCTTTTTTCCGATTTCAATAACATGTTTCTCCTTTCCTTCTCACCTCTTACCAGGAGCACATTTAACATCTGTATTTCTAAGTATTTGTGATGATTTAAGTATTCTCTAAGATGATACAGGTTTTCTCTAGTATACTCTTCACTTCTTTCTGAGTCTTTACCAGTAGCATCTTGAACATATTTCTAAGAGTTCAAGGAAACTGGAGCTTTTCCTATCATGTTTCTCAAAATTCTTCCAGCTTCTTCCTGCTACCTAATTTAAAGTCACTTGCACATTTTTCAGTATTTATTCTAGTAACACCCCACTTTTAAGTACAAAAGTCTGTATCAGTTTTGGTTCTGGACACTCCAAGGAAGACATTTTACTTTCTCTTTTCCAGCTTCTAGGGCCTCCTAGGATTCTTGGGTTTGTGCCCATAACACACATGCAGAGTGAAAGACCAAGAAAGTATCCCATCCATATTTTCCCAGGAATAATATTTTGTAGGTAATATAAACAAACACTGAATCTGACTCAAAAAAAAAAGGGGGGGTGCAGGGAATGGGGAGAAGCTACTGTAAAATCAAGTTTATCATTATTCTCATAACTTAAATGAGGAAGAGATTTCAGGTTTAAAAAAATAATCTTCTCCCATGATTTCATATTTAAAATAGTTTACCATTGTCCTAATGTACTGATAAGCAGTACTTCTGTTACATATCCCATTAAATATATTATCAAATCAGCTAAGTTATAGAAGAAAATGCTATCACAGAAATCCCAAGACAAGTTGTATTCAATTATGCCATTTTGAAATAATATATACTTTAAAAGTTTTCTAATCATTCAATCCTTTTCTGACTTTGGCATTGAGCCTGGTTATATGACATCTGAGGGAAAGTTTTACATTAGTTTAATAGAGATATATTTTATGAAAGGGAGTATTATTTGAGATGAACGAAAATAGGACATGTATGATTATTTTTCTCATACTTCATTTAATTTATTAATGTCAGGTCAATTATTACTGTTGCATATCAACAAGGTAATTATAAGGCCAGTTGCATAGTGTTTCTTTAGAAATCCTTTTATGCCATCTACTTTTGAATTTCCCAACATCCTCTTCTATGATTTATCCAAAACTGTTTTTCTAGCAGATTAAATAGTAGTTGTAAGCAGTGCTAGTTAGTTGATTTAAAAAAAAAAAATGTGAGCTAAGAAGACTGCAAACACTACTGCTTGTTGCCTCTCAATCCAATCTCTTGACATTCTAGTTCATTGTCATCTCTCTTTCAAGAAATTTACCCCCAAATGTGAAGGAGCACCCAGTGCTATTGATAGGCACCAAATTGAACACAAGCACACATATTTTTCCCCTTAACTTCACTCTGATTTTTACTTTTTTCCACTTTTGCTTCTGATTCTTCTTCATCTAAACTTGAAAGGAAGGAACCAGGTTAGAGAGAACAAGCATTGAGAGTATAAAGCAGTGATGTCAAAGAGATGTTGTTAATCCCCCAAACAGCCTGGCCCTGTTGAGGACACCTCTCATTGTGTAGTTGAAAATTGGAAATATCTATGAGTTTATTACAACTCTTCTTTCCCAATTCTATTGAACTGAAGGAGAGTAGGAAGCTTAGATATGGTAGGATTTGGGAGATCATTTAATTTAATCCTCTGCTTTTATATACTTACCCAAAATAGCACCAGTACTAGAATTTGAGCTTAATAATTCAATTGAGAGTTCTTCATGCCACATTGTATATCCTCAGTCAAGAATAAAATAAACTTTGTTCTGATGTTCCGCCTTAGATGATTTGTTCCTAATTCTTAAGGTGATCCAAATGTCATATATACAAGAACAGTTTGTTTTTTAGTGATTGATCTTAATGCTCTGATAAAACATACACAAGGACATAGGATAGAATAAAGGAAAAAAATAAATGGTAAAATAATAAATTATTAAAAGATAGGTTTTTTTTCTCCTATATTATTTGGAAAATTCTATGGTTAATTTGTTATCTCAGCTATGTTCCCAAGACTCAAATTTCTTAAAGTTTAAAATATTATGAAACACTTCAAACTGAAAAGGAGAAAATAATATAACTCATAACCATGTACACACTCTTGGATTTAATTAATGTTGATCCTTTGGCATATTTACCTTGGATCTTTTTTTTTCTCAAAGAAATATTATATTATGGATACAATTAAATCACTTCTCATTTAATACCCATCCCTTAATTCTAGAAGGTGGACTAATTAAGTGTATACCATTCCCACTCCAATTTTTATATTTTATTATATTTGTATCCATTTATAAATTATTTATAATTGTTATTGTTTATCTTTTATATCTACCCAAATCATATCCAAGTATTAATATACTTTTGTACATTATGTGAATACACGAAGATAATGTTCATTTACATTAACTTTTTTGTTCCACAGCATGAATATATCACAATTGATTCACCTTATATCAATGAGCATTTAGGTTGTCCAGTTTTTATTCTTGTAAACAATTGTGTAATAATCATGTCTGTTTATATTTCTTTGCTTTCAAAAAATTTCTTAGAAGGAGTATTGATGGCCAGAAGGTACAGCATCTTCAGTTTGCTAAGGGTAATCAATTGTTTATCAAAGTCATTGACCAAGTTTGCACCCACATCAGTAGAACATGCATATTCCCTTATTTTCCACATTTTTAACAGCATTTGTTTTAATCAGAATGTTAGATTACTGCTTGTTTGAGGCATACAAAGTGATTGTGGCTTAAAATAGCAAACATCTATAGTTTCTTATGATTACAGACTTAGCTGGTTATCTCTGCCTCAAGTGTGTTGAGAGGCAGCAAATAGGTATTACCAGGGCTGTGTTTTTATCTGAAGGCTTTATTGGGGAAGACTCACTTCTAACCTTACTCATGGTTATTAGCAGGATTCATTTCTGTGCTATTATACTGAAGTTCATGTATAATATTCCTCACTGGCTGTTGGTAAGAGACCTTCCTCAGTTCTTTACTACATGTGCGTTTCTATAGGGCAGCTGACAGTATAACAACTAGTTTCACTCAAAGCAAGCGAGAAAATAAGCATGAGTTCCAGGGAAAGAAAAGTCTTGTTGCCTTATATCTTGAAGGAGACATCTCATTACTTTGTCATATTTTACTCATTAGCAGTAAGTTATTAGGTCCAGCCCAGACTCAAGGGACTTGTACAGGGGCATGAACACCAGGAAGTAGGTATCATTGAAACTCATCTGAGAGGCTGACTGCCACAGTATTTCATTGTAGTGTTTACATTTTCTGATCATTACTTGGCCATCTTTTCATAGGTATTTGACCATCAAGATTTCTGTTTTATAAACATCCTGTTCAAATTCTTTCCCGTTTTCCTATTGAGTTATAGGTTTCTTTGCTTTACTTATAATATACTACATACACATATATGTTCTGGGTACTGATCTTGGTTAATCTTATGAGCTGGAGACCATTCATTTCTCACCCAGCTTTGATCTGATATCCTTTTCCACCCATTTTCCTTACCCCCATTACCAGAACTGCTCTTGTGAGGTCATCATTGATTTTCATATTGTTAAATTCACTGGATGCTTTTCAGTGCCCGTCTTAATTGACTTGTTGGCAGCATTCAATACAGATGAGTAGTTTCACTCATTTATCTCAAAAATGCTTCTCGAGTTGCAACTTTGTCAGGTATACTATTTGTTCTTGGCTTTTGTGACACTATCATATATTGGGTTTTCACCTTCCACTATGGCTGCTATTTGTCATAGCCTTTTGCCAGTTTTTCTACCTTTACTTGACCTCAAGATGTTGAATTTATTGGGATTACTTCTGACATTCTCTCCCTGGTGATTTTCAGTCCTATGGATTTACATATATCATTATGCCAACAGTTCTCACATTTATATTTCCAGAACCGTATCATCAACCTCCTATATATTCACTTGGGTTTCTCAAACTTAATCAGTTTAAGTCTGAAATTTTGATCATTTTTGTTCCTCAGTTGCATCACAAATTTCACCCAGTCGGTGATACCAGAAAACCAGAAATTATGACACCTTCCTATTTTAATAAACATGAAGTCCTGTGTATACTACCAACCCAAACCTCTTATGGTCTCTCTTACCACTCTGTCTCTATAGCTATTACCCTTAAACAAGCTACTTTCTTCTATCCCTTATGTTTCCTCACTTTTTTTTTTAACATAAAATCCATAACAGGATATTTTTAATGTAAAAATAATAGCATAACTCCCCTGTAATAACTTCCTAAAGGATTTCTATTAAGATTGAGTCTTCAGTGAGAGATTTCATTGTAGACATTGCACACAGTGCTTAAGCTAGGCTTCCTGCCATATGTGTTCTGTTTTCCCTCTGTTGGTCTAGTCATACTGGGTTTCTGTCTTTTTCTGTAAAATCCTAAACTACTCCCAGTGTCAATTTTTTTGAACTCACAATTCTTTGCACATGAAGAAATCTTCCACTCTGCCTGCCTAACTTGTACTCATTCTTCAGATTTCAGTGAAATGTCACTGCTTTGAAAAAATTTTCCCTGCTTTTCCAGTCCAAAATTAAATAGTTTAGTTTTCTATTTCATGACATTATTTTTTATAACACATCAAAATTTTAACAATACAGTGATTTACAGTTATTTTGGTAATTGTTTACTTAACATCTGCTTCATCCATAGACAATGATTATATAAAAGCCAGGCATATATATGTAGTGGTTTTGCATTTCTAGATTCCAGAATATTGTTTGGCCCATAGTTTGCACTTAATTAATGTTTGTTCAATGAATTGCTGAATGTACTGCTAGCTCTAACTCCAGAGGAGCTTTTAATCCCATTGGTACAAAATTAAAGAGAAATACAAAATTGAAAACTAAAATATGAGCCATGGTCATTAAAAATACTCTGAGGGGAAGTTTCATAACCTTGTTAGCCATTCGGTTCCTCATTATTAAATGAGGGGTTTAACCTAGATCAAGTCTAAGATGGATTTTACCTCTAAAATTAAACAATTCTAACTGCTGGTTCAGGAAGAAAGATCAATGTGGTCAAGGAAAATTTCATGAAGTTTTGATGATAAAAGCTATAACAGAGAAGAAGTAGAAATCAACCTATGTATTCTGAGATAGTGAGATGGACCAGCTGCCTGGAGTAAAGGACTATTTGGGGTTTTAGTAGAAGAGAAAATTACATGAAGCCATTTTCTAAGGTATCTAAACATGAGGACAAGGGTTTGAAATTTGAAAAGCCACAACACAATGCAGGATTTTGACTGCAATGTGGACTGCACATTATTTTATTTTATTTTATTTTATTTTATTTTATTTTATTTTATTTTATTATTTTATTTTTTTAATGTTTTTATTTTTGAGAGAGAGAGAGAGCGAGAGCGCGAGCATGAGTGGGAGAAGGGGCAGAGAGAGAGGGAGTCACATAATCCTAAGCAGGCTCTAGGCTTTGAGCTGTCAGCACAAAGCCCAACGTGGGCTTGAGCCCACAAGTCTTGAGACCATGACCTGAGCCAAAGTCAGACTCCCAACCCACTGAGCCACCCAGGTGCCCCTGTACATTATTTTAAAAATAAAATTCTATTTGATTCAGTAAACATATTGATTTTTGGCTATGTGCTGGGCCCTACTAAGCCCTAGGAATACAAACATGAATGAGACATGGCCTTTACCCTTGTGTACCTCAGAATAGTGGGGTGACAGTCTTAAAAATGAATAATTATAATATTTCATCAAAAAAGAATGTATAAAAAATATATACATAACTAAAAACACAATGTGTTCATGAGTATTTTGTAACAAAAGGCAGTATTGTTTGGTGGAAAGATTATGTTTCATGTGTGTGTACTTTGAAGAGGTAAAACCAATTTTAGGAATCTAGCCATTTTGGAGAGGAGAAATTATAAATCCAGGATCATTTACAACTGGGTAACTTTATCTCCTTACAACCCTTCTCCAGGTCTGTTTCTTCACATGTAAGATGAACACACATACTAAAAAATTGATGAAAGAACTGAAAACATAAGTATTTCTAATGTTGGAAAACAGCCCAGTATGCAAAAGGAATTTGAGTATACAACTGATGTGAGTCAGTGAGGAAATGATGCAAAATTTAACTGAAAATGTAAGGACAATTGTGTCCTCGTTTCAGAAAAAGAATAGATTTCTAACTTAGGCTAAAATGTGAATATACAATGAATTTAAAATAGTTAAAGGCTAATACTTGAGTGCTTACTCAGAGTCAGGTGTTTTAAATGCCATATGTGCATTAATTTCATTTAATACTCACAAAATCCCTATGATAGGTGCTGTTATTAGTACCATTTTAAATACAAGGAATTGAGATACTTGACAGATTGAATACCTTACCCATAGTAGCCCATCTCTTTGTAATAGGAACTCAAGGACTCTGGATGATGAACATGGCTTCTTAATACCGTGTTCTATAGGCTCTATAAAGATTGAATTAAAAGTCTATAAATGTTAGATTAAAATCATAACATTAGAAATAATCTTGGAAAATTGTTTTCATAACTTTGTGGATGAAAACCTCCCTAAAGCAATAGCCAAAGCCACAAGTAAAAATACGTATTTATACTTTTATATAAAAAATACAATTTTTAATTTTTTTAATTTAAAAATACAATTTTTAATTTTTTTTAATTTAAAGATATAATTTTTTATTATATGTATTTCCAAAATTCAAGAAGTATTTTGTTATGATGCTAGAAATATAAAAATTCAAGAAAAAAGAAAATATTTTCAGTGCATATAGTATAAAATGTATTAATATACAAAGAGTTTCCACAAATCAATAAGAACACAAATCTCCGTGAGAAAAATAGTGAAAGAACAAAAAGGCAGCAATTTGCAAAAAAAATCCCAAAAATCCATGAAATTATTTTAAAATGCATGCTGAAATTAAAGTGAGTAAAAATACAAGTCAAAACAAAAAATGATTGGCAAAAATAAAATGTTAACAGTAGCCAATGTTGTTGAAGGCACTAACAAACATTACTGATGTGTTTATAAATACCCCATGCTTTCAGGAGGGCAGTTTGTTTTATCAAAATGTTTAATGCAAATTTTCTTTAATATCACAAATTCTTTACAAGAAATCTACCCAGTATGGCATAGTGGTTAAGGACTTTGGTTTCAGAAAAACGTGGATTCAGTTTCCTCTGAAACCATTATTGTATGTGTACCCTTGAAGAAATTCCTCACTTTCATAAGCTTCAAATTACTCATTTGAAAACAAGATAGCGATAGCAAAATTGCCTCACAGGGCTGTTCTGTAGATTAAATGAAATCATGCATGTAAAGCAATTAACACATTTTAGGAGTTGATAAATGTTAAATATTATGATTATTATTAATTATACTATAGATAGGTCTCCAGTGTGAAGGGATAGCTTTATGAGAATGTTTATTGTACTATAAAAGCAATAATTTCTATTAAGTGTTTGACACAGGCTCAGAATCACTGCAAGTAGTATTGTAAAATTGTGGAGAATAAATTGGTCCTCAGAAGACAGGAGATGGGGAAACATTGTTCTGTGTGAGTAAAGTAACATATGCAATGGGTACAAATGCAGAAATTTTGTAATAATTGATAATCCTTAAAATGGTTATTAGGTAGATACCTTTAAATCTAAAAGAAAAGAAAAAGTCAACTTCTCTCTCTACATGAAAGAAATGTTGAGTTGGCATTTTAAAACCTCATTTAGGGGCGCCTGGGTGGCGCAGTTGGTTAAGCGTCCGACTTCAGCCAGGTCATGATCTCGCGGTCCGTGAGTTTGAGCCCCGCGTCAGGCTCTGGGCTGATGGCTCAGAGCCTGGAGCCTGTTTCCGATTCTGTGTCTCCCTCTCTCTCTGACCCTCCCCTGTTCATGCTCTGTCTCTCTCTGTCCCAAAAATAAATAAACGTTGAAAAAAAAAATTAAAAAAAAAAAAAACACCTCATTTACTTGTATTGCAAAAAAAAAAAAAAAAAAACATAGGCCATTTTTCCTGTTTGTGGGTAAGATTGTGAAATATGACTGGGCAACAGTATGCAATGGGGACTCCGATGTATTACTAACAATAGAGAAGATGGCATTTAAACACATGGCAATTAGTTTGAATGTCTCATGGACTGACCAAAGGTTCTGCTAATGGATACATCTGCTTAATATTTTTATGAATGATTTAGGAGTTATTAGAAGTGTGATTCCTCAATTTGCAGATTTCACAAAATTGCATAGGTAAGTTATATAGGTGATGTGATCAAGATTTGAAATGATCTAGGGAATTTAAGTCACTGTATTAAAATCAAGATACTAGTTAACAAAGAAAACTAAGTTGCTTCAAGTTCAAAATACCAACTGCATATAACAAATTATTAAAGAAGTTCATATAACAAATTATTCGCAAAAACCATGATCCATACATACATATATATATATATATATATATATATATATATATATATATAGTTTTTCAGTGTTCAGATTACTGTATTCCATTTTGGATAGCATATTTTAAGAGAAACATTGGCATATTGAAATAATGTCTAGAGGGCATGAAAATATTTTAGATTTCACAGTCGAAGGAACTAGGGATGGTTTCCCTAGTGAAAATGAAATTGAAGGGAGACATGATTGGTCTATTCAAACATCTGAAGGTTTTCCTGGAAGAACGGGGAACAGTATTGTGGTACTTAGTTTAGAGAGCATCCAAAAGCTGGGTGAAATTGATTTTAGAACATACTTTCTCACAATTAGAGATGTTCAACACTGCAGTGAACTTTTGTTTGTTTTCTGTATTAAAATCCTGGGTGGACTTGAGTAGGAAAACTGCCTTTAGAGTTGTGGAAGAGACCTTGGTTATCAGAGAAAGCTGGAATAAGTTACTTCTAAGATATCTTTAAAAAAAATAAGCATGGCAAAAAAAAAAAAATTCATTAAAAAAAATAAGCATGGCAAAGTGAAAAATAACAATCTTGAAGGCAAAAGACTTCCAGGTGAAACTTACTGTATTACTCACCTGTATTTCAAGGACTCTAAGATTTTGTTTAGAGTAAGAGTAGGTAATGATACCCAAAAGAAAACTGTTACAGTAACTCTGCAAAACTAGCTTTTTGATCTAGAGTGTCCCACAGGACTCTTCTTAACTCAGGCGAGAAAGGGAATTTCAGAGACAGGAATCCTTCATGATGAACACAACTTCTTCCACTGTTGTATCTTTGGTTAAATTTTTTTTAAGTCCTATTCATTTCCCCTCAGCTGTGCCCCGATTATTTTGTAGTTTTTTTAATAGTAAGATCATAGAATCAAAGGGATACAAAAAAGTTTTTGTGTTTCAACTTAATCTCATTTCAGTCATCACCCATCTTATTTTTAAGCATTTTTCCTGAGTCTGTGCACTTGTTAAGCTTTCTCTAGAGAACACTTTGCTGGCCTGTGGATATACCTAACTGATATAGAATGGATATACCTAATTCTAGATGTTTTTACAAATGATCTTACATGAATCTAGGTATAGAAAATTTTCATGAGACCCAAGCATTATTTCAGCCCTTAAATCACAAAGAATTTTTCCTGTTTGATTTTGTAACCTCTGTTTCAGAAAGAAGCTCAGAAAACTGGAAATAACATAGAATGGGCTAAATTTGAACTGTAAGCACCTTCATCCATCTCATGATGACTTCCCTTACCTTTGCGGCCACTTGGTTCCACCCCCCACAAACCCTGGGTACCCCCCAACTGTATCAAAAATCTTACTGAGTAGTTGCTGGGATGAGAAGCAGAATTATTTTTCAACTAAAGCTTGTTTCTCTTTTCTTTCTTCATGTAAACTTTATTATTCTCTACCTCAATATAGTAGAAGCTGCCTCAGACCCTGAAACACTTGGAGTTTTGAAAATTGAGAGAATATTCTTAGTATTTCTGAAGGTCCTTCTGTCACCTTTTGTACAAAGCTAGGTCCTAGTTCATTATAGGCCCTTGTCCTATACTCTTATTTTTAGCACTTAATTACAACTAGATTTTATTAGCTGTTTATATCAATATAATTTTTAATATCTGCATCTCTGCATTGCATAAGTGTTTAATGGAAACAGACACTGTTATCTGGCTTAATGCTATAATTCTAAGATCTATTCCTATGTCTGGGACACAAGAGACATAGAAGATACTCAGTGGTCTTTTTACTGAATAAATAGCATTTTGCTTGTGAAAAATATATTGGATTGGCTAAGAAAGGAGTTGTATGTTTACTTGTGTGTGTCGGGGGGGGTATATTTATTGACTATTTTATGCCAGGTACTGTTTTATTTTATGCCAACTACTGCTAGATGTTAAGAACAGAATATTAAGTAAGTTTTTGATTTCACCTCCTTAGTGATGGTTTAAGATCAGGTTCATATCAAAGAATTCTAGAGAAAACACAGTGGCAAATTGGTTTTTAAGTATATAACACCCAGAAGTGTCTTATTACTTTTTCCCACCCACCACACACTTGCAAACCCCTATCCATACCCTTAACCACTGACAGGTATAAGTGAACCTCAGAAATCTTGCCTTGGATAAACATCACTTGAGGCTTAACTTAGATTTCTGAGTTCCCCTGCAGGACATTGTCTGAGAGACATCCTTGCTTGACTTTCTCCCCTTCCCTTCCAACCTCCTTCACTTTTACCAGTCTCTGAAGGGAGGACTTCCTCTATCAAACATTTGGACGTGGATCCTCATCTCCTGATCCGCTTCTAGTATCGCTGACCTTAGATAAATCTTTTCTCCTCCTGTTTGCAACATGTTGATGATTACCTTACACTCAGTTGTTTTCAGTAGCAATTATGAATAAAATGATTACCTCTCAAGGACCATTTTAACTCAAGAAGTAGATTTCAGAATTCCTAACCTCACTAATTGTTGTATAACCCCTTTAAATCCCAAGTATTTCTATAGTTCTATTTGCAACACTAGACGTTGCAAAATTAGTAGAAAAGAGTTGATCAAGATTCACCTTCTGTTAAATTTGAAGGCCTCAAACTTTACTGTGAACAAAGTATACTAACCATAGCACATGACAATATTATGTATTAGTTTTAGTCTAATTGAGATACCTTTTAAGAGTCCAATTATGAATAGATTTGGACAGTAATGTTGAAGTATGAGACTATAATACTGCAGATATCCTCAGCCATGGTTTTAAGCAGAGTCTAACAAATTTATGAATTTATGAGAATAAGAAATGATCCATTGGAACTGAATGGAGAAACTTCACACCTAATTTCATTTGGGAAGTAAATGCCAATGATGCCAAGTACAAGATTTATTTTGTCTTCCACTATGAGAACAAGCTGAACTTTTAATTGGAAAATATTTAGTGTTTCAATATATCTGTAAAAAGCTTTGATTTTACCAAAAGAGTCCTGCTCTTCATCCAAAATATAAAAGGCATACTAGCTAATCACACCAGTAGACAGGATATTAAAATATTAAAGGGCTATTTCCAATCCATTATGTCCGACCCCTCCCGCATCATCTCCACTCACTATTTGTCCCCAACCAATATTAAGTGAAAATGATCTGAAGCCTTTGGCATGAAGCTGTAGAAAATTCTTCCTATAATCTACCTACCTAATTTTTTGCATTACAGAGGATTTACATACATTTTTAAAATCAACTATTCTGTTTTCTCATACACAATTAACTTGTGCAGTTAAAAAGTCGTTTACTCATTTATTTATTGATTCAATACCAAATATTTTGTACACCTAAGTTCCTTGCACTGTGCTAGGTGGTGGGTTAAAGTGATATAAATGAGACACAAAGTCTACTCTCAAGGAGCTTGTTTTTATTTGTTTTGTTTTTTATTTGAGTATAGTTGACACAGAATGTTACTTTACATGGTACAGGTATACAACATAGTGTTTCAACATTTCTATATGTTATGCTATTCAAGGAGATCAAGGTTTTTATTTTTTTTAAGTTTTATTCATTCATTCATTCAAAGAGAAAGAGAGCACAAGCCAGGGAGAGACAGAGATAGAGGAAGAGAGGGTGTCCCAAACAGGCTCTGTCTGCATTACTAGCACAGAGCCTGATGCCATGCTCCAGCTCACAAACTGTGAGATCATGACCTGAGCCCAAACCAAGAGTCAGCTGCTTAATGAGCTGAGCCACCCAGGCACCCCTTAAGTTTTAATGAAAAGGCTGATGTGTATAAAAGCAACACAAAGACTGAATTAAGAAAAAAATATATATGTGTATATATAGAATGCATGCAGACTACAGATTTGTTGTTTATCCACTGAAAGTAGATATATTGAGTTCTTTTAACTTGGCCGATTAATGTTATCCAATACAAGAATGGCAGTGAACACATGACAGTATCTTATAACCACCAAATTATACTGGATATATCATAGAAATAATGCTTTTAAAGCAATTTCTCCTCTTCTACCTGGAAGTTAGATCTCAGGCCTTATTGTGGAGTTCAGCCTGATTGTCTTTAGGTAAATGGATAATTACAATGAAACACAGTAGGTCTCATAGTGGTGATAAGAACAGGTGCACTGGAGACCAGAAGATGGTAGATCATCTTCTCTGCCTAAGCACTGACTTGCCAGGGGAGAATCGTGATTTGGGATTTGCAGGATATGCATGTAGAGCTATAAGTCAGAAGATGGGCAAGGGTATTCCAACAGGAGCTACAGATTGTGCAAAGATAAGGTGAAGTAAAAGGGTGTATGTATTCATAAAGGGTGAAACACTGAATGCTGGTGAAGCCTAGAACTGTGGCTAAGTGACATTCCATAACTGGCATGAAGCTTTGAGTCAGATGATTTATTGAAAATACATGTCATGCTTCATAGCTATCATTTTAACCACATTTCGTGCTAAATGCTTTCTATATCATCTCTAATACCAAAACGCTTCCAGCTAAGTTTTGTTTTCTCAATTTAGATAAGGGAATGAAAGCACAGAGAGGTTACTTTGTTTTCTCCTTAATTTAGATAAGATAAAGGAAAGCTCAGGAGGGTTCGTTCATCCGTCTGTCCATCCATCCTTCAACAAATATTTACCGATGCTTTGGTGCAGGTACTAGATGATGGTGCTAAAGTAGAGAAAAGAGAAGTGCTTCCCCTGTTTTCACAGAACTTAGGCGCTAGAGTAAAAAACCCAATATTATTAAATAAGTAATTCACTAAAATGTGATGTGATGAAGAGGAAGTGGAGATTTCTATGGGTGAAAATAGAAGGGTCCAGTAAGAAGTGACACTGAGAACGAAAACATGTTTCTCAGGCTTAAAATCTGTTCTCTTTTTGTAATGCTGTCCATCTCAGTTCCCATAAGCAATGCTTTGTTTCTGAATGTGGGGGCCCAGAAACATTGTTAGGTGGTACCAAAAAACCCCACAAAACTTGTTTTTAGTAAGCACATACTCAATTTACCTTCTATTTTTGTCAGGTGATAAATGTTTTCCATTTATGGAGGTAATATAATATCTTCTTCAAAAATACATATATTTAGGGGCGCCTGGGTGGCGCAGTCGGTTAAGCATCCGACTTCAGCCAGGTCACGATCTTGCGGTCCGTGAGTTCGAGCCCCGCGTCGGGCTCTGGGCTGATGGCTCAGAGCCTGGAGCCTGTTTCCGATTCTGTGTCTCCCTCTCTCTCTGCCCCTCCCCCGTTCATGCTCTGTCTCTCTCTGTCCCAAAAATAAATAAACGTTGAAAAAAAAAATTTAAAAATACATATATTTAAGCTAACATAGTGATCCAGTTTAGAGAAACATACTAAATAAATAACAATCCAAGAATACACATGACTCTAATGGAAATCCTAATTGAAATATAAAAATTTTCTGGTCCTGCCAATTGTGTAGAAGCTGTAGTTCGTTCTCATTCTGATTATTGCTTGTTTCGGATTCCTAAAATGAGACCTCTACTATTGACCCACTAAGCATTTGGTAAGTACAGTGTGGTAGTTCATTAAAATGTAAATTATGTTAAGTGTTTCTTTGGAAACATACAGGGGAATATGTAAATAATGAAGAACAATGAGAAGCGGCCTCTTTCCCTTAGGAACTTTGCTTCTCTAATAATTTGAACCTTATCCATAGTCATGAATCTAACGAAGAAACCGTCTCAATATAAAAAAAAAAAAATCTGGAAGTAAAGCAAATGAGCTGAGGGCAGCAGTGTGAGACTTCAAATGACATCTAACTTAGAAGAAAGCCATCAAGGAATGCTATTGTATTTAATGAAGAAAACTGTACCAGGGTTAAATGGCTTCAGTGTTTACCCCTAATTGGATCTTGTGGCACATTAATGTGTTTCTCATAGAGTTTGTCTTTCTGGAGATGTACAAGTCAGGGTTAGATTACTTCAAGAAACAGAAACCTGACTACGGGTAATTTAAGCAAAAGAGGCAATAGAGTGTTCCCCACTGGTTTCAAAAGAACATTTCCAGGAAGTATTGTTATTGGGTCATACAGCCATATCTAGATCATTCCCTGAGACCAGGGATTGATTTGTCTCAGCCTGGATCACTCGTTACATAGACAAATTGAAAGGTATTAGTGGAAGGTCATGGAAGTATATTGGCAGATTAAAAGAAAAAGTTCCTTAGTTAAGTCCATTATGAAAGTAACTAAAAAGGATGGAACGACTGGCAAACCATGAGATTTACCACCATGAGATAAAGTTTCAAATCTGTGGGCTTGGGTTATAATCAAACCCCCATTCTTCTCACAGTGGTCTTTCCCAAGTCATTCAAGACAACACTGTTGCCTACAAAGAGCTTGTCTCAGGCTTCATCCTATTGGAATCTTCCATAGCATTGGACATCAACATATGTCCCCCTTTTTTTTTTTTTTAAATATACTCCTCCTCCTTAATCCAGGATAATATTTTCCATGGGGGATTATCCTCTGATAACTCTTCTGGTCTCTTCTGATTTCTTGTCCACGCCTTTACATTTTAAATAACACTTTCCTCAAGGGCTTTATTTTCAATCCTCACATTCTCTCATTCAGCACTCTCCCTTACTGTAATATAATTAAAACCAGAAGCATAGCTGACTTGTGATTTTTTTTTTCTTTTGCTGTTGAGTACTTCCTACATACCAAGTATTGTAATAGCAGTTTAGAAAGCTGATTTGATTTTTTTTTTTTACTCTTCGCTTTAAATTCCACCTATATGTTATTGACTCCCAAATATATGCCCCGAAGATCCAGTCCTGAATACTTATATTTCCAAGGAAGGAGTATACTCCTCTCACTAGTGGCTTACTTCAAACTCAAATTGTCCCAAACTAAACATACTCCAAACCTTCTTTGTCCCTGTATTTCCTGTGTCAGTAACTACCAGTGTCATCTGCTTGATCATCAAACTACTAGTCATCATCAATTCTTCCTTCTTCCTCACTGGCCACTGCACATTAATTTTAACTACAAATGTTCTCTGTCTTTTGTGTTTAGTCCCTCAGCTTTTTCTTGAGTGTAGATTGAGCCCAATGACAGTTTTTGCAAATATAGTTTTATTAGAATGCAGCCACACTCATTAATTTATGTATATTCTATAGTAGCTTTCTTGATACAGTAGAGGAATTGAGTATTTTTAACAGAGACCTTATAATTAGAAAATCCTAAAAATGTTTACTTACCTACCTCTTCACAGGAAAAGTTTGTTGAATCTTGCTCTGGATAAACACTCAATATCTCTTACTTGGACCAATGCATTGGTGTTCCATATTGTTTCCCAGTATCCATTCACCTAAGCCCAACTTGTCTTTCACGTCTACCACCATTAATATTTGCCATATGACAGCCCTAGTTTAAAAAGAGGTAATGCAAAAACTTTGATGACTATCCATTGGCCAGATGAAAATTGTTAACCCCCACATAAGTTATGTGTTGGTACATAGCAAACAACTCTAAAACTTAGTGACTCTGTGGATTGACTGAGAAGTTCTAGTACTATTCTCACATGATGGAGCTTGTGTGTGTGACTGTGCTCACCTGACAGGTAAGATCAGAACTAGGATGCTAGGATACCTGAATCCATCCTTCCATGTAGTTCCTACAAACAGACCAGCCTAAATTAACAATGGATTCTAAGAGGTGAGCCTTGATGCACATTCATTTATCAACTCTAATAACATACTTGCTAGTGGCCCAATGTCTAAAAGAAGTCAGATGGTCAAGTCCAGAATCAATATGAATGACCATACAAGAGTGACAGTCCCAGGAGGTACGATTGGGAGATAGCCAACATTAGTCTGCTGTAACCCCTTGGCATGCCTTCAAGGATTTCCCCAATCTGGCTCCAGATTATAGTTTTCAGTTCCATTTATGATTTATTCTACCAAGCATTCATTTTTCGGGGGCTATCAGCTCTTATTTGAGCAAAATCCCTGAATATGTTATGCCTTTTCTTACTTTCATGTGATGTGATGAAGAGGAAGTAGAGATTTACTCATTCTTTCTTCTTTCTTGATTTTCTTTCCTCCTTATAGCTTGCTCTCACGTGTCATGCCAATCCTAAGAATTCTTCAAGACATACTTCAAATCTCCCTGCCTCTCTCAGGCCCCTTCTGATTGTGCAGACGTGATCTTGTCTCTCTACCAGCATGTAACCACTCATAGCAAAGCAAGACAATCATCACCTCTTATACCTTTCTATGTGTCTGTCTCCTGCTACCTTGTGAAAAAAAAATTCAGGAAAGTAACTTTGTCTCAATCAAAATTTTGTATGTTCAAAACCTAAAATGATATCATCTATTTTAACACATCTTGAACGCTCCATTGGTGACTGGGTCAGAAGTGCAGTAGGGACCTGACATTAAATCATTTAACATCCTGAAGACCATTTAGAGAAGAAAAATTCCAGTTTCTCTTGCAGAATAATTTCTAATTATGTTGATTTTTTTTTTAGGGTATATAATACCTGGTGGTGACAGAGGGTAAAATTCTCAGCTTTATTTCAAATCTCAGGAAACAGAGATGAGGCCAAAAGCATTTGCACATAAAATAGAATGGGATTATGAGCTTATTCGAGCAGGGAAGAAGGTTTTACCTGTGATAATGCCTTAGTGCTGAGGAAAATAAAAGTGATTTCTTGTTAAGCAACATGGACATTGAGAAAGCATGGTATTTTTAAACCCGTAGTAGTTTCTGCTTTTATTACATTAAGTATGAGCAGATAGCTTCAACTCAGCAAGTGTTGTTAAGCACTTTCTGTTGAGTGTGTGGCAATGAGACAATGCCTTGGACAAAACGAAAGTGTGCTTATCTATGGTCACACAAACACACTCATAGAAATCTAAAGTTTTCTTTCTACTTAACAGTTTATCTGGGAGAGAAAATATATATGTATTAGATATGACACAAAGCAGAAGGTGACCAGTTATTGCCTCAAAAGAGCAGCAAGTTTTGAGAACAAAGAGGAAGGAAGAAGTTCCAGATAAGATTTAGTCAATGGCTGCATTTCTAAACATCTGACTTTAAGAGTTGCAAAAACACAAATTATGACATTTTGGCTAAATAATAACTTTAAATCAGATCTCATACATGATCAGTTTTCAGGTCAAATATAGTCTAAAGACATGTCTGGCCTGGATAACTTTTATCCATTTAATTGCTAACATTTAAAAACTAGGAAATTGCAAGTAAAAACGTAGACTTCTAAGTTACTGCAAAGTATTAGAAAATTTGGAAACACAGCAGCTATGTTACATTATGCCAATGAATGGCTTGAGCTGAGTGTTAGTTGTCTTTAGGCTGGACATGACCTGCCCAGCTCCCCTCCTCCACTACACAATTACACCTGCCCACAATTATATGCTGTCTGTTGAGGTCTTATAAACATTGGAGTTATTAGCAAGCCCTGAAATGTTTAAATGTATTCTGTTTTGACAACAGACTAACTCCTGGGGATACTGACATTAACAAAATCTCTTATGTTGAAACACTGTTGACTACATTTCCTTTACCAGTTAACTGTTGTCTCCAGTGTTATGTGTCCAGTTTACCAGAGCTGAGAAGCTGTTTATTGCCAACAGTTTTTTTTTTTCTTTTAAATAGTACCTACTAAATTTTCCTTCCCATGAAATGAAATAATTTCTTTGACCAGTTGCTCGGGTGTGATGTAAAAAATAGAATCATACCGGAAGAAGAAAATTAGCGTTTCAACAAGAATATTTTCACTTGTACTGTATTTAAGGCAGTTGCTAGGCAGATTTATGGGCGATGAAATCTTCTAGGACCTCATTTAAACCCCAGTTAATGGCAGGAGTTGGGGCAGAAGGTATCATGTGAGAAGGTAATTCCTAGAATGCTAATTTGAATAAAGGAGGATGCTTTGTTAACAAAAGATTATTTCAGAAAGAAAATAATACATGGAAAGTCACATGGAAACTTACAGTGCTTTTAAAGCTACAGATAGATCAGTTGCCCACAATAACATAAATATATAACACACAGGTAATTCCTGAATTCACCAAAAATGACACTACTTTTGCATAGCCTCCAGTGATGTTCAAGTTGGACTCATATATGCCTTTAAAATTTGGCCCTTGTTTCAGCTCAAATTCATTAGTTATAAATTACTGAAAAGAGAGACATATAATTGAAGCAACGATGACAGGCTTTTACTAACAATAGTGTGAATAACTTAACAGAGGCCCTTGAAATTTAGTTAATTTGAACTCTAATGGATCATCATACCTATAGAATATAATTCATTAGATGGAAATTGCTATTCATAATAGGAACTCTTTATGAAAATTGGATATTTGAGGTAAAGTACATTCATAGCCAAGAATAAAATTTATTTGATCCATAAGACAGACTTCATCAAGAATTAAATGTTCAGTCCTGAGAAATGTACATTAGAAGATGAATTATGAATGGTCATTCAAGATTGAATGTATTATCTTACGTTTAACTTTACATTTCTTTTGGCCATTTCCTATGTAATTTCTATAACGTTAGATACAAACATTTTGTGTTAAATAAAATGTATACTTCATTTTAGTTAAGTAGTACACTATAATTATTTGGGGGCTCAAAGAACTTCTTCCTAAAATTAGTAGGACTACAAAAATTTACTTTGAAAAGTTTCCTTAAAACAGCAGTGTTATATAAAGAATACTGGGCTTTAAGTTCATTGTCCAAAATGGCTTAGAAATCCTGACTAATTTGGTATTAAGATTTGTAATATTTATATAAATTGTTTTTGTCGTACATTGAAGTACTTTATCTTTGTGTTGAATTATATATGCTTCTAAGTCCCCATTCTATCACTTCACCCCTGTATGAATTTAAATTACGTATCTAGTATTCGATTTATATGAATATGATGCATAGAACCAAGCACATAGTAGATACTCAAAAGTGGATTGTCCGAATTCAATGGCTATGTAGTATGTGCTTTATATACGTACATATGGATTTTGTAAAGTTCTCAGCTCATGTAAACTTTAATCACATGTTAATGAAATATGAACAATTTTGAAATGTTATTTAAAAGCAAACATTGATATTTAAACCTTGAACATTAAATAATTGCACTGCTTTGCACACAATGTAATCTGGTAATTACTGAGAGGATAAAACTGTCCTTTAATTAGCAACATTTAAGTCATTACTAGATGTAGAAAGAAAAAAAAAATATTCTTTACTTTGAAATGCATTGATTATTTCTCCTATAACATCTGATGTTCAAGTTTCAATGTTGAGATACGCATGTTTGAACAGTGCCCAAGAATAATTTTAATGATTACAATACTTGCAGTCTGTGGATCAGAGATAGAAGAAACGTTTATCTGCAATATCCTATGAGGGATACCTTCATATAACAGGAAATTAAACTGAGTAATACTTCAGTGTCCTCCAACTTGAACCTGTGATAGGAAGAGTAGTTGTATCCAATCATCATTATTTATATGACATCCACACATTGCAGCTAAAAACTGCTGTTTAACATTAAGGGAGGCAACATCATGTTGTGTTGAAAACTATAGTTTCTGAAGCTAGAATGCCTGGCTTCAGTTCCTGGCTCAGCTTTGTATTAGCTATGCAACTTTAACAAGTCACATAACCCCTTTGTGTCTTGCTTCTACGTTTACAAAATATGCGTAAGTTTCTCATAATAATTAAATGAGTTAATATATGTAAAATTCTTAGAATAGCACCTGGTCGTTACTAAGCTCCATGGAAATGTTTCATGAAAAAATAAGTTTTTTTTTTGAATTCTATATTAGTATAAATAGCACCTATTTTCATCCTCAGAACTGTATATGTGTGTATGCATACAATAATTTAAAAACATATCTCCTACTAGACAGTAATAATGAAAGCCTTAGGGCAAATGGCTGTGTGTCCTTGTGCAAGTCCTGACCTGCATTTCTTCCAGCTGTGAAGTGGCAAAGTCAGTCTACATGATTTCTGAAGAACCTTCCATCCTCATAAAAATCTATGGTTCCATAGATTTGTTCTGATGCATTAAAGCAGAATATTTTATATTGACAGTAGACCAATACAATTAAAGCAAATAAATAATAGATGATTAAAACTATTGAAAGGAATATCAGCTCATATCTATCTTTGTTTTCTTATATTTCAATGTCCATAGACAGGGACCCCAGATCATGTGGATTAATTAGGTATAAAACTGGGCCCAACAATGTATCGATTTGAATAGTCATTAGTTTTATGCAAATTGAAAGCTTTCAATATAGTCTGATAGCATCAAGAGGGCTCTATAAAATTCACATTTGTCTTAGCTATAATTGCAACTTCCCTTCATTATTACTCTATGAACATGTATACTAATGGGAGTAAAAGATATCAGATCTTGTAAAAATCTGGTTTTACTTTATTTTGTTTGGTATAAAAAGGCTGAATATAAAGATATTTGAGAAAATAGTGGCAAATGAGATTAAATTTAGAGAATGTGATAAACATAAATATATTACTCAATATACAATAAATCCAGACCCTTCCCTTCCAACTTATTGATACATAGGATTTGGAGTTTGGGTTATTAACATTGGTTATTAGTAACAGCACAACCTTGTATTTCTATAAAACTCTTTTAGGTCGTCTCCAATCTGGCTTCTGCACTGAGAATATTATTGCATTGTAGGTTTGTAATTTATCAGCATTGAATATATCCCTAACATGTAACCGTTTTATTTCGATACTTACCTATATAGAACCAAAACAATCTATCATAACTTAAAGATTGAAAGAGAAGCTTGATTATACTCTTGTAGCCCTGCATATGGGGGGAACAGAATTAGGTAGTAATTCTATCCTTAGAATTACAAAATATGATAAGTGTGTGTCCTAAAGTATGATGCTTAATGACTCCCAAGAGTACTTTTAAACCTGAGTATACATTGGTCCAGGCCTAGACTGACAACATCTTTCCCAGACCTAGTGAACTGGGAGAGCACTAGATGCAAATGGTGGTTATGTTCCACTCTGGGCCTGAGAACAAATGCAAGTAAGATGGAAGGGGAAAGCAGCCGAGCATAGGAAACACATGTGACAGATGGAGAGAGAGTTTCTCAGGATCACTGGACCCCTCCAGCCCCTGAATATGCTCCCAGCAGCACACCTGTTCCCAGCATCTTTCCAATAAATTTCCCCTTTATCTTAAGGCAGCCCAAATAAGGTTTCCGTTACCTTTCAGTCAAAGGAGTCCTAACTCGGGTCCTATTTGTCAAGACACTACTCCTTTGAGATTATAGAGATTTTGTAGCCTCCCCAAATTTTCTGCTTTTTGTAAAACTATCAAATGTCTGATTTATATATTCCATGACAAATACATAACCCGTTTGAGAAAACCTAATGTAATAAAATACTTAGGCTTAACTACCTTTTCCCCCTTGCAATTTAAAGCCTTATTTCCAACTTTATACCTCATCCTGCCTACAATAATTGTAGGAGTTTGCATGCCGGTTCCTATGTCGAATGGTTCTAATTCTCAGGGGGTATTTCAGTTCTTTCCCAAAAGGATTTGACTGACTCCTTTCTATCATGCTTGGAGTATCTCTGTGAAATAGTCACAATGAGGATCCAGTATCCAAAAGGAACTCTCTTTTTGTTGTAAACTTTAAGAATATATGATGTCTTAACAACTGTACGGAGATTCTTGTGAGAAAGCCTGGTGAAAAGTAGCTTTAAAAATTAGTACAAACTACTAGTGCTGTGAATTTCCCCCTCGTTTCTCTATGCCTAGTACTCATTGGATTCTCAGTCTTCGTTTATTGATTGATTGACCTGAGGCTCCATCAAATGCATTGGTTATCTTGAGGTAACTTAGCCTCAGCCATCTGAGTTTGATTCACTGCCACAGAATCAAGATCACTTAATATCATGAGAAGTGCCTGGGATATCTTGAACTTCATTCAAATTCACAGTGTAATCTCAGTGGTACGTTCCTTTGCAAAGCCTGTATACTAGCATATGTAAGTAGAGCTTCTGGAATTTGACAAAGAATTAATATGTCTGACTGAATCTGTTGATATTACAGAACGTGCATTTGCAGTGTCCTACTGATTCCAAGAGTGCTCTGCCTGTGTCAAGAGCAGAATTCGTATTAGAAGTTGCTGCTTTCATTTCTATGACACATACTGATACAATCTCTCTGGCCTGGGCTCTTTCCTGGGTCATTATAAATTGTCAATTTGGTTCAGTCTCTAGTCCCCATTGGAAGGCTTCATCATGACTCCACACACGATGATCTTGCAACATGCCTGCTAATAAATCCTCTAAATTACAGCATTAAGAAAAATGGCACAGCTCTGAAATATCAGCAGCAATGTCTTCACCAAGCTGAGGATTCAGTTGGTGGAATTTAAGTCTCAGAACAATAACTAATAGTGCTGCTTAAGAGTGAACTTCCAATAACCTTACAGATTCATCAGATGCCTTATTCATGATATACCTGAGGCAGGGATATTGACGGATCATGTTGTACATTGTACAATTCTGATTAAAACTTTCTATTTTCTTATTATATAAATATATTATTAAAAAGTAGAGAAGAAACACCAGTTCTCACAACCTAATAAGTATTCCACTTCCCTGCAGACACCTCTGGCATTTTGTATATAGTGTCCTTTAGCATATAAAGGAACTACAGGAATCCATCTGTCAAGAAACCCTTATATATGACCAAAAACAAAACAAAACAAACAAAAAAAAGCGTCATTCTTTAGATTACACAGTAGTTGGAAGTGTAATGAGGTAGTGACAAAATGGTGGGTTGGGAGGTTTGGATTCTACCTGCCAATTTTATGATCTCAAAAAAAAAAATTACTTTGGATTCAAACTGGCTGTCTTAATTTAAAAGAAAAAAATGGAGTTGAAGATTTTTAAAGTTTTCTTCTAACATTCTGTGAATAGAAAAATGTTAGCAGCTTGATAAGTTGTCATCCTCCTCAGACTCTGTGTGTCTTGTCTTAATCTGAATCCTACTCATCAATATGACTGAGCCTCAATAGTACTTGTCTATCAATGACACTGATAAGACATCAAGGAAACAAATGTGTCACTATGTTTATCCATATTCTGTCTTGAAATCCATTTACCCAGTCACATACAACACTATTCTAATAAATCACATTATCAAAACAAAGGCTAGAGTAAATAACTACTTTTTCTGTTTGCATCCCCTTCATTAAAATTACCATGCTTTATTTATGTATATATTTCTCCAAGAAATAGCTTCCAAATTAAGTATTTTTTTTCTGGAGTCAAATTTTTCTTTATAATTTCTCTTTTAAGAGGTTAAAGAGAATGTTCTCAATGGGAAAGCAAATGAAAATTCAATAAGGAGACTGTAGCCAAAAGCCATATAATGTCACTGTCATGCTAAACAGAACTCAGATTGAATAGGGAGAGATATCTCCTTGGTACTTGTATTTGGTAAAATTGAGGGAGGTTGTATGTTGTGATGCTATGCTCATATTATTAATATATAATGGAAATAAAACCTGACTTAAAATATAAATGGAAGCAGAAAACACTTTAATACTGATACTTTAAACTAGTATATAAATACTACATACTTGTAAAAAAGAATCAGCTCTCGGCTTGATTTTAAAACATGTAACATTTTTTCATTACATTTTTCATTACACTCTGCATGCTCAAAATATTTAAAATGTCATTTGATCAAAAGTATTTTATTCCACTTTTTTTTTTTTTTTTATTTTTTTTTTTTATTTTTTTTTTTTAAATTTTTTTTTTTTTCAACGTTTATTTATTTTTGGGACAGAGAGAGACAGAGCATGAACGGGGGAGGGGCAGAGAGAGAGGGAGACACAGAATCGGAAACAGGCTCCAGGCTCTGAGCCATCAGCCCAGAGCCCGACGCGGGGCTCGAACTCACGGACCGCGAGATCGTGACCTGGCTGAAGTCGGACGCTTAACCGACTGCGCCACCCAGGCGCCCCTCCACTTTTAAATAGTATGTCTATTGTGAAAAATTATACAGACTAGTAATATAAGGTAAATATATCAGTTAAATACTTCAGTCATATTAGGGTTATCATATTTAGCAAATAAAAATCCAAGACACCCAGTTAATTTTGAATTTTGAGTAAACAATAAATAATTTTAGTGGAAGAATTTATCACGTAATATTTCTGAAATTCTTATACTAAAAATTGTTCTTTATCTGGGATTCAAATTTAAGTAGGTGTTTTGTATTATAAATGACAACCCTTCTTATATTATTTAGAGATCGTTTATTTTTTGTTAATTTTACTTTTATGGATTCATGTATATAAAAATCTTGGGAGTTATGCATTAGCTTTAACACCATAATACAGTAAACATACTATCAACAAATCAGATACTATGAATAAAACATGAATTTAATGAATGAAGATTTTGGTTTTTGAGAAGGGAATATTTGTTGGATATAATGTTCTACAAGTCTTGGAATTCCAATTTAGTTTCTCTTCTCCATAGTACAGTCTAGCATTGATAATATTTGAACAGTTAATATCATTTAAAACTATAATTAATAGCTCTTGAAAGTGCCTAGCCCCTACAGAATGGCAGGGATAAGCATCTATCTGCATGCCTAAGTGGACTTGAGTGGACAATCAATATCCATATTTGGAAATATTCTCTTACCCTATAAATCAAAGTAGAACATTATGGGAGATATTTGAAGAAATCAGAGATTAGTGGCAAAACAGAACAAATCTGAAAGACATTGAAGGTTACATCTTATGAGTGTGGTTTTGGAGTATGTACTTTTTCAAACTGGCTCACTGGATGTTTGTCTTAATCTCAATATGTTTCCCATGGTTTTATTAGATTCTTTGAATATGTTCTAACATCAAATGTTCTTGGAACATTTTGCTCTTAATAATTTCTAAGTTGGATGAATTGAAAGAACCATTGCAATAAAAATCTGTTTTTCATGTCCCCCCCCCATTACTTCCCCATCCCAGTCCCTTTTATGCATGGCAACCATAGTAATGTTTGAAATACCCAAATATGATCTTGCTAATACATTACTTGAAAGTCTCTCAAAGCATTCTTTTGTTCTTAGGACAAAATCCAAAGGTTTAACATGACTTGGACCACTTGGCTGTCCTGTTTCTCTAGACTTATTACCTGTACCTCTTCTATTCTTCACTGTGTCCACTCCTCTTGGACAACTCTCCATAGATGCCAAACCCACCAGGAAGCTGACTAAATCATCTCCATTTCCCCATTTTAGATTGATACTAGAATCTCAAGTCATAGTGATTTCAGCAATCAGGGTTATGGCCACAGGTAATGGGATGGGGATCTAGGCAAGAATGTACATGAATGCTTCTTAATAGATTTCACCTTGAGAAAGAGTGACAGTATGTCTTCTGCATTGACATTATTGATTCCTTAATGCGTTTGCTGCATTCCTCAATTTTTTTTTTTAATTTTAGATTGGCTACCTAATTATTGTATCTTACTATTTATTTTGGTATTCTTGATCTCAGATTGTTCTCTAACTCAAATTATCTGGTCAACTATTTGGCAAATGCTATTTTAGGCAATGCGGGTTCTCCTCATGTGTAGTTTTCCTTAAGACCAAGTTTCAGCCTAGCCTAAACAAGTGGTTTTCAAACTTGAGCATGCATCAGAAATAAATGGCCTGTGAAAATGCAGATTGCCTGCCTGTACCCCCCCCCAGAGTTTCTAATTCCACAAGTGTGGATTAGGGCCTGAGAATTTCTAAACTCCTGAGTGATGCTAAAGCCATTGGTATAGGACCAGAATTTGAAAACTTCATTGCTCTAAGTAAATTCAAACCCAAGAAGTGTGGGAAGGCAAAATATCTCCTTAGCATAGAACTGATTCACCGAACCCTATTTTTTTTTTTCCTTAGATACCTAAATTCCATTCAGAGAATGCTTAAGATACATTAAGTAGTATTAATGCCCTTTTACCTGCAACTGTTTCTATAAGATCACTTCTTTCTACTTTCAAGTGAACTTATGGGAACGGATGCAAATATCTCTATGCATATGGTCAGCATTTTCACCCTTTTACCTCATCAACTTATTTTTAAACCTAACTGACATCCTCATGCAGTACAGGGCAAAAAAAGCAAAATGGTGCCTTCTGCTGCTTCATCCTCAGCAATCCCCACCTCAGATCACATGCAACCTCCCTCTCTGTCTTTCTCCCACAAGGCTCTCACTTTTCCTCAGGATAACTCTGCAAACACAGTCCTAAATTCAGTTTCGAATTGCTATAAATGATGTGCAATTTGTGCCGAGAATTGACCCAAGAATGAGTCCTAGTTAGGGGCGCCTGGGTGGCGCAGTCGGTTAAGCATCCGACTTCAGCCAGGTCACGATCTCGCGCGGTCCGTGAGTTCGAGCCCCGCGTCAGGCTCTGGGCTGATGGCTCAGAGCCTGGAGCCTGCTTCCGATTCTGTGTCTCCCTCTCTCTCTGCCCCTCCCCCGTTCATGCTCTGTCTCTCTCTGTCCCAAAAATAAATAAACGTTAAAAAAAAAATTAAAAAAAAAAAATGAGTCCTAGTTAAACACCATCCCTCCTGGAGGAATGCATTAGAATTTTAGCCTACCCTTGCTTTTCAATTAATCACATCTGAAGACTTTATCTGCCTACAACTAAATTCCTTTGTTTCTAATTCTTAGGTGGTTTGGTTTTCCTTGTCAATGACTCAAAAAACTAAAAAGTGGGGGGTAGAAATCATCATTGAAAGACTGATTAAATGCTGCTGCTAGCAGAACTGGGTAGAGCAGGAAATGGCAACAGGAATCCAGTCCCGACTCAGTTCAGGCATGACTAGAATTGATCCAAAGAGACAGAACACATCCAGGGAGAGAGTACCTGAAGGCTTTGGCAATCTTAGCTGTATCCAAGGATTTCTCCTCCACTCAGCTCCCACTTCCAAATTAATCTCTTTCTGCCAAAACTACCTGCTCAGCTGTAACATCTGAATAAGCACATTCAGTCATTCTTTAACCTGACAAAAATTTATTGAACACATTCTATGCCCTACAGAGTAAACTAGCAACTTGTAATATAACAACTAGATATGATCCTTGACTTCAAGAAACTCGCCGAATAAAATGGGGAACAAACATATAAAGAGATGAGATGCCAAAATTTAGTGCTATGATAGACCTCTGAACAGGAGAGTGTAGGATCATAAAGGAGAGGATAATTCATTTTTTGGGGGGGAGTCAGGTTTCAAGCAAAGAGGGTACTTGTACAAGACCTTGAAAGCGGGTCTGCTGCTGGTAGAGGGAGGAGAAGGGGTGGTTACTATAAACATCACAAGGTAAACAAAGCAAGACATATATAATATATGAGAAAGAGGAGGAAAGGACAGAGGGGTAAAGAATGGAGGAAGAGAAATACACACACACACACACACACACACACACACACACACACACACATACACACAGACACACAGTATGGGAAAAGTGAAATACCTCGATATTGTAAGATTATTCGACTCAACAGATGTCATGAGCTTAATTAGCGATGGTGTTCTGTCAAGAACTCTGGCATTCTCATTTCAGGTCCAACCTTGTTATACAATCCCAAGTTGGATGTTTTCTCTCAGCACAAAAGTCAAGATTATCGTGTTTAATTTAGAACTTGCTGGCTGCAGAATTCTGTTTTTTTTTTTTTTTTCCTGAATTGGATGATTAGTTGTACTATAAAATCTTCCAAGTCAAAGATGAGCAATCTCTCAGGATAGTATGCCAGAATTTCACACATCTTTGTATTTAGGCACTTTTTAGTTAGAATTTCTGTTTGCATAGAGGGAAGAACATTTATGTATGTATATTTATTTATTGTCACTTAAACCCACCTATGTTTGTTCCATGAGCTCTTATTTGCAAACTTCAAATAATAACCTGAAATTAATTTCCTATTTACATTAAAATTTTGATCATTTCTAACTGGAAAGTTTCATACTTTTACTTCAGGCAAAAATTTTAGCTTATGGAAACCAATGATAATTAAAGATCACCATGAAGATACTTAGCCATGCGGTTTAAGGAAGAAAATTGGAGCAGATTATTGTCTGTTCTAAAACTCTGAACTTTTCAGCTAAATGCAATTATTGTGAACTCCTAGGTTTACTTACAAGTGAATAGAACAATAAATAATAGTAACACAAAGTAAGACCTTAGAAGGTAGAATTTGAGGGTTTTAATAGTTATACTCTGTTAGCATAAATGACCTTGCATGCCTGTTTTCAACCATAATATACCTTGCTAAAATAATCTTAGTAAATAAGTTCACTAGAAAAGCAATATTGCTTTTAGAAAAGACAACACTAGATTGTAGAAACGAATTAACCCCCAACACTCAGTGACTTAAAGGCTTTCTCCTGGTGTGATAGGCTTCATCTGTCTTTTAGCTATATTATAAGGAACACTGGGCTTCCAAGGTACCTAGGGCAGGGAAAAGAGGTCTGGAGGTTTCCTTGGACATTTTTTAAAACTCTTCTGCCCACAAGATTGACTGGAATGCAATCTTATAATTCCAACCTAGCTTCAAAGGAATGTGGAAAAGGAAAATGGTTAAGTACATAGCATTCCCCTAGCTAAAACCTTCACTTAACAATGGCACAAAATCAATACCCTTCTCATACTCACCCCTTCCTCTACTTGGGTCCTTCTTCCCCAACCTGCAACTTGTCTTCACTATTACTTGACTACCATTACCTCTTTGAAGATTTATCAACAATATTAAAGAGAAAGAAGAAAAGGACAGAGGGTTCAGGGGAGGAGAAGGAGGAGAAACAGCTATATTAAAATCAGAATATTCATTGCATTTTCTCATGATACCCACTGCTACTATCCTGATGAAGGGAGTGTTCTGTTACCGTTGGGGGCCTGACCATAGTTTTCCTGCATGATCCTTCACTAACTGTGCCTGATGACTTTTAATCTTCTCTACCGTGGTTCTCCTTTCACCTAATAAACAAGTCAACCTATTCTTACAGCCTTGTTCAGGCTTCCCTGATTTGTGAAGTCTCCCTGAATTTTAGGGCTGACAAGGAAGTACATTTCTTATTCTCTTGATTACATGACCTTTTTACTACCTAATTATTGTTTAGATTGTTCCCCACATTTCTCTGAGTTCTCTTCAGAGCTGAATTAATAGACTTCTTCATGAGTTGTAACCTGTCCTACTTAATGCTATATTCCCAATGCCTAGAAAAGTGCTTGGTATATAGAAGGTGGTCAGTAAGGATTAATTAATTCATTATTTTACACAAATCATTTTCCTCCTGTCACCACAACACTGTGTATATAACATGGTCTCCATGAGTATTTCCAGATTGACTGGTTCCCCTTTTTAAGTGCTTCAAGATAAAACAATGCCCACGGAAGGGGATGTGTAGGTTGGATCTTAAACACATTTTATAATAGAAAATTTTTGTTTTATAATTTGAATTTACTCATAATGAATCATATCTACATTGTACACATTTGGTTTTCAAATACATACACACAAATTTTCAATGCAAACATGGAATTCCCTTCTGCAGTTTGGCAAAATAAATATAAAAGCTAAGATGTGACTCCTTGGAAACTTTTCCCTGATTTTCCATCATAATCATTTGCAAACAGGAACACAAGAAAAAATTTGGGATATTTTGGTTGATGTTAAAAGAATTGTACAAGTTAACTGCACAAACAAAAGTTACAGTGTGTTGCATGTAGTATGTATAATGCCAGCGAAAAAATTTAAATGTGTTTAAATCTCCAGGGGTTATATCTCTTAAATTGATAAAAAATGTATAATTCCAAACAACTTTCTTGGCATAAAATTTCTTATTTTTTTAACTAAAATGGACTAAATCTTAGTAAATATAAAGCTGTGTTCTAGTCATTAATTTATATACATATGTGTGTGTGCTTTCTCTTTTTAGTATTTATCTCTGAGGTTGTCTGGAGACAACTCACTTTCTGGAATGTCTTGGAATCCATATAGCGGAGGACTCTAAAACCTCAGTCTCTAAGGATTTATCTATAGAAGACATATGTAGTAGACTCAGATTATCAAAGAATTTTGCTAATAAGACTTGGAAAAAATCATGTTGATGTACGGTTTGTTAGGAATTGATGTTTGCTTCCTGGAAGATTAGTTGTTTCAAATCTGATTCTTAAACCAATAAGCGATACTCTCATTGTGGAGAAATAGAGTAGTGATGATACAATAAAGTTAAAACTATGAAAAAAAGCCTGTCTTCTCTGGAGAATCCTAATGATCTCATGTCTGCCAGTGACTACTTTTCTTTCTGCATCTGCAGACGTTGTCAGTAACTATCAGGCTCAGACCTGGGGCTTCTAGTGCTGCGGGAATAGATTTCCTCTCACAAGGAAATCAATCCAAGGAAGTTTGGAGTCCAGTCGAAGAGTTCTAGAGAAGCTGAAGGCAATGCAGTTCACTGCTCTCTGCTTTCTATTCAAAGAGTAAATTGTCATGAAAATCAAAAGGGGGGTTATCCTAATCCTAAATCTTCCCAGAAAAGATTTTTTTTTTCCTTAGCAACCTACTGCAACTTTGTATAGTCCTCACCTTCTTACAGCTCATCTTGAAACCTTCTACCCCATATTACCCACTGTGTGTAGTTAACTTTTAAAAGAGCACTTACAAAAAAAAAAAAAAAATAATAAAAAAAATAGCACTTAGGTTTATTTGAAAGGTGGTCATTATATCATCAACTTAAATGTTCTCTCTTTTACACACTGAACACAGTTTACTTCTTTGACTTTCTCTTAAAGGCCATATGATTTCCTAAATTTGCCCTGCCCCCCTTAAATCCAGCCAAAGTACTGTATTTTCTGTTAAAGTTAGTACTGTCTCTAAATGATTGTGCTGAGTTCAGTAGTGACATAAATGGATGTATTGGGAAAAAAATGAGTGTCAGTAGTTTTGGGTTTTTTTTTTTTTTTGGGTCTCCTCCCTGCCAGGGGTGGGAAAGACTTCTTCCTTTTGTGACTTACGAACATTTATCAGGCAACTGGTTAGTTTCATACTGACTGTGGTCAAGGAAGACATGTCTTTTCTGTGAACAGAAAATAGCCCTTGAGAGAATGGAATTTACTATGACTACTAAATGCCACACAATAACATAAAAATATATAAAATCTTTCCCAACAATTTCAATGTATTTATTATAGTAAAAAATTGCCAATAGGAAGAAAATGATTTTGTGGGAGATGTGTGTGTATACATATATACAAATATACACATACATACACATACATATACATACATGTACATGCATATGCACACACAAGTATTTATTGAGCCCCTATCATGTACAGTGTGCCATAAATTTTCCTGGGAACATATTTAATCTTTTAAACTGATTCTAATCCTTCCAATAGCCATATGAGGTAGCTGTTGTTGTTTCTATTTTGCTCACAGTTAACCTACAAATCAGAGAAGTTAGATATTTTCCTAATGTCATATAACTAGCTTGTGTGCAAATTAGGGACATGGCAGTGTCCCCTATCCAGTACTCATCCCACCACATCAAAAATACCTCCTGATAATCTCTGTAAAAGAAGTATGAATTCAATATCTAATGCATTCCTCTGTGATCCTTTTAAGCTCAATTTTCTACCTCAGTACTTTTGTGGGACAAAATACTGGAAACTTCTCTTTCCTGGGTATATCAATTTATGATTTCCAGTACCTTGCACATATGTGTGTATAGGTAGAGACCTAGATGAAAAAATGAACAAGTTATGATATTGAGGTGGCTTTTCCCACAAACCTACACTTATGAAAGTGGTTTATAATAGAATTTCCATGTCCATCTCTTAAAAAAATAAAAATTATAGACCACTGTCTCATTATCTCAAACATTTGTGTTCCCCAGTTTATACATGTGAATGGAATATCCTTTACTGCTTGACTCCTTTCTTTTAGCCAACCTGTAAGATGCATCCTGGTAAATACAATTTTCTGAAGTCTGTAGGCTGAGGAAGGTACTTCTGTTACCGTAGTTATTGCCATCACCTGTAAATCAAAGTAATTTAAAGAAGGCCAGCCTTCCAGTCATGCCATTGCCGAGTTCCAGATTAGTGGTGCTGCAAGTGTGGCCAAATAATGTGGCAGATGTTAGAATAATGTGTCAGCTTTTGCTCAGCAAATTGATAATTGTCAGATGTCTACTTTTTAATTTCCCATACATTTCAGATCGACATTTCCCCCCCTTAACACTATTCTTTCAGCAAAATTTTCATGTCTTTTTCAATAACTTGACCCTTATGTTTGTCTTCTAACTGTGAGGTTAACATTGTTCTCACCTCACCCTTTAATTGTAGTGCTGATCAGTGCTTTTACTGCATGATTTATTTAGGTTTTATATGGCCTGAACCAGAGTTGACTCAGTTTAGGTAGAAAAGACCTGCTACAAAATGGACTTTGTCATTTTAATCTCCCTAAGAACAGTTTTATTATCTGCTATTTCATTTTGTGGTTAGTGCCACTAAACCTTATTTTGTGTTCCAAGGGACTTTGCTTATCCTTCCCATATGAGATGTGAGAACTACGAAGCACTGCCTTTCATTCTTTATTTTTCCTTCAAGTTTTTCTCATGCCATCCCTCTTCTTTTTCACAGTCTCTATGATTTTTTTCTTTCTAAAATAAATAGCTTGCCCAGGATTGTGCTACCTAGGAAAATATCCACCTCCAAGTGATTTGAGAAAGTCTATATATTCTGTCCATGACACTTCTATTAGGATTGTAGTCCCTTTCTTATGTGGAGATTGTCATGGAGGTAATCAGAAAAGTACCCCCCACATGCCAATTTCCTTTGTGCTTTGTTTTATCTATAAGCATATACACCCAAGTTGATATGCTTGGAAATTTGTAGACCCTCTTGCAGTCTGGAAAACACTTACTTAAATGTATGTAATCCCCACAACAACACTTTGAGATTGGCAAGAATATGCTGCTTCCTTCATTTTGTACATGAGGAAACAGACTCAGAGTGAAGTGAACTATCATCTAGGGTCACATAACAAGTAAATGGCAGAGTGGAAATTCTGTTGTGATTTCAAATCTGGACTTTTTTTTATGCTACATCAACAGATTAGACTTGTTAAAATGATCTTCTAGGTTGAATTGAACACATACTTCAGGAATCTAGCTTCATATCAAAGTAAAATAATTCATTATTTTAACCTAAAACAACTTTTCAGTAGTAATACGGATGGGGCATCTGGTGGCTCAGTCAGTTAAGTGTCCAACTTTGGCTCAGGTCATGATCTTACAATTCAGGGGTTTGGGTTTGAGTCCTACGTGAGGCTCTGTGCTGACAGCTCAGAGCCTGGATCTGCTCCAGATTCTGTGCCTCCCTCTGTCTCTGCCCCTCACCTGCTCACACTCTGTCTGTCTCTCTCAAAAAGAAATACACATCTTTTTTTTTTTAATAGTAATACGGACAATTAAAATGTAAGATCATTGAACGGTGTTGATTCTTACCTAGGTCACCTGCACAGGCATTCAGGGCAAGATAATCGCCTGTTTCAATTTTGCCATTTCTCACCCAAGCATGTTACCTTTCATTGTCTAGTAATATTAGAGGCTGTAGCATGTACATGAAAAATGTCTATGGAATATAAGCCTTCATAATGCCACTTTATAGGGTAGCTTCCATGGGAGATAGTTAACTGCTATGGGTTATTAGAATTATAGCACTGCATTTAAAAGTTGAAAGTGAGTTTTAAAGTGTTTGGGAAGCATCCCTAATTCAAAGGCAGCTTTATTATGTTTTAAAATAGATGCTACAGTTCACTAATCTAAAATACAAACCACATACTCTAGTGAAAGTAAAATGAATATTTAGTGTAGTACTTAATTTTTAAGTTAATTACTGGACATTCATTCCTTTTTAAATAATTCATTATCAAACTATGTATATCAGTGTTGGGGACAACTGAAAGTTAATGTCAGAAACTCCAATACATAGTATCTGAGTAGATTTCAGAAAAAAATGAGATGCATTAGATCTCCGTAAAATACATTTAATGCTAGAATTATTATTCCTGGTACTTTAAATAAATGGAATTTAAATTATTGCAGAGGACTCTAATTTTCTCCATAGTGAGGAGGAAAAGATAATTGAAAGTTAATGAATAATAGAAAGTATACCTCCATGCAAAGTGTTTATAGCTATCGTTTGCCTCAGTGGATATTTAGTAAACTAACTCCGCTCTCTTTTTGACTAACAATTTAACAAACATTTGTTGGGCAAATACTACTAGGCACCAGACCCTGAAGATACAAAGACAAACTCTGCTCCCACCATTAAAAACAAAACAAACAAACAACACCTCTCATTTGGGTCCCCAGTAAGGTCTGTAAAAGAATGAAATGAGTGAAATATACTGTGAGGACACCAATGGAGTACAGGGATTCATTCTGATTATATTAGCAGTGGGTTGAGGTATTTTGGGGGGGAAATATAGAAGGTATCATGTGATTGAAGCTGAAGGATGAATGGGAAGGACCAACATGATAGAATGGAAAGTTAGATTTCGGTATCTGAAAGCCTGTATAAATCCATTTTTATTCATAAGGACATTAACCCTTTTGTCAAAAGCAAAGTATGTTTAGTATACTCAAAATCAAAATAGTTATATTAGTACCATATTTAGACATTTGGGGGTCTTGGATGATTATATCTGTAATTATTGTGTTTGTCAGCAACTCATCAGGGAAACACATTGTTGTTTGTAGAAGCTTTGTTTTGACTTCAGGAGGGAATACAGGGTTAGGAGCGCATGGGTGGCTCAGCTGGTTAAGCATCTGACTTTGGCTCAGGTCATAATGTCATGGTTCATGGGTCCAAGTCCCGTGTTGGGCTTTGTGCTGACAGCTCAGAGCCTGGGGCCTGCTTCAGATTCTGTGTCTCCTTCTTCTCTTTCTCTACCCCTCCCCACCTCTCAAAAATAAACATCAATTTTTTTTTTTTTTTTAAGGAGAGAATACAGGGATATGGGCATGGATTTCTCTGTGGTGTTCTGTTTGTGCTGTGATTGATGCTGTCAAAGCCCAAGTAAATTATTGCAGGTAATTAAAATTATTAGTTTACAATTCAATTTGGTTCAAAGCTTTTTTCCTGACTCATCATTTAAAACGTTAAAAAAAAAAAAAATCATTGTGAGTTTCCAGGACTGGGAACTATGGTTGCATTTTCCTTTCCTCATTGCATATGTTTGTCCTGTGAACTTACAAGGCAAGACTTAGAATGTAAATTTGTAGCAGTGTAAATATGTAACAGAAAGGAGATTACAAGGGAAGGGAGCTTAGTTAAAGCACATTGTATAAAAAAATGTTGCCTATTAAAAATTTTTTATTTATTTGCTTGGATCTTTACTATAGCAAGTAGGAAGAGGATGTTTTTCTGTAATAATCCTGAAGGGATTCTTTAGTTGGAGAGGTAAGAAAGATAACAAAAGGATCATTTGAGAATGACAAGCCACACAATTAATTGAGATAAAGCAAGCAATAAATATATTTCAATTATATTTAACAAGCAAAAATAGATGAAAAAAATTTAGGAAATTGTTCAATAGAATTCTGGTATTGGGATTCCTGGTCAGTTAGAAACCTGTGGGGGCAAGGGGAACTGCGTTCAAAATACGACTATCATAGAGTCTCCCTTTTGATCCAGACTATATTCTTGCTCCTCTGGTGTTGTCCTACTTCCACTGATGCTGTCCCCTGTCTAGTGCTAGTACTATCCCATTCTTACCTAAAGTTTGCTTTAAATATATTTATGTTTTCAATATCACCTAAGCTTTCAAACTGCTCGCTGATACTGACTCACAAGCCCAGGAACCATTGCTCTGTGTCACTTTGCATGTAACTTCTCTGCCTTTGTGTGGCCTTTGTCTGTTGTGTGTTGCCTAAACTCTAGTCATTTGTTCATGTCTTCAACTTTCAAAATGTAGAAAAGAGAGTCTCAGATCCACCTGCATTCTTTTGCACAAGAGTCACAGTAGGTACTTCGCTGGCCCAGTGACTTCACCCTTTTATCATACACCATATAACGATTTGTATGTTTCCAAATAGTTTATCTTCTTTTTTTCTGTTTTTTTTTTATTTAATTTTTGAGAAACAGAGATAGAACATGAGTGAGGGTGGAGCAGAGAGAGAGTTAGACACAGAATCTGAAGCAGGCTCCAGGCTCCAAGCTGTCAGCCCAGAGCCCTACGTGAAGCTCAAACCCGTAAACCTTGTGAGATCATGACCTGAGCTGAAGTCACATGCTTAACAGACTGTGCCACGCAGGTGCCCCCGCAAATAGCTTAACTACCATATTCTTTTACTTACACTGAAGACCTAATCTCTAATAGTGGTTTCCATAATTTTATACAAGAATTATGTGCATTTCTTGATGCTCTTTTTTGATTGCCTTAGATTTTTCGTTCTCAAAAAACTTGTGTCCTATACATAATATTTCTAATTATTTTGATAAGCTTTTTATTTTTCCTACCACTGAATAACCCATAATCTGTCTCTCATTCTTACCCCAATACTTTGACCATGTGACTTTATCAATTCCATGCATTCTCTGTCATTATATACATCTTGCCTTACAACAAGTTGACGTGAATAAATACACAAGGCAAAAATTCTAAGCAGTAGGGAGTTTATACAAAACATTCCAGTCTCCACCTCTTTCCAACCTCTTGTTCCCTTTCTCAGAACTAACCATTTTCTAGTTTGGAATATGTTTCTCCAGACATCTTTCTGTGCATTTGCATATATATATATATATATATATATATATATATATATATAGATGCAATATGAAGTAGACACAGACATGTTAATTTACATAAACATATGTATTGTTCTGCGATGTACTTTATTCATATCTCCATATGCTTGTTAGGTGATTATGATAATAAATTAATTCCTGCTTCACTCTTTTCAACAACTTGAAACGTTCCATAATAGAAATCATGCATTTTTTAGCCACTTTCATACTGTGAGATCTTTAGTTGGGTTCACATTTTTTGCCATTTATATGGTAAAGTGATGAGCAGTCTTGTCAGAATATGTTGGTATTATATATGACACACATTCTGATAATTTCAAAACTAAATCCCTACAATTGGAATTCTTCTGTCAAATAATCTATAATTCTAATTTTGATAGACACTGTCAGTTATCTTCCAAAAAGACTTTACCAATTTACACAGAAACTGTAGGTTTCAACATTTGATGTTATTAATCAGCTAATCTCAGATTTTGCCAAATTTGTGAATGAAAATGTATTTATTATTCACATGTGCATTTTCTTGTTGTTACTGAGGTTGAATTCATTTGTTTTGTACATTCAATGTATTCTATGAATTCCTTAAAACCTAGGTTCTATTTTTCTACCTAGTTGGTTCTAATTTAATAAAAGAGTTTATATATTTCTAATATTTATTTGTATATACCACCAATTCAGTGGTGACTTCAAAATAGTAGTAGGTATTTATGACTTATTTTTATATTTCTTCTTTACACAAGTAGAATTTAAACTTCATTAGTTTATAGTCCTTTTATATCTTTTGTAACATGCTCAATGCTCAACATATACACAAATAGGCACTTAATATTGTCAATTGACAATAAAGACTACAGTGGAAAAATTAAGACTCAGCAGCAAAATGCTGCTGGCTCAATGTAGCTCTGGGTTATCAGGTGAGTTGTCAGTCCTGAATGTGTAAGACTAGAGGAAGGGACCTGTATACCCAGAAATATGACTACTCATTTGGTGTGTTCAGTTTATTCGTATATAGTTCATTAGTTTGCACACTTACTTATCAATGTGTTTATCTTTACTCATTTGGTTAGCTATTCCCCTGATGATGCACATGGAAAGGTGGGTTCAAAAAATACTTCAATGGCTTCTCTCAGGAAGCCATGTCCTGAATGTTATTCTATAAGGTGGCATGCAAAAACCAACTAAAACATTTGGAGGCATTTAATTTCTCAAGTCACTTCTTTTGCATAGTTTTTTTTTTTTAATTTTTAATTCAGCCTTTATTTAAAAAACTTCTCCTCCATACATATTTATAAGCACATGATGTTATGCAGATGTTGCACATAGATGTCGAGATTAAGTGAACAGAGAACTAGTTTCCTCAAGGAGGGATATATTCAAAATTCAAGCAAATATAGTAGTGGCTTTTTTTATACGTCACCATTTCTCTTACTCTCCGCTAGAATATACGTCACTTCTGAACCTTTAATCACATATTGCTGGGTTCTAAGGTAATACCTGATGTGTTTCTATCTCGAGTCAAGGAGACATGAAGAATATGGTTTCCTCTAAATTATGTTTTTAAAACCTTTTAATAGGTATTATCATGTAGATTGCCAGAGGAACTATCTTTCTCACCCATCTTGTCACATAGAGTCCTAAAGCAGTAATTTTTTATTTCTTTTTCTAGGAGGGGAAGGAGGTTGGGGAGATGAATGGGAAGTACATTTTTCTCTCACAGCCATCCTTGAATAGTGCATGTGGTGTGCGGTGTGCATGTGTGGTTTTGGCTAGAGAGAGCTAAATACATGTTCTACATCAAGTTCAAGTCGTTCCTCTTAATTAAAATCTTGAGAGATTCACAAATATCAAGACACTAAAATGGTCATTTTACAATAGTAACAATATATTAATGAATGAATGATAAATGTTTTAGAATCTTTCTACTTTCAATGGGAAATCTATTGACAGGAAAAATCAAGGATCCAGTCATACTTTCCTGGGTTATTCGTAATTAAAATGGGCCATTCCAATCATACCACCAAAAGTCTGTCAAAATTCGAGAAAGATAAGCACTTTATTAATTTAATATAAATATAGCAAGAATATTAATTGTATACAACTTTTATATATGAAAAGTACATTTCTATTGCATGTATACTCCATTTAGTATTTATAATGTATAATTGATGTAAAACCATAATTGCTGAAATATTAAAAGCATTGAAGTATGTGGGAGGGATAATAGATTGAAATGAAGAAATCTTCAGTTCTTAGTGCCTATTGCTATAAATTACTTTAGTGCATTAAAAGAGTGTCACTCATCTTTTCTAGACCGAGGTTTTGGTTTTGTTGTTATTGTTGTTTTTCCATCCATAAAAAAAGGAGCTTGAACTTGGCAGTATTCTCAAATTCCTTCTAGCTGTTAACTTCTATAAAGGAGTATAATTTTACTATTTAAATGATTACAAAGGTTTATAGTTTTTATAGCTTTGCTTTTATGATATCTTGTGGTCATATCTGTGATTTATTCCATGCAAAGTCCTGCTCAGGAATATAACTCCCCACTTATAAACATTGTTTTGATGGAAAGAGAACAATATGTTTTAAGATGCACCTTTTTTTTTGATAGAATTTATATGAGCACATTATATAAGAATGGGGACTGCTAGTGTATTTCAGTTTCCTCTGAGCTGTTCTCCCAGTGGGCTTATTTGTTTTCTGAATACTCTTTATCCTGAGAATGTGTTGGGGGGGAGGAAGTGTATAGGAAATAATTACTCATGTTTATGATTTTAACCAAGTTCTGTAGTTAATCTCTTTGGGATTGTGATCAAGGGAATTAATTATTGGTACCCTTTTCCTTTCCTTTTCTTCTTTTTTTTTCTCCCTGACACAAATGTTTAAATGGAACAGTGTGTAACATGAATTCTATATTGCTCTCTGCTGTGCCAATCCAATAACTTTAGCACATGTGAATAATTTTTTTTAGATTGCTTGTTTTTTATAGTTTTCCTGCAGACCTTCAGCAGTCATCTAATGTAGCTGGAGTGTGCATGTGAATATTCATAAAATAAGTATATGTTTTAATGGGTACAACATTTCTGTTTGAGATGATGGAAAAGTTCCTCGAAATGGTAGTGATACACAACATTGGGAATGTACTTGCTCCTACTGAATTGTACATTTAAAAGTGTTTAAAATGATAAATTTTATGTTAGTGTATTTTGCTACAATAAAAAAAAGTATAGCAAGACAATTGCATTAATTATTTCTGGAGTTATATTGGTGAATTTAAAGGAAAGCACTACCCTGGAAAAGAAAGACTCAGAAAATACTTCATATTTAATAGTTGAGGCTAACTTTTTTTAATGCTGGATTCTAGATACGTAACTATCCCCAAGCAAGTCTGCCGTAATAATGATTTGAAAGTAATATCTCTGTCTCAAGGGTGTGATGACCTCTGTGGGGCTATTAATTCCATATCCATATACATGTTTATAGTTCTTTCCTTATAACCAGAATATTCACCTCTGTCATTTTGATGATATGGATGTGAATGGAATACACAATTAGAATTGCTAGAGCAAGAACAGACCAGCTCCTCATACTAGCATCCCCACAGTTTTGCAAAGCTTTCTCCTTTGAGTTATTATGTTTTACACAGTTTTCCTGTGTTTACAAGAGGCTAATCATCACCTTATTCTCAGGGATGACAAAAGCAATAAATATATAAATGAAGGGGTGCAGAGGAATATCCAAAATACTGTTCTGGTGGAAAGTTCTTAATTTGAAGATGAAAGTCAATTTGATAGTGGGAAATGTCAAAATCATAAACAGATTTGATCCTTATTAAACCCAGAACATATTTAGAAGTTTATGGTGTAGGCTACTGTTTTCCTGTATGATGATGTGGAAAAAGCTTTTATGTCCTGTCCAAAAGAAAGGCTTTATGCTATTTTTGAACTCCTGTAGCATTTAACATAATACATTATCATAGTACACTGTACATGCTTCATTATTGAGACTAATTGACACAGAGCTAGACCAACTTTGAGCAACTTTGATCAATTTTTATGTCATGGCTGACTGCTGTCTCCCTAACATCATTAGTCTTCATCCTGCATTAGATGCCCAACTCTGGTGTTATGTCCAATGAAAAAAATTATAATAATTAAATTAAAAAAATATTTTTATTTTGGGAGAGAGAGGATCCCAAGCAGGCTCCATGCTGTCAGCTTGGAACCTAACATGGGACTCAATGCCATGAAATATGATCATGACCTGAGATGAAACCAAGAGTTGGATGCTACACTGACTGAGCCACCTAGGCACCCCTAATTTTGTTTTTTTTGGTATTAAAAACCTCCCTCTGCTCTCAAGCAGCTTATTTGTAACTCAAAAGTGTGTGTTTTAAACCAGACTCAGGAAATACTTCCAAATTAAATTTGTATTTTGTGTAAATGTAGAATAGTATGGCACTGACAACTCTTATCAGTCTGAATTTCTTCAGGAAGTATTTAGGATATAGAAATAATATAATGAACAAGTCAGGATTTCATTGACAGATTATAATAGAGTAGCCACAGTAGGAGAATCATTCATAAGAAGTGCATTGATGGTAAGGAGTAATAGATACTAAAGAAAATAATAACATAAGCCAGATGTCTGAATTGAGTGGTGGAGAATTAGAAATACTCACTTGCTAATAATTCACTTGCTTTAAGTGCTGGGTCTTTATTCATTTTATAAATACTAGATAATTATTTTTTTTTCATTAACAAGTTTTCTCAAATATTTCGACAGTTTACTACAATGTACTTACAATTTGGTATTTGTAGCCTATAGGTAATATCAAAAGATAAGATAGATGATGATTGTAATATATTAGTAACTATTTAAGAGAAGTAGAGTATTGTATAAAGGCATCTTAAGAACAAATGTAAAGATGCAGCAAAGTAAGGCATAATTAGGAAAAGTTAAAAGAGATTTGAAAGCACTTCAAAAAGGTAATACAATAGGCACGTTTGATAGTAAACTGCACAGTAGGGGAAATAATGACTGGTAATTCAAAACGTGTCTGGAGATAGTGATTTCAACATCCCTACTTTGTGTTCTGTCATGGTAGTTACTAATTAACCAGTGACTTTTTCTACTTTTGTCTTGACAGTATGATTTGCTATAGCTTTTAGATTATATTTTACTTGATTATCTGGGGTAGGGGGTTGGGGGAAATCTTTCCTAATTTAAAATGAAAAAGCAAACAAAAACTATAAAAGACTAGGTTGGAATTCAAATAGGAACTGGTAGTTCAAGATGTAAGGAAGTTCTGAGTATGACAGTAAAAGTGTGTTAAAGGCTCCACTATGAGGAATTTTGTCTGGAAGTTTGATTTTATTTCTGCAGGTTTGCTTAAGAGACTTTCTGTTCCTTTATGCTAGTGACTTAGTATTTTTTTCTAACAGTCTCCTTTTCCCCTTTGCCTTGAGCACTGTGGAAATCAATATAGTTGGCACTCTCTGTTCTGTGCTCAACACCTGTAGTTTCCTGCATGTGATGGTTTGAGATTCTGTAGATGCTTCTTAATCCGATAGCCACAGTGTGGCCCGTTTGTCCAATATAACATTTTCCACAGCAGCGGGGAACATTAAGCTACTGCTGTGGGTGGTAGAATATTGCCTTTTGTTAGCCATAGGGTGCAAGAGAACTTGGATGAGTTTAGAATATTATTTTTGTTTTTGTGGGTGCTTTTGAAGATTGTATTGATCCAACTTATGAATGCCTTGACATGGGGTGGGATTGCTCTTCTCTCATGCCTTTTTTCCTTAGCTTGTTAGTGACTTCCCTCTTGGTGGGAACAGAGGATTTAATCAAATAGCTGGCTGGGAATCCATTCTCTGCAAGGGTCATATGAAGGATATGGATTGTCTATAGGAAGAAAGAGGATTTGGCCATAGCCTTGGTTTGATATATTAACCTTAGATTCACTTCTCTCAGTTTGAAGTCCAATTACCAAAACGGTTGGTTAAGCAGACCTAGGTTACATTTAGAGTTAAATGCTAAAAATATCAACCATGTAAGATTTGCAGAAGGTAGAATGGATGGAGGCAGGGCAAAAATCTTGCTCAGAACATATACTAAAAGTGGAGGCAGCACTACTTACATGACTACAAATATTTATTTATTTTTTTTTATTTTTAATATTTGTTTATTTTTGAAAGAGAGAGACAGAGAACAAGTGGGGAAGGACCAGAGAGAGAGGGAGGCAAAGAATCTGAAGCAGGCTCCAGACTCTGAGCTGTCAGCACAGAGCCTGACGCAGGGCTCAAACCCACGAACCATGAGATCATGACCTGACCCGAATTTGGATGCTTAATGACTGAGCCACCCAGGCGCCCATGATTACAAATGTTTCTTATTATAGTACCAAATATTTAGAAAGTGTTCCAGGTACTGGGAATAAAGTCATTGGTGGTGGATTTGTGACTTCATGGAAGAGTCTTGATCCCTCACCTCAAGAGTTACTACTTAGAAAGTGCTGTTGCCAAACAGCACTTGAAAGTATTGCAAGGGAGTGATGACTAACCTAGTCTGGGTGATCAGGGAAAACTCTACGAGAAATGATGTTGAAATTGAGAGATGTGGATATGGTAGGAGAATTTCAAGTAGCTTACTGCATTTAGTTTTGGTGGTTTCCTACCATTTCTCTCATACCACCCTCTCCTTTTTTTCCCTCACTGCAAATGACTTTAGCAAATGGAGGGTAAAATGCCACTGGGCATGTAATATATTAGGAAAATGTGAATCTTGGTTTTCCAGAGGACTTCAAAAGTCATTGGTCATAGAAAGTTTGAAAAAGTTTAGTTTTCACTTGGAGATCTAAGTCTCCGATGGAATATGTGACCTTTGGGCACCATGTTTCTCATCTGTAAATGATAGTAATACTTCTCTTAATGATTGGTTAAATGAGATAGTCTGACATTATAAAATACTTGTTCATGATAGACAATTATTATAGATTCTGCCTTACCTCTCCCACTGCATACAACCTTGTTTGAGCACTGAGGGATACTTATCTTACCCTGTTCACATATTTATTATCCTTAAAGGCCAGCCTCTTAAATTCTGATGGGTCACCCAGCAGGAGAGTTCTGTTGAAAGCATCAACTTTCCCATCAAGAAATTTGTTTTCTTAAGTTCTAATCATCTCATACCTAATATTAAGGAAGTGAATGAAGTTTACTTTTCTAGTTACCAATAAGGAAATAGAAACACTAAGCTCAAGAAGGCTGCTAATGACATTTCTGAGACCCATATTCTGAGTGCTAATGTCCTTTCTGAATCCCATATAATGTTTATATCCATTGATCCATCGAATCAAGCAGAAGATTAAGTTGTATGGACAATTTAGTTTCCATCATCTTTTCTTACCAACATCACAAAAAATGTTAAAAAATGGCATTTGCTTGTGGTGCTTTGACTCTGAAATCAAGATGAGTCTAGATGAAGATTCTTAAGTAAGTCTGCAGGTTAGAGTCCTAGAATCCTATTCCCTGATCATTCCTTTGTTGTTTTTTTTTCTTCTAGCTACCTACTGTAGGCTACCTCTAAACCATCAAAAATATCACATTGTTGCCATATTGCCTTATAATTTATTTTTTAAATAGACTTTATTTTTTACAGCAGATTTAGGTTTGTAGCAAAATTAAGAGGAAGGTGCAGAGATTTCCCATGTACTCCCTACTCCCAGATATGCATAGTGTACTCCATTATCAACATTCTCCAAGAGTGTGGCACATTTGCTAGCATTGATGAACCTGCTTTGACTCATCATCATCTCCCAAAGTCCATATTTTTCCTTGGGGTTTACTCTTGGTGTTATACATCATCCGTCTGGCTTCCTTCCTTCCTCTCTCCCTCCCTCTCTCCCTCCCTTCCTTTTTAATATTATTGTATGGGTTTTGAGCGATGTAAAATGACATGTGTCCGTTATTGTATTGTCATCCAGAATAGTTTAACTGCTCTAAAAATCCTCTCTGCTCTACCTTTTTATCCACGCCCCCACCACCTTACCTATGGCAGCCATTGATCTTTTTACTATCCCCATGATTTTTAGTTGGAATCATACAGTGTATAGCCTTTTCAGATTGACTTTTTCAGTAAGAGAATGTTTGGTTGTATAAAGACAAAAGTTTGCCAAACTGTCTTTCAAAGTTGTATCATTTTGTGTTCCTAGCAGCAAAGTAAGAAAGTTCCTTACTTCATATCCTCACCAGCATTTGCTATTGTTGGTGTTGTAGATTTTGGTCATTCTAGTACATGTGTAGTAGTATCTCACTGGTTTAATTTTCAGTTTCCTAATTATGTATGCCATGGAGCAGTTCCCTAATATCCTATGCTTAGTTGCTATCTGTGTATTTTCTTTGATGAGGTAGGTGTCTGTTTGGGTCCTTTGCCCATTTCTTAAGTAGGTTTTTTTTTTCCTATTTTTGAATTGTAAGAGATTTTTGTGAATTTTGGATTAACAGTCCTTTGAGATATATCTTTTGTGAATAGTGTCTCCCAATCTTTGGCTTATCTTCCCATTCTCTTGATACTTTCAGAGAGCAGATTTTTTTTTTTTTAAATTTTAATGAAGTACAACTTATTTTCTTTCATAGATTATAACATTAGCGTTGTATCTGAGACATCATTGCCATACCCAAGGCCATCTAAATTTTCTCCTATGTTGTCTTTTAGGAGTTTTATAATTTTGCATTTTACATTTAGGCCTATGATCTATTTTGAGTAAATTTTTTAAAAAACAAATTTCTGTTTGAGAGAAGGTGAGAGAGCATGAGTAGGGGAGGGACAGAGAGAGAGGGAGAGAAAGAATCTGAAGCAGGCTCTGTGCTCTCAGCAGAGAGCCCAATATGGGGCTAGAACTCACGAACCATGAGATCATGACCTGAGCCGATATCAAGAGTTGGACGCTTAACCAATTGAGCCATCCAGGCACTCCTTATTTTGAGTAAATTTTTGTATTGAGTGTAAAGTTTGAATCTAGATTCCATATTTTTGCATGTGAAAGGCCAGTTGTTGAAAATAATATCTTTGTCCCATTATATGGCCTTTGCTCCTTTGCCAAACATCAGTTGACTATATTTATTTGGGTCTGTTTCTGGGCTCTCATGATTTATTTTTGCATGTTTGTTTTCTTCCTGTGTTGTGAGTTTTATAAAGCCTCATACCATGCAATAAATCTCTGTATGCCTAGGACTCTAATATAGGAACTAGATAAATATATGTGATATGAATCTCCGTATAAAATTAGAATACATGATTAATTTCTCTATTCAAAATATAAACAATATAAATTTAAAAGCGTTTTCTTAATATTTTTGAAATATGCAACATAGACATGAAATTTTCTAGATTATCCCAGACTACCTGATCACACAAAACTCTCTTGGGACACTTTTGATCTTAAAGTTTCCCAAAACTGCTCAAGGGTGGGTGCTGGGAATCTGTTTTCTTAGTAAGAATCCCAGGTGATTTTTATGCTCATTTACAATTAGGTAGCAATAATGAATGTGAAAAGTAATTGCAAAGTTCAAGATACCTAATGTTGCATGTAAGGGAATACTACACTTATTCAGTTTATTCATTCATTTGCTTAGCAAACATGTACTGAGCTCTGAGTACATCAAGTACTATGTCTGGGGAGAAAAGGTAAATTATAGTGACAGGTAAACAGTTAAAAGAAGTGGGCAAAATTAAAGCACAACGGAAAGAGTCTTTGGAAAGATTAGAGAAGATTGCACAGATTGGATAATATTTTTATAATATCCTTAGTATGTTCTTCATCTGACTTTCTTCTGACTTTTCCTTAGCCCTAATTAGGATTCATATATGATCCAACATACTTTAAAAAAATCCATTATCTCAGACAATTGAAATATCCTATCATTGAGTATAACATTAATTACATCACTCAAGGTACCATTCCAGGTTTTAATAATTACATTTCTGCTGAATCATGTTGGCATTGCCTTGGTGCCCTGTTGAAGACTTAATCAGCTGAATAAATTCTCTGACTTGAAAAGGGTGAAAGGAAGGGCCAACAAACAACATTTTAATTTGAATTACTATAAAAAGAGCTAAGAAAAAGAAAATTGCTACTAGGAGCAAAACACTTTTTTGGGGGGGGGCTCTTTGATGAGTTACACCTTTGAAAATGAGATAGAACACATAGTATTGAAGTAAACTTTGACTTTGAAAATCATAATTATATTTAAATTGTAAATATGGCAATATCACCCGACATATATGTATATATCAAACATATATATATATATATTCCACACACACATATATATATAATATTCTTACATATTACCAAACATATATACATACACACACAAGAAAATTAATTCACCAACAATATTTTTATTACTATTTCATTACAAAGGTAAGAATCTTCTACATAGTTCTAAAAAGCATACATTATCTACCTCCAAATGAAGACAAATCATGGTTTTGTGGAAAGACCATAACATCAGTAGTCTAGTCCTCTTCTATTAAACTAGCTGTTGATACTTTTGGATGTGTTACTTAACCTCCCTGAGTATCGCTGTTTTCATGTATAAAATGTTACCAGATTGCTGACATTTTTCCTGCTTCGAAGTTCTATGATATGATATTTACTGAGTATGTATGGCATTATGCATATGACTGGTCTTCAATAAAAATTCTGTTTGAATGAATAGAAAGCAACTTATGCTCTACTCGCCATCTTTAAGGCATCTTGAATGGAGATTTACTGGGTAGATAGCTTCCTGTAGACTACATACATATATATTATACAAATTTTATTCCTTACATTATGTGTATATATTATGTCCTAATAGTGTTTCTGTATGCATTATACATCAAACGTCTGTATATAGCCCTATTGAAGAGGGAATCAGAACTGTGTTACCATTTGCATTGCACACTGAGTTGGGGAGGTCTAAGGTAAAACAATGATATTTTCAGGTAAAATTGGTATTTTAATGTGATTCTACCTGAGACCAAATTACAAAAAGCTGTGCTGCAGGAAGAGAGGGGATCACTACCACAAGATTAGGAAAGATAAAACATAGGCAGTGTTTTAAGCAATAACAAGAGATGCATGTGTGTGTAAATTACTCCTTTCTCAGGGTATTCCTTTCTCTGGAATTCTCCTTGATTCAAATAATAAGAAAGGATTGCTTACATTTCTGGGTGCCATTATCTACCACTACTGTCTTATTTTTACCATCTTCACAACAACTTCTTCATATCAGTCATTCAGTTTATTAGGAAGAATTTATTGGAATAATGTGGCACTTCATTAATTCAGAATTTATTTAGACATGGCCAATGTAAGTTAGCATTAATGTTTTCCTAAAAAGTAATTTAAAAAATTAAGTAACCATAGTTTTGAAAATAGATTTTAAAATGCATATTCTTGATTGTTTGGTAAAGTATCCTTAGAAAACTGGGAACTTGCATTTACAGTTACTTTTTTGAGTAATCTTTGCCAATTCCAGCTGGACTTGCCATAGTCTTCAAGGGCAAGTTGATGTCACACTGAACTGTATGTGTTATGCCGATAATCAGCATCATTGGACCTGAAATTCTGCCATCTTTCTTTTGTGTGATTGACCTTGTTATTTTAAAGGTGGCAGGGATAGGAGGAGGAATTTGGCAAAGCATCGAAAAATCAGAACACTTCATAGCTCAGCAGTTCATTTTAGACATTAAGGTCAGACCAGGTGCCAAATAACCTGACAAATTTGGAATGAGCAGCAGGACAGCTACCTGAAGAACGTCAGAAGTTCACAATGTCACCATAGCAGCACAAAAATAGGATAGCTACTAGCAATCCTTTTCATGATTTGGCTAATATTACTTGTGGAAACAATGAACTCTTCCTGTTTATTTTCCAAAGAGACTGTATGGATATAGATCATGTCAATAAAAATGGATTCTTACATAGTCTGGGAATAGTTAATGCCTCCATTTGTAATGGGAATCACTTTACTGATGTGATAGCAAGAAGTTGAAGTTCAAAGGGCAGTTTCTAAGTAGATATATTGAAAGATATGCAGCAGAACTCCATACTACCTGCTGATGTGCAAGTTCTAACAAGGAAGTTAAGTACAGTAATTGACATGAAAGTCACACAAATCAAAAAGAATCCATTGTATCTTTATTCAACTTTTTAAAAAAGGTACCATTCTAAGGCCTATAAAGGTATTTTAAAAATTGGGTACTTGACCGTGATGTTCATGGATGAGCAAATTTAAACATATACGTTTGAATTCACATTTTTTTTTTCTAAACAGAAACATAGTGGAGGTCATCCATTAATTTTTTTTTCAATATATGAAGTTTATTGTCGAATTGGTTTCCATACAACACCCAGTGCTCATCCCAAAATGGGCCCTCCTCAATACCCATCACCCACCCTCCCCTCCCTCCCACCCCCCATCAACCCTCAGTTTGTTCTCAGTTTTTAAGAGTCTCTGTCATCCATTAATTAAATCCCTTGATATGAAATGAGGCAGATGAATATTTCAGTTATTTGGGGGAAGTATTGATCCATCCCCATGTTTGCTTCTTTTTCATTCCCCTAAGTATTTTCTCCATTCCTTCATTTTCACATCAGCTCCACAAACTCAAAATTGTGAGAGGAACACCTTTCATAAAACTGTCAGAGTAACTTTTTCATTTTCTGCCCTCCCCCAGAATAAAGACCTGACTAAACCTAAATATTTAATTTGGTAAATATTTGACTAGTCTAGGAAAGTATTGAGATTTATTAATCACTGTCCATATAACCCTTAATTTTGACATAACTGAAGTAGTTCTACCATTAAATCCTACTTGTAGTTTGAGAAAATATGAGATAGTTAATATCTGGAAAATTCACTTTATGGAACAAGACTTTGCATAATGTTCATGATAAAAAAAATTTGCCTAAATTCATCTGATCATATAATTCTAACTTAGGTGTTCTAGTATTTTCTTCCTTGTCAAATCATTTATGGACCATACGATAGGAAATGGTCAGAATTGACCATTATTTATTTTAATTGTATTGCCAGAAATAATTACAATTATCTTAAGGTCATAAATGTTAGTTTCTCCCCTTTTGCTTAATCTCTGAGAAAGAACCTCAAAATACTGTATTGACTCAGTGGCATTGTTGTGAGCACTAATGATCATTATGGAGTATTATAACATAAATACTTACACACGTATATGAAGGTATGAAGGATGGCGGTAACCATTTATTGACTATAGAGACAATCCAAACATTTTATTTTTCCAAATATAAACCTTGATGTAAATAAAGATCATTGTGCTATGGTCTAGCTATTTTGTTCCTCTGGGAATACATGGCCTTAGACTTGAACAAATGAGAAATACACCTCCTCTTACTGAAAGGTTAATGAAATTCTTCCTGACTTTTTGGAGGAAAGTTCAATTTGGGTTTTTGCCAAGGTCTGGAAACTTTCCCAGTATGTCCAACTAACCTAAATGATATAAGTCACTTTAAAAATCAATATTATAACCAACAGTTCAGCTGAATGGGTTCTCAAAGGGTGTCTTCGTTTAAATGTGTCAAAAAAAAAGTGGCAAAACTGGGGTAGGAGAAAGAGAGATAACAATTATGAATGCAATAAAGATTCTAAGTTTTTATATTTCTAATAGTTCAGTATATTTGAATTTGTGACAGTGTTATTGTATCATGAGTGATTCCAACACAAAATAATTTCATCAAATGTGTAAATATATTCAATGTGATTATTTATGTAAAGTAAGAATTCTTTTTAACTCACTACAGTATTTTAATAGTAAAAAAAAATATGTATGATGTATTTCCCTCTAGTATCTAATGTGTCTGGAATGAACTTAAGGGAAAGAGAAATTTTATTGATTCTTCCATGTGCCACTTCTGTTTGTTTCATGGTCTAAGGGAATTAAAATTATCATCTTTAAGGGATGCAGCCAGTCATGCCTTTATCAATTCAGTTGTTAGCATAATCAATATTACATAACAGCTGTTTGAGAGGCTCCACCTAGAAAGGCAAAGTATATGTCACAAATTATTCCTCTGCTAATCTTTACTGTAGTCCTTTCATGGATATATAAAGTATATTGACTTTGAACAACAGCCAATTATAAATAGCTTGAAGTAATTATGTTAGACAGTCATCAACGTTAGCCCCTTAATCTGCTAATAGGATAGTTTTAGAGTGGGTGTCACTTGTTCTCAGTTTTAGGGTACTAACAGAAGTTTTGTTTCCCTAAGAGAGAAATAAAAGCTATACCTCTCTCTCTTCTACCAGTTTAATCTCCTGTCCCAAAGGAATCCCTCCATCCTCTAATCTTATATGGTATTTGTGGAGTGAAATTTCTGTTTTGCCACTCTTATTGAACTAAGCTCCAGATAATTTGAGATCATTAATTCACAAACCCTCTTAGGGTTCTTAAGAACTTATATTTTTAATATGTGGCAGATTATTATACTTATTAAAAAGCGGGAAACTTCCTAATACATATTTAAATGAAACCAATCAGTCAGGTTATAATGCAAATTAATCATATTGCAGAATCATTTTTGGCTTCTTTTCATCTAATATCATTCCCCCTAGATTCTATCTCCCCAGTGTCTCTCATATGCATTATTTATTTATTAAAGATTTAGTATGCCCAGTACTATCCCAATCTATAAACTGGATGTAAGAATGCAACACTACATGCTAGCCCCTCTGGCTGTTAAAGAGTTCATAGGTTACAGGGAGAAACAACTATGAAAATAAATGAGTACTAAGTACAGTAGCAGAAGCAGATAATCAGTTGAGCAAATATTGTCTATTGGAACCTAGGCTTTTGATTTTAAGAAATACATTCCCCTAAAAGTTCAAAAAAAGGTCGAGGTGAGGGGTAAGGTGAAGGTTGTAAGTATTCAGAAGTCAATCGAGACAGGAACCCCTAGGAGAAAATAAGTGGGGTTCTACTTAGGAGATTAATTCTGGATTCAGGACCACAGAAGATGAAATCCTTGAATGTTTCCTATGATAATTACTTTAAATTCAATTTACTTGAACTTTACAAGTTTATTTTTGTTATGCTACCTATTCAAATTCTAGAGAGAAAACAAAACAAAAAAAAACTGGCATAGCTCAGCCTCTAGCTGGATGCCCTTAATTCAGATGTCCAATTTAATCCTATTGTACTGGGTGAAGAGTGACATCAGCCACCTAGGTCCATACATTGAGCTACAGGCTATGTGGGCGGGCTCAGGTAAGCTTAGCAGGCCAAAATATATCAAGTGTAATATCCTTTCCACTCCCACTGTTATTCTCATAGTTCAATTCTTATTTTTAGACTATCATAATAGCATCCTACCATAGACAGAGAGACATCAAAGAGCATGCAAATAATATTAATTTTTATAGATATTCTCTTGGCACTTACTTTTGATTTCTGTTATAGTGTCATTAACTAACAAGTCCACTGTGAGATGAACCTAAGGAGAGCTAAATAAATATTGAATGAATAAAGGGATGGAAGGAATAACTAAATAACGAAAATGATTTTGCTTGCCTTGCAATATAAAAGACATTAAACTATTTTTGTTGTAATTGAAATAATTAGAACTTTCATTAATTACTGAATCCAAGGCAGAGGGGATATCCCACTTTTAGAGGAACGTGGAAGGCAGTAGGCCTTGCCAATTGTTTATTCTGATAATTGTTACCATCACAGATTTGCTAAAGATGTGATGCGGTGACAATTACTGACTGGAGGGAAAAGTACCAGAGAGAGGGCAATAATTTCATTTTTAAGGGCAGGTCCTGATCATCACTCTGTAGACTTGAAGATAAATGCGTGCCCACAGGTGCATGCATACCCCCACGCCAGGCAGACACATGACTTCCCTCTGGGCCTTAAGCAAGCTGGTTTTATTTCTCTGATGCTCACTGTAGCAGGTCTGAAGCAGGTCTTTGCTCTCTTGAAAGCCTATACTCCCTATAAAGCTACTAATAATTACCTTTTAGTTCTTTTCTGCTGTGTTGTTGTTGTTATTTAAGCTTTATTTAAAAATTTTTTTTTCATGTTTGTTTATTTTGAAAGAGAGAGTGTGAGAGGGGAGAGAGAGGGAGGGAGACAGAATCTGAAGCAGACTCCATGCTCTGAGGTGTCAGCACAGGGCTTGGCGCAGGACTCGAACCCACAAACCAGGAGGTCATGACCTGAGCCAAAGTCGAGTGCTTAACCTACTGAGCCACCCAGGTGCCCCTGAGCTTTACTTTAAAACAATTAGGGTAAAACACTAGAACACTAATAATTGTTGAAACTAATTAGTGGTAGGACTTTTTAATACTAATCTCTCTACATTTGGAATGTTTAAAATTTTACATTAGAAAGTAAATTAAGAAAAATGACAAAACAAGTGTAGTAATTAACTTTAAAAATATTTAACTTTTGGGGCTACTGGGTGGCTCAGTTGGTTACCATCCAACTTCAGCTCTGTTCATGATCTCACAGTTTGTGAGTTCGAGCCCCACATCGAGTTCTGTACTTACAGCTCAGGGCCTGGAGCCTACTTCAGATTCTGTGTCTTCCTCTTTCTCTGCCCCTCTGCCCTGCTCACACTCTGTCTCTCTGTCTGTCTCTCAAAAATAAATAAAACTTAATTTTTTTAAAAAAATTTAAAAAATAAAATTGTTAACATTTTAAATTGACCTTCCCTACCATGATAATCCATCTATTAGGATTGGTTTTCAACCTCTTTTACTGAAGAACTTGTATTATCTGAAAAGAAAAGCTCATATTCTCTTAACATAATTGTATGAGAGAAGACTAAGAAGAGGCTGGCTAAGTAAGGAAAGCAGGAAGGGTGTGAGAAATTTAGGGAGACTTTTAGAGAAATAAAAATAGCCACATTAATTTCTGAACATCATTTAATTCTTGCTTTTTTTTTTCTTTTTTTTTTTTTTTTTTAGAGAGAGAGAGAGAGAGAGAGAGAGAGAGAATGAGAGTGTGTGTGAGCAGGAGAGAGGGGCAGGGGGAGAGACAGAATCTTAAATAGGCTCCATCCAGCTCATCGGGGAGCCTGACATGGGGCTGGATCACATGATCCTGGGATCATGACCTGACCTGAAATCAAGTCAGACAGACACTCAACTGACTGAGCCATCCAGGTGCCCCTCTGCAGATTACTTTATAGGCTAACGTGCAAAAATCTCTTCTGTACTTCTGCCAAATGTTATCTCACCATATTAAAATAGATCCCAAAAGTTGCACCAGGAGAAATAAAGATGATCGTATAAGTCTATCTATTTTCCACAGTGCTTTGACTTAGTATAACAATACCACGAATAACTACTGACTTGATTTTTCTTTTGCTTTTTTTTATTTTTAAAGTTTATTTATTTTGAGAGAGAGAGTGCATGTGTACACACATATGGGCCAGGGGCAGAGAGAGAGAGAGAGGAGAGAGGGAGAGAGAATCCCAAGCAGGCTCCACACTGCCAGCATGCCACCAGATGTGGGGCTCCATCACATAAACCTTAAGATCATGCCCTGAGCTGAAATGAAGAGTCTGACGCCCAACTGTCTGAGCCACCCAGGCACCCATTCTTTTGCTTTCTCAACTTCTCTTATTCGGTATGTTCATTAATACTTACTGAGGCTGTAAGTTGTGTCAGGTATTGGTCAAAGCTCTGGAGGTGAAAGTGTAAAAAATTACAGTCCATGCTTTGGAGAGTACACAATTTTATTAAGGAGGCAGTCCTCCAAATGTAATTTTGATACAATAAGCTTTTCACAAAGACATGGCTCAGATGCTAAAATGAAAATAAAATAAAGGGAGGGAGTAACTCCACCTGCAGGAGTTGGGGAGGACATGGCAGATGTAAGAACATTTTGTAGGACTTGAGGAATGAGTCTGATTGCCCAAGCAGGAAACTGGGGAGAGGCCCGCTTTTGAAACTCAACTTAGGGGTGATGAGTAGTGGGGAAAAGAAGGCAGAGAGATTAGTGTGACGACTTAATAGCCTTCATAAAATGATATATGCAGGTGATAGGCAGCAAAAGCAGGATCACAGAGAGCAGAGGTATATAAGAAATCTGCAAGGAGATTAATTTGAGAAGTCTTAGCATGTGAAACTGGAAGCCAATGAGTGGCATAAAGCATGTGTATAGTAAACATTAACTTGATATCTTGTATTTGCAAAAATTAAAAAAAAAAACAACTTGGTTATAAATCTGAGGAACATAAGGAAATGTTTCCTAGATGTACATGTTTTTACATGAATTAAAATTATAACGACATTTAGTTATTTTGCATCTATAAAAATACTTTTTAAATAGTGTATTTAAAGATCTCTATTGCCATAAAATGGGATATATGCAAATATAATAATGAAGAGGATGATAAAACTTTTAACTAATTGATAGCAGAGTATCAACTATTCTTAAAAGACTAGTTGTATGGAAACTGAGCAGAGAAGGGGGTGGGCAATGTCAATTTGGTTATTGTTTTCATTGCCTAACATATTGGATTGTTCAAATAAAGTCTATATCATTTTATGCAGCATTCTAAAAACAACAGGGATTTAAGGTGGCAGTTTGATTAACTTAAAAATAAAGGCAGTCATCATTTTTTATGGTTTTAATGTATTCTTTGGAGGCTTAGATCTTTGTTTGCCATTACTGTTTATAGGATTTATGCTATTAAAGTCTACCCAGCTGTTACCAAATCTCATCCTAAGAATAAAATGCTAAGACCTTACTTGAGAACCAATTTCATATGTGGCCTCAAATTTGCATCTGTAGAAAATAAAATGTTCTTTATCTGGAACTCCTTAATTGTTCTTCAGAAAAGTTAAATAAAAGTCCCTGTTTTGAGTCCTGTTATCAAGTGAATTTTGATTTATTTTATGTCAATTTTTCTGTTGTAATACCCAGGATAGTCATATAAATAGTTCTCATTTAGAGATGAGGATATTAAATTTTTCTAATTACAAAAACTAAGAAGTATGAATCTTTTATAAGCCTGTTGGAAAACTTAGGCATGAGAATACTTGGGGCTAATTTGAGATTTTCAGCCCCATGCATTAGTTTTATTCATTCCTTAATGCTTATTGAGCATCTCTGAGCATCTGAGCAGTTGGGAAATATCAGCAAACAGAACAGACTAGGATACTTGCCCTTGTAGGGTTATATTCTAGTAGAAGGAAAGAGATCCTATACAGTTAATAATAAACATGGTATGTTAAGCTGAATTTTGAGGTAATCTTGAGACAGAATTCCTTCAATGCCTCTCTTTCCTCTCACATTTGCTATAAACAGCAACAAGAAACCAGGTTATGCCTTCCACACTTTGCCTGGAGACCTCCTCAGCTTAATTAAATACCTAAGTTCATCCCTGATAAGTGTGACTTGCCTCCCAGCAGTAAAAATAACTCAGTTGAGTTCTCTGCCATTATGTAACAAGGAATGCCTTTCTTCCCCTTTCTGATAATAATGCATTCCTCATTTTTGTCTGAGTTACCACCAAAAGCACCTTTCATATCCATATTTCTACCAACACTTTCTTAAAGGCAAGCTAGGCTCTTTCTATTAAGTATGCCAAAACTCTTCCCAATTCCAGAACCACTTCCACATTTTTAGATGTTTGTTACAGAGGCACCCCACTTCATACTAGCAAAATCTGTATTCATTTCCTCTGCCAAAGATGACAAACTGAAGGTTTGAGGTTAGACATCGCAAATCAGGGTGTCAACAGTTCTGATTCCTTCTGAGGAAAAATTTGTTTACTGCATCCCTCCTAGCTTCTGGTGGAAGCCAGCAGTCTTTGATGTTCCTTGGCTGGTAGATGCATCACTCCATTTTCACATCATATTCTACCTGCATGCCTTTATGTTACTCTCCTCTGTGTGTGCCTGTCTCTGCATCCAAATTCCCCTCTTCTTACAAGGAGACCAGTCATACTGGATTAAGACCTACCCTAACAACCACATTGTAACCTGATTAAATGTACAAAGACCATATTTCCAACGAAGGTCACATTTAGAGATAAGGTACCACAGGACTTCAACATACAAGCTTACTTCAGAGATAGAGCAGGTTCAGTTTCAGACCACCACAATAAAGGGAACATCACAATGAAGCAAGCAAAGGGAATTTATTGGTTTCTCAGTGTATTTATATGTTATGTTTACACTATACTCCAATTAGGTGTGAAATAGCATTATGTCTAAAAAAATAATGTATATACCTTAATTTAAAAATACTTCATTGCTGGGGCACCTTGGTGGCTCAGTCAGTTAAGTGCCTGAGTCTTGAGTTCAGCTCAGGTCACAATCTCAGTTTGTGAGATGGAGCCCAACATCGGGCTCTGCACAGACAGTGTGGAGCCTGCTTCGGATTCTCTCTCCCTGTCTCTCTGCCCCTCCCTCCCTCCCTCCTTCCTTCTCTCTTAAAGTAAACTGAAAAAAAAAAAAACACTTTGTTGCTTAAAAATGCCAACCATCATCTGAGCTTTCAGTGAGTCATTATCTTTTTACTAGTAGGGTCTTACCTCTGTGTTGATGACTGCTGACTAACCAGGGTGATGGTTGCTGAAGGTTGGGGTAGCTGTGGCCATTTCTTAAGATAACGGTGAAGTCTGTAGCATTAACTGACTTTTCCTTTCACAAATGATTTCTCTGTAGCATGCACTACTGCTCGATAGCATATTACCCACAGAAGAACTTTTTTCAAAATTGGAAGCAATCCTCACAAACCCTGCTGCTGCTTTACCAACTAAGTTTGTCTTATTCTAAATGCTTTGTTGTCACTTCAACAATTTTCCTAGCATCTTAACCAGGAGCAGTTTCCATCTCAAGACAACCACTTTCTTTGTTCATCCATGAAAAGCAGCTCCTTGTCTATTGAAACTGTATCATGAAATTGTAGCAGTTCTATCTCATCTTCAGACTCCATTTCTAATTTAGTTCTAATGTGATTTCCACCACATTCAGTTACTTGTTCCACCGAAGTCTTGATCTCTTAATCATCCATGAAGGTTGGAATCAACTTCTTCCAAACTTGTGTTACATGTTGACATTTTGACCTCTTCTCATGAATAATGAGTGTTCTGAATGGCATCTAGAACAGTGAATCCTTTTCAGAAGCTTTTCAATGGACTTTTCCCAGATCCATTAGAGAATTACTACCTATGCCAGCTTTAGCCTTATGAAATGTATTATTTCTTAAATAATAAGACTTGAAAGTTGAAATGACTCCTTGATCCATAGACTACAGAATGGATGTTGTGTTAGCAGGCATGAAAACAACATTAATTTCATTGTTCATCTCCATCAATGCTCTTGAGTGACCAGGTGCATTGTCAATGAGTAGTAATATTTTGAAAGGAATCTATCTTGCCCCCACCCCCCAGCAGATCTCAACAGTGGGCTTAAAATATTCAGTAACCATTTTGCAAACAGATACACTGTCATCCAGACTTTGTTGTTCTATTATAGAAGCACAGGTAGAGTAAGATTTAGCATAATTCTTAAAGGTCTTAGGATTTGGGGAATGGTAAATGAACATTGGCTTTCACCAAATGTCACCAGCTGCATCAGCCCCTAACAAGGGATTCAGCCTGTCCTTTCTTTGAACCTAGGCATTGACTTCTCCTCTTTAGCTATGGAAGTCCTAGATGGCTGCCACTTTCAATAGAAAGCTGTTTCATCTACATTGGAGGTCTGTTGTTTAGCGTAGCCACCTTTGTTAATGATCATAGCTAGATCTCTTGGGTAACCTATAGCAGGTTCTACATTAGCACTTCCTGTTTCACTTTACACTTTGATGATATAAAGACAGACTGTTTCCAATAACCTTATGGAGCCAACCTCTGCTAGCTTCACACTTTGTTCTGCAGCTTCCTCTCGTCTCTTAGCCTTCATAGAATTAAAGAGGTTCTAATCGAGCTGGATTAGGCTTTGGCTGGAGCAAATGTTGTGGCTCATTTTATCTACTCTCCAGACCACTAAAAACTTTTCTCCATGTCAGCAAGAAGGCCTTTTGCTTTCTTATCATTTGTGTGTTCACGAGAGTGGCACTTTTAATTCCTTCAAGAATGTTTCCTTGGCATTCTCAACTTGGCTAACTGGCTGCAGGAGGCCTAGGTTTTGGCCTTTCTCAGCCTTTAGTGTGCCTTCCAAACTAAACTTGATCAATTTTAGTTTTGACTTAGATGAGAGACGTAGGACTTTTCCTTTGAGCACTTACAGGCCAGTGTATGGTTACTAATAGGCCTAACTTCAATGTTCTTGTGGAAATAGGGAGGCCAAGGAGAAGGAGAGAGACATGGAAATGGCTGTTAGGTTGACAGCTGTTGGACTTATCAAAACACATACGTTGGACCATTGACTTTGTCTTACATGGTCATGGTTCATGGCACTCCAAAACAATGATAATATCAAATATTATTGATCACAGATTACCATAAAAATAAAACAATAAAAGGGGCGCCTGGGTAGCTCAGTCGGTTGAGCGTTCAACTTCGGCTCAGGTCATGATCTCACAGCTCGTGAATTTGAGCCCTGCTTCGGGCTCTGCTGACAGCTCAGAGCCTGTAGCCTGCTTCGGATTCTGTGTCTCCCTCTCTCTCTGCCCCTAACCCACTCACATTCTGTCTCTATCTCTCTCAAAAATAAATAAACATTAAAAAAAAAATTTTTAAATATAACAATAATGAAGAATTTTAAAATATTCCAAGAATTAAAATGTGACACAAAGTGAACAAATGCTGTTGGAGAAATGGTGCTGATAGATTTCGTTGATGCAAGGTTGCTACAAACCTTCAATTTGTTTAAAAATATATATCTGTAAAGCAATACAAAGTGAAGCACAATAAAATGTGAGAGCCCAATTAACCCATCACATGTGATATATTAGTGAATTTAGCATATTAGAAGTGAGGAGAGGATACAATGCTGTCACCCTCCTCAACACAAGCCTGGTCACACTGATTTTTACCAGAATACTTGCAATGAAGTAGAATTTTCCAAAATGTGTTGTGTGTGTGAAGAACTGGTGTGTAAAATTATTGTCCAAGAAAGATTCCATGATCAAGTAAATTTGTTTTATATGGGATTCTGTATTCCCTCTAGTGCCTCACAACGTCCATTAACCTATTAAGGATTCTGAGAATTCCTACAGTAAAGAAAAAAAACCCAAACTAATTTTCGAAATGAATTTGGCCATGGGACTCTTTATCTAAACACTTGTTGAAAGTAGTCTATTACTTGGAAATACTTGATACAAACACTGCAATGAAAGCACAGATTTATTTTTCCTAATGTGTTGTGGGCATATTTAAGAAGGTTAACCACATGGAAAACAGAATGAACTCCAATGTACAATTTCCAAATTAATTTATTATTGATAGTAAGAATACAGGTACACTTAGCTATAGAGCTTACCAGAATTTGAGTCCAGAATTTCCAAAATCTATATCTCAATCCATTCAGATTAATAATTAAAAATAAATGAGCAAAAATATGGAAGTGCTTGTAGGGGTGTAAAAATACGGAGGCAATCCAGTATTATTATAGGGATTTTTTTCTTAAAAAGTTGTGTAACTTTCAGGTCACTTCGTGGTCACTTTCCAAAGGTCAGAGCAGTATTGATGTTAGTATTACAAGAATGGGTCATGTTCTCCTATATGCTGAGTACCACTAGAGAGAAAGACAGTAAGTGGGCAGGCAAAAAAAAAGCTGAGAAATGTAGCAGGTGATTGTCACCAGAGGAGTAGAGAAGGGTAGGAAGGCAGAGAATTTCCCTATAAAGTAAAGAAAAAACCAAAAAAACAACAAACAAAAAAAACAAACTAACACCTATAATGGACTACAGACATTTTCTAACCTTCGCACTCTTCCCTGCGAAAGGCCAGACTAAAGTAAAGGAGACTTTATGAGTTGTATCTGTGGTACCTGCGAATCTGATCCTCATTGGTTACCTACTACATTACCGTGAAGAATCTTTCAGAAAATGGAAAACTTCCCTTTACATATCCCATAGGACTGTGAAACCTCTGATATCCTTGGGTGCATTACTATAAACCATTTCAGGGATCCCTGGTACCATTTACAAATATCCCAATGCTGATAATTAGTTAGGAGTGTTATCTTTTTGAGTTTAAATCCCGAGTATTATCACCTATAAAAATACTTACTTTGTACACATCTCTGCCTTCAGCTTGTCCTGTGCTTACAACTGTATCCTACATACTTTAATTTTTAAGAGAGAGAAAGAAAAATGTCCAGGGTATCACTGATAATGTTATCTCATACCTGAAGCTTGCTTTGAGGACAGAAACAAGATCCCTGAAATGCAGTCTCCTACTTAGCCCATTTTATACAGGCACTTCTAGTCTCATGGCAATTAGTAACACATTCCCATTTAAATCTGCTTTAACATGGAGTTTCACCTATTATGGGTGGCTGATTCTAAAGCAGTCATTTAATGAAGTCTTATTTCAGGGGTAATAGAAAGCTTGTTGTTTGTGTCTTAAAAATTCTACTTCCTGTTCAGGCAGACAGTTAAAGCTACAGGTAATAAAATGTTACCATTCTAGTTTCATACTTTCCTCATCCATTTCCCCAGATAACCTAGGGCATGAACTGCATTTGGAAAAGAAGAAATCACCAAAATGGCTGATATTATCCAGTAGCTTACCAGTTTTACCAATCTCTGAAGAAAATCCCATTAATAGGGCTGTGCCCTGTTTCCCCAAATAAAAATAATACCATCCAGCAGAGGCTTATCAGAGCTTACCATTTTGAGGCCATTAATTAAGCAAATTTACTCCCGGTAAAAATGTTTCCCAGAAATCTTTCTTGGATTGACATTTATTTTGTGTAACCACTCTGCCTGGCTTGGCTCTGCACCACATGTAGAGGCCATTTAAACAATATTAAGATAACAGCATTAATTCACTGTTCTTCCCTTAATCATAGAGAAGCAGATCCGCTTGTTATAAATAATGATCTTTCCTTGCCTGAAGCTCAACTCTTAGCACTTGTTCTAATGCAAATCCCTGTCCTTTGTACTAGCTGCTAGTAATAGTATTTAATAGTGTGCTGTTCTTTTCTTAGGTTTCATCACTGTAAGGAGGGGAGAAAGTGGCTTCAGTTTAAATTTCAATAGAATCGCCTTCCAAAAGATTGCGAGGAGGAGGACACAACCTTTTTGACTTGGCTTTGATCAAAAGCATCATTTTTCTCTTTCCAGTAATGGTTACCGGAATAGAGATTCAAATTAAGCAGTGTGTCTGACAGATGATGTAATGTGTCGTAACTTTTCCTTATCTACAAAATAAGTCTATCAGGTTGGAAAGTCAGGAAGTTTGTCAAGATTTCATTATTTTCACATCTGGCTCACACTCACTACAGAAGAGAAGTAGCTACTTTATTCCTGGCAAACCGTGGTTAAAAGACTCTGTCATTAGCTTATGTGGAGTGTTGGGATTTTCTCAAGCTGATGGAATAAGGCAGGCAAATGTGCCATTGGATTCTAGTGACTCGAGAGTCTTCTTTGCTTGCTTGTATAATTAGGCATGGCTTTTTAACAACTTTCTGTATCCCCCGGGGCACTTTCAGGAATATAGAAGGTAGTGTTCCAGGAAGCCGGTTCTGCAGCAGTGTATTAGTTGTTCCTCCAATCAAATTCAGTCAAGTACAATGTATCTTCCTTAAAAGACCTTCACAATAATACAGTTATATCTGAGGGAGAAACAAACAGACAGCATGTTCATCCTATCAGTGCTGTGGTTTTTCCTCCCCAGAATCATCATCAGCGTGGAGATCCCACCACTATGTGCCCTGGGGCACCAAAGTGCTTGGGTGTTGTTCTATCAGAAAACGCTGATGACAAAGTAACCTCTGTTCCCTGTGTGTGTGTGTGTGTGTGTGGTGTGTGAAATTCCCAGCCAAATGGTGTAGAAAAGTTACAACACATTTACATCAATGAGACAAGAATAGCACAGGATGCTCTAAGGTACCCAAGAGGGGCTTGCCAATTCAGAAAGAGGGGAGGAAGGGTGGAAGATGGGGGGGGAGGGGGGAGAGAGAGGGAGGGAGGTGTTCTCAGGGACAGTTCTTGCTACCGAACAAAGGAATATCTGAAGGTAAGCTCAAGGAGTAAGGATACAGAAGGGCCTTACTGTAGGTAGAGATAATAATTTAAGCAAACACCTGGAGGCTAAAGGGAACTTGACATTCTTAGGGAAATGTAGCTCACAATGGCTAGACCACAGCGAGCAAAGTGGAGTAATGGTGGAATGGTTTTAGACTGGATTAGTAAAAAGAAGATTAATTATTTAGGATTGTTAATTCCAAAGTTATATAAGAGATTTGCAAATACTTATACCAACTATCACAGAATATGCTAACCACAAAAATACTTATATCAGGTACATGATATAATCTGAAGGATCTGCCCCCAAAATCTTTGGGTTACTGGTATACCGTTAAAATTTGCCATTAGAGATTCATTTATTTGGAGTCCTTATTATAACAGTTATTGAAGAGGACATAAATTAGCTAGTGTTGACACATACTACATTAGTGTGAACTATATTATGTTCTTTCTAATGTTATCAAGATCAGATTGTGGAAAGACTGAGAAATGCAGTCAGAGAAGAACATTTTGGTAGAAGAAACGCTGGAAGAATTACTCAGGGGAAAGGTGGAGTTGTGTGGACACTTAGAATAAAATCATCATGAGAGAAGAGAAAAATAGTTTGAAAGAAAAAAGGTGCCTGACAGAATATTGGGTGTTAGGCCATCTTATACAACTCATGAGAGCTGATTGTGTTAATTTCATAAATTTTGAGAGCCAATTGTTAAACACAGTTATAGTTAAAAATTTAACACACATGTAAATTGCAGTTAAATTATATGAAAACAAAGGTAATATTCGAAACTTACTACTTTCTATTTGCTTTATTACATTTACTAATTATGTTTGCCCTTGGAAATATTTAAACCTTTGGTAATTTCATGGTGGAAATACTATAGAGAATATTCTCTTGGGGTGCCTGGGTGGTTTATTTGGTTAAACAATCCACCTCTTGATTTCGGCTCAGGTCATGATCTCACAGTTCACGAGACGGAGCCCCACATCAGGCTCTGACAGCACAGATCCTGTTTGGGATTCTCTCATCACTCTCTGCCCCTCATCCCACTTGTGCACAAGTATGTGTGCTCTCTCTCTCTCTCTCTCTCTCAAAAGAAATAAAATTTTTAAAAATCTTAAAAGAATATTTTCTTGTGTGTCTCTTACCAACTGCTTGTTCAATAACATCATATTGGTACTTAAAATAGGCCAGATGAGAGTATTTATGCTATGAAAAATGGCAAACAAAAGAAAGCAGAATTTGGTTTATTGCTTTGTTGATTGTCTACTGTAGACTAAAGAAAGTCGTAAATAAGAAACATTAAAAATGTAGATTGAGGGGCACCTGGGTGGCTCCGTTGGTCAGGTGTCAGACTTCGACTCAGGTCATGATCTTGTGGTTAATGGGTTCGAGCCCCGCGTCCCAGCTTTGTGTTGACAGCTAGAGCCTGGAGCCTGCTTCAGGTTCTGTGTCTCCTCTCTCTGCCTTTCCCGTGCTTGTGCTCTATCTCATCCTCTCCCAAAAATAAACATTAAAAAATATTATTAAAATGTAGATTGAACTTAAAAGTGTGTCATGGCTGTAACTGCTATATTATGAATAGCACAATAAATGGAGAAACTTTTTCCAACACTCAAAAATTCCTGTTCAATAAAGAAAACTCCAGTCATTGACAAACCAGTGAAACCAACATGTACATTTATTGTTACATTTCTGTGTACACTGTTTTTCCAGAGTGGCTGTGCCAGTTGCATTCCCACCAGCACTGCAAAGAGATCTAGGGGAAATGTTTTTAGATGCGAGGTCTAACGTAGTGAAAGCAGGATGGGGGAGAGATAGGGAGTGATCTGTAAAGAAAATAGCACTGCATTCCTAGAAATAATATGTGGCTGCTATTGCCCTAATGATCAGTAACTTTAATTATTGTTCAAGTGTACCAAAAACTTTAAGGACTTATGTCACAAAGTGACCTGAGATGATCTCCTTGGGTTACACATAACTTTGATACAAGTAGCTTAAATCAAACTGGAAAACATAAATGTCCTTTGTTATGGTAGGAATAATTAGCAATGTTTTTATATAATTCCTACTGTGTGTGTGTATGTGTATTGGGAGATGTTGAGATGGATTTTTCCATTTTCTTCTTTTGTCAAAGTAACTCATAGTTAACATCTACCAGATGTAATTTTGTAAAAGATAGGAATCAAATCATGCTTTGCCTACCTTAGTACTTAGATATTCACAAACTGTCCATACCATTTGGCCCTCAAACTTTTTTCAAAGAAAAACAAAAACGGAAGGAAAAGGAAAGAAACAGAGAGGTGGGGTGAGGGATTAGGGAAAGTAATGAGTTAAGTAGAATAAGTATAAAGACATAAAACTCAGGCATAATTTCACCAACAAAATATTATAATATCATATAATATTTATCTTATTCATTTGCTGGGGCTGCCATAACAAAATATCACACACTGGGTGGCTTAAACAACAAAAAATTTATTTCTCATAATTCTGGAGGTTAGAAATCCATGGTCAAGGTGTAGGCAGGTTCCTATACCTTGAGGCTTCTTTCCTTGGTTTGCAAATGTCTGTCTTGTCCCTTGTCCTCATGTGGTCTTTCTTTGTACCAGAGCTCCTGGCATCTCTTTGTGTCCAATTTCCTCTTCTAAGGACACCATTCAGGTTAGATTAAGGCTTACCATAATGGCTTCATATTAATGTAATCACATCTTTACAGACCTGTTTTTAGAAAATCACATTCTGAGTTACTCAGGTAAATGTTTCAACAAATGAATTTGGGGCAGAGGGTACAATTCAGCCTATATGGGCTGGTTTCAGTGCTTTTTTCTTTTTTTTCTTTTTTTTTTTTTTTGAGCATGCATTTTTTTTTAATTTCAGTGTAAATAATATACAGTGTTATATTAGTTCAGGTGTACAATATAGTGATTCAACATTCTATACTCCTTGCTCATGGAGATAAATGTACTCTTAATCCCTTCACCTATTCCACCAACCCCACATGCACCTTCTCTCTGGTAACCACCAGTTCTCTCTATATATTCAATGTTCTTTTCATAGCATAGTTGACATATAATTTTTAAACTTTGTTATTACCTTAACATTTTTATTTTAAGTATTTTACCATACCACTAACATTTGCAAATACTAATGTGACAACTTAAATACTGTTAATTACATACATTAACCAATTCCCCCTTTTGGTCATATAAGTTGTCTCAGTGTTGACTCATAATGATACACGTGTATGAGTATTTGCTGAATTTTCATATTCTTGATGCTGGGGAGGGGTCCTTAGAATTCAAATAATGTGGTCAGGTTTATTTTTTACTTCCCATCAAGGAGCATTATGATATTCTTAATAAAGCTGAAATATGGAAAGTATCCTTCTCTAACATAGATGTGTGTGAAAGAAATAAATTGCTACAGATGTGTACAAAGAACCATTCAGAGGCTTTTGATGAAGTAATATCATGCTGAAGGTTATTTACTTGGGTTCAATTTTTTTTTCTTTTACATTTTACCACCCTGAAATTGGACTTTATTATTATAATAAAAATGAAAGGAGTTGAATGATGTAGCAGCTTTAAAAAAAAAAGAAAAACATAATAGACTATCTTCTGACATTGAACATGGGTATAGCAAGGACAGGATATATATTCTATTTGATGCACCAAAAAAAAAAAAAAAAAAAAAAAAAAAAAACAACAAAGAAAAACAAAAAAACCCACAAACAACATTTCTGAGCTGGGCTGAGACGACCTTTCCAAAGTCTTGCTTGGCATATTGAAAGTGTATTTTTCTATTTAGCGGTAACAGCTGCTGAAAATGTGCTCGGCCTTTACCTGTGTGTTTATGGTGGCAGAGCTCACTGGATCATGTAATGGACTCAGTGTTTGAGCTACAAACCTATCTCTGCTTCTGTAGGCTATTCTTTTTAAAGGGACCTGGCCTGAGGCCTAGAGTTCCAGGTGGTCTTACCTGATTTAGCTAAGAGGTGTCAGGTCTTTAATGATCCCATACACCTGAAATACAGAGGAAACTCCAGGCTTATCTAATTCTGTCCCATGATGAATCCATTCAAATAGGATATTATTATCATTATTATTAGTATTATTATTATTTTATTGTCAGTAAACTTTTTTTTTCTGAAAAGGGCTAGATAGTAAATGTTTTAGGTGCTATAGGCCACATATATATCAGTTCAATATTTCTTTTTTCTGTTTGTTTTTAAACCCTTTAAACCTGCAAAAACATGTTTATCTCAAGTCACAAAATAGTCCATGGGCTAGATTTGGCCAGTGGGCTATAGTTTTCTTTTGTCCTCCAAGTTGCACAGATAGAGACGGCAAATCTAGATATCCTCTATAGTAGTGTTTTGTTTTTTTTCCTTTCCATTTTTAAATCCGTTGCTTACTTTATTTTGGCTAGACCATGTCCTTTGTATACAGACCTTGTGTTATAAAGGAGAACAAATTTTCCCTCTGGCATAACATTTCAGAAGTTTTGAAAAATACTTAATTGAAAAATTACTTAATATCATACCAGAAATGAATGGATGCAACAAGCTGAAATGGACCGTCCATTTGTAATGTGGTAGCAGAAAACAAAAATGTGGCTCAAGTGACTTGTGTTTGATGTCATCAACATTTTCAGAAAATTCTACAGTGTAGAATGTTTTTGATACTAAACTGTGCATTATACAGAGTTTTAATGCATTGTATTAACCACTAATATACCTATAATGGTAGATTGTGCACTCAGACTTAAGCACTAAAGCATAAATAACTTCTAAAAAAAGTCTAAAAACCGTTTCTTCATCTGTCTTATCTGATCATCTGCTCATCTGTCTTATATGAACAGCCATTTAATTTATAAAATTTATATAATGTCAATATATAAATTGACATTATATAAAATTTATATAATGTCAATATATAAAATTGACATTATATAACAAAAGGTTTTAATCCCTTTTTTAAAACGACATTCTATGGAAAGCTATGTGTAGCTGTTTGCATTGGAAAGTTAATCATCTTCAATGCCCTTGAGGGCAGTGGCTACAAGAAATTTTGGTATGAGCAGGAATAATACCCAGACTGATCAGGAGACTGAGGCATAAAAACCACGTTTCTTCCATGTCCTCTTCTTCCCTAGTGTGGGTGCCCTTCTTTCACATGAGTGACAGTGGCCTCACCAACAATTTTCAGTTATCTACCATATATCTGTATGTGTTTGTTCACACACATAGTTTTTGTTTGCTTACTCTTGCTAGCACTTTCTACTTAGAGTTCGAGAGATTGTATTCATTTGAAACCTCTGTGAAAAATTAGGAAAATGTAATGCAATTACCTCACTGGAACCTAGCCAAACTCCTAAGGCATTCACCTTACAAAATTGGATCTTAAAATCTGTAATGGCCATTTTTGGTAAGAACTTCAATTTTAGGCCTCATCGTAAGAAAATATTTTAAATTGGAGAGTTACCCTCAAGGAGTTTTTTGGTTTTTTGGTTTTTTTTTTCCCAAAAGACATGTTTTATAATTGCTCTTTTTGGGTAAGTTTTGAAAAAGGAAACTTACTTAACTGGAACTATAGAAAGATCTATTTTTAGATAAATAATGGTATCACAACTATGAACATAAATTGTTGACTCATAGTATTTTACTTAAAAGCAGCATGTATCCTGAAATTTTGAGTAGAATGCATTACTTACAGGTCAGTTATGATATTGTAACATGAATATATTAGCTACTGAATATATCAGCTCAGTAGAATATGTAAGTGAACTAAGTTCTAAGGTAGTCCATTACACTTTTTTGAAATTGGAAAATTCTATTATGTATACTCTCTGATGCAAGATACAGGCAAATGGAATTATGGAAATATGAAATACCCCATCAAGCATAAAACTCCAAGCAGGACACCTTTAAGTGTCAAACCTAAGATTGACTTAAACATTAGTAACTACTTTAACCTTTTACACAAATATACACACATTCAACTGAGCTTATTGGGACTACCATAATTTTTTTCAAAAGTTCAGTAACACAGCCTTTTTTCTGAAATGATAGGTCTCTTCCAGCAGACCATTTTTTCATCTCTTGCCTTCCAACGGAAATATTGAAGAATATCCTTGGGTTGTATAAACTTAACTTACTTTAGTCAGGTACTGGTTTTATTTCCAGACGTCTAAAAGTGACACAGCTATGCTTTAACATAGACCACTCATAAACCAGAGCATTTGATCTAGATTATTCCATGTCTTTTACATTTCTGGAATTGTGCAACAGAATTAAGTTTTTCAATTTAATGTGTTTCAAAATATGTTAGAAACAGTGAGATAATATTCAGTACTTGGTACATGGAAGTTTCCCAATAAATGTTTATTGACATTTTAACCCATACTAAAATAGTCAATATATTAATATTAACCAATTAGTTTTAGGACTGCCAGACCTCATTTTAATCTGTATTTCTTATGTGTATTACCTATAGATTGGATGTACTGATTTCCTTTTAAAAGTAAAATAGTTAATGTGAGAACAGTGTTAGGTTTAGACCTTGCCTGTTCTTCCTTTGAACTTAGCTATATTAGGAGAAACCAATCCAAGTAGAATGTCCAAATGGATTGTTTGAAGAGAGAGTTTTAGGAAGTTTAGAGTGAAGGAGAAATATTTTGGGAACAACTACTGTGAAAAGATGACACAGATTTTAGGAGTTGAACAATATATTATGAATAAGATCCTCTTTATAATAGTCTGAGAGGATCATAAAATGCTCAGATTACTTTATAAATATATTTGCGTGTTTTGACTTCAGCCACATAGGCCTGGGAGGACGTTTGACTAACTCCATATGGATTATGTTTTTGGAAGCTAGGCTTTACAGTTCAATACTCAGCTATATTTCAGACAAAAGTCAATTACCAAAGCACATTTTCATGGTGGTTGCAATGCCACTAGACTCATGGTGCAAAGGGTAAAGATCTACCTTAGACCACTGCACAGAGAAGCACTAGAGACCACTCAGAGACCTAATGACTTCCTTGTGAAATTGAAAACTGGAAGCATGTTTGAAACTCAGCCTTCATGGGCATAGACTGTCTCAAATTGGCCCTTTGTGGATGATAGAATTCATAATAGCCATGTTTAGTCTAGTTCAAGGCATTTGTTCAGGTCCAATGATGGAAGATTCTCTAAGAAATTGGCTGGCACCCTGAATCTTACTTTAAAACTACTGACACTGGGGCGCCTGGGTGGCTCAGTCGGTTAAGCGTTCCGACTTCGGCTCAGGTCACGATCTCACGGTCCGTGAGTTCGAGCCCCGCGTCGGGCTCTGTGCTGACAGCTCAGAGCCTGGAGCCTGTTTGGATTCTGTGTCTCTCCCTCTCTCTGACCCTCCCCCGTTCATGCTCTGTCTCTCTCTGTCTCAAAAAGAATAAACATTAAAAAAAATAAAAATAAATAAAACTGACACTGGCTATTATAAACTTGAGAATTTGGGTGGAGTTCTTTGTAGATGCCACTAGAATAGTGGTACTCATGGTCCTGATTAGAGCATACTATTAAAATGGCCTAGATATGATGGTATGAAGGCAGGAGGAAAAAATAAAAAACAAAAAACACTAGGTGAAGTTCTCCAGTTAAACAGTAGGGATAACTTGTCATCTGAAGTCACCCACCTCTGTTTGTATTACAACCTGCTTCACATTGGCATTAAAACTAGTGCAAGGTTATTTGTCTTTATTCATACATTGAATACATGTTTGCATGTCAACAAGATAAGGTACTTAAATGTAGAGAATGGAGAGGTTTCAACAAGAATCTGTGAGGAGAAGGTATAGGTACTTTGGTAATAAAAGTAAGACCACCCATCATAATCAACAAAGCAGGCCAACACCTATGGTAAATAATTTGCAAAATATAGCATAAAGAAAAAAGTAAAATCAGCAAGGGAACTTGTAAGGAAGAGCCCTAAGGCTAGCCGCAGATTCCTCCACAGAACTTTGCAAGCCAGAGGGAGTGGATGATGTATTTCAAGGTGCTGATGGGGAAAAATCTGCAGCCAGAATACTCTATCCAGTAAGGCTATCATTAAGAACGGAAGGGAGATAGTTTCCAGACAAAAACTAAAGGAGTTGTCCTTAAACCAGACCTGCAAGAAATATAAAGGGGACTCTTTGAGTGGAAAGGAAAGACCAAACATTGACAAAGACAAGAAAGGAAACAGAGAAAATCTCCCAAAAACAACAAAACAAGTAATAAAATGGCACAAACACATATGTATCAGTAATTACTCTGAATGTAAATGGACAAAACACCTCTAATCAAAAGTCAGGGTGTCAGAATGGATAAAAAAAAGAGACCCATCTATATGCTGCCAATTAAAGAATCATTTTAGACATAAAGACACCTGCAGATTGGAAGTGATGGGGTTGAGAACATAATACAAATGGACATCAAAAGAAAGCTAGGCTAGCAATACTTGTATCAGACACAAACTAGATTTTGAGAAAATCTAATAATTTCAAATATTTATGTACCCAACTTGGAATAACCCAAATATATAAACAATAACAAACATAGACTCATTGCTAATTACACAATAATAGTAGAGGACTTAAACACTCCACTTACCTCAATGGACATATCATAGAAAATCAACAAAGAAACAATGGCTTTGAATGACACACTGGACCAGATGGGCCTAACAGATACATTCAGAACATTCCATCCTAAAGCAGCAGAATACACATTCTTTTCGGGTACACGTGGGACATTCTCCAGAATAGATTGCATACTAAGTCATAAAATCAGGCTTCAACCAAGTACAAAAATTTCCCAACAGACAAAAGTCCAGTGCCGGATGGCTACACAGGCAAATTCTACCAAACATTTTAAACAGGAGTTAATACCTATTCTTCTCAAACTGTTCCCCAAAATAAAATGGAAAATATCTAAATTCATTCTTTAAGGCCAGCATTACCCTGATTCCAAACCAGATAAAGACAACACAGAAAAGAGAACTGGAAGCCAATATCCCTGATGAACATGAATGCAAGAATTCTCAATAAAATCCTAGCAAACCAAAATGAAACGGTACATTACAAGAATCAGTCACCATGATCAAATGGGATATATTGCTGGGCTGCAAGGATGGCTCAATATTCACAAATCAATCAGTGTGATATACCACTTAATAAAAGAAATGATAAGAACTCTATGATTCTTTGAGTAGATGCAGAGAAAGCATTTGACAAGTACAACATCCATATTGATAAAAAACCAACAAAGTAGGTTTAGAGGGAACATACCTCAACATAATGACGGCAGTATACAAAAACCCACAGCTAATATCCTCAATGGGGGAAAAACTCAGAGCTTTTCCTCTATGGTCAGGAACAAGATAGGGATGTCCACTTTCTCCACTGTCATTTAACATAGTATTGGAAGTCCTAGCCACAGCAATCAGGCAACAAAAGAAAACCAAAAAGTGGCAAGGAAGAAGGTAAACTTTCACTATTTGAAAATGGCATGGTACTTTAAATAGAAAAACCTGAAAGACTCCACAATAAAATTGCTAGAACTAATATATGAATTTAGTAAAGTTGCAGGTTACAAAACAAACATATAGAAATCTGCATTTCTGTACACTAGTAATGAAGCAACAGAAAGAGAAATCAAGGAATCAATCCCACTTACAATTGCACCAAAAACCATAAGATACCTAGGAATAATCCTAACCAAAGTGGTTAAAGACCTGTACTCTGAAAGTTTCAAACAGTGATGAAAGAAATTAGAGGACACAACGGAATGGAAAGACGTTTCATGCTCATGGATTAGAAAAACAAACATTGTTAAAATGTTCATAGTACTTAAAGCAATCTACACATTTAATGTAATCCCTATCAAAATACCAACAAATTTTTCACAGAACTAGAACAATCTTGAAGTTTGTGTGGAACCACAAAAGACCCCCAAATAGCCGAAGTAACCTTGAAAAAGAAGAGTAAGCTTGAGGTACCACAGTTCTGAAATTCAAGTTATATTACAAAGCTGTAGTGATCAAGACAGTATGGTCCTGGCACAAATTTGACATACAGATCAATAGAACAGAATAGAAAACCCAGAAATGAACCCACAACTAACTGTATGGTCAATTAATCTTTGATAAAGTAGGGAAGAATATCCAGTGGAAATAAAGCTCTTCAACAAATGATGTCGGGAAAACTGGACCACTTTCTTACACCATACACAAACATAAATTCAACATGAATTAAGGTCTTAAATATGAGACGGGAAGCCATCAAAATCGTAGAGAACAGAGGCAGTAACCACTTTTACATCAGTCATGACAGCTTCTTACTAGATATATCTTCTGAGGCAATGGACGCAAAAGCAAAAATGAACTATTGGGACTTCATCAAAATAAAAACCTTATGCACAGTGTAGGAAACAATACACAAAACTAAAAACACAACCATCAAATGGGAGAAGATACTTGCAAATGATGTTTCTGATAAAGGGTTAGTATTCCAAAATCATTAAAGAACTTACCAAACTTAACATTCAAAAAATGAATAGTCCAATTAAAAATGTTTAGAAGACATGAATAGACATTTTTCCAAAGAAGACATACAGAGGCCACCAGACACATGAAAAGATGCTCAACATCACTCATCATCAGGGAAATACAAATCAAAACCACAATGAGATACCATGTCCCACCCGTCACAATGGCTAAAATTAACTCACAAAGCAACAGATTTTGGCAAGATGCAGAGAAAGGGGAGCCCTCTTGCACTGTTGGTGGGAATGCAAACTGGTGCAGCTACTCTGAAAAATAGTATGGAGCTTCTTGAAAAAGTTAAAAAATAGAACTACTCTACCCTCCAACAATTGCACTACTATTTACCCAAAGGATTCAAAAATACTATTTTGAAGGGAGACGTTAACCCTGATGTTTATAGCAGCATTATCCACAATAACTGAATTATGGGAAGAGACCAAATAGCCATTGACTGATGAATGGAGAAGATGTGATGTGTGTACACACACACACACACAATGTGGAATATTAGTCATAAAAATCAATAGATCAATAGATATTTTTCATAAAAAGATGAAATTTTGCCATTTGCAATGATGTGGGTGGAACTAAAGAGTATTATGCCAAGTGTAATCAGAGAGCTAAAAATACCATATGATTTAGCTCATATGTGGAATTTAAGAAACAGGACAAATGATCATGGTGGTAAAAAAAGAGGCAAACCAAGAAAGAGTCTGTTAATTATAGAGAACAAATTGATGGTTACTAGAGGGGAGGTGTGTGGCTCAGATGGGTTAAATAGGTGATATGGTTAAGGAGGGCACTTGTGATGAGCACTGGGTGTTGTATGTATGTGATGAATCACTAAATTGTACACCTGAAACTAATACATGTTAATTGGAATTTCAAAAAAGGTGCCTGAGTGACTCAGTTGGTCAAGTGTCCGACTGTTAATTTTTGTCATGTCATGGTCTCACAGTTCATGGGACCGAGCCCCACGCTGGGCTCTGCACTGACAGCATGAAAACTGGTTGGGATTCTCTCCCTCTCTCTCTGCCCCTCTTCTGTTTGTGCTCTCCCTCTCTCTCTCTCTCAAAATAAACATTTAAAACACACACACACACACACACACACACACACACACACACTAAGACCAAAGTATAGAGCTCATAGTTTGCTCATAGCAGGAAGATAGATTGAATGTGTCTGTATGGATGCCAGTGTGTTTCTGTCTCTTGTTAGTGAATTATCAACAAAAAAGTCTCTGACTTGTGTGGATAAATGGACACCTTGACCTTAATCAGGAGCTTCCAGCAGCTAACCCAAGGTTCTGTAGGGAGGTCTTGCCAACTTAACTTTTTCCCTGTAACAGTATCAGACAACAGACTTGCTGTAATTTCCTAATCTTCTAAGCCCTGGTGTTGTGTAGGCCCAAGCGGGAGTGCACATAGACCTATGTTGCTGGAAGAACATCTAGTTGCAATCTTAATACCTAAGGAAAAAAAAAATCCAGTGAATGACAAACCTTTCTTAGTTTTTGTAGAGAGCCTGAAATTAGGTGGTAGGTGAAAGAGTTAACTGATGCTTTTCCTTCTCAGAGTGCACTAGTTGGAGACTTGAGGTCGCCCTAGAGTCTAATAATGGCCAAAGTGTGCAGGGGATTCAGGTTACAGGTTCTGCTAGTTTACCCATGTGTAAACCCATAGTTTACACATTATATACCCACCCATGACTGTCACCACTCACCTACCCTCCTCTTCCCAACACTATCACCATCACTCTTCTATGATCAAATCCTTTAGGAAAAAAAAAAATATGGTGCCTGCCTTCATGGAACACAAAAATATCCAGAACAGTGTTTCTCAACTTTGGCTGTGATTAAGTTTACCCAGAAAGGGCTAAATTGTCAGGGATCCACCCCAGATATACTTTATATTGGTTTGGGGCTCCAGCATTGAATCTTATTAAAAAGCTCTCCAAGTGATTCCAAGGCAGACATAAGACTGCTCTAACCAAAGCACTTAAATGGGAAGGAGGTTGGGGCTGGGAAGGAGCTAATTATTGACTATTGAAATCTTTTCTGCCTCCTTTACCACTCCCTACTTGGCTCTTGTTTTTCTATGATGTTAAATCAGAGTCCTAGGTAATGTAGGAAATTAGAAATTTTAGAGAAGACTGATTTGCACTGGAATGTGAAAACTGCTCTGGAGAAGCAAGAACGAATAGATTACAAGGTGGTTGGGAAGAGGGAAAGCTAGAAAATACCATCACGGAAGTGGTCCAGGCTAGAGACTTAAGGAAGTTTAGGTAGAAGAAACAGAATTTGGGGACATCTCGAGGTAAATGAGTTACAAGATCAGGAAGTCAGATTACAGAAGGATTTATTTTGTTTTATGAATCAAACTTCCCTAAGATATTTTTTGTTCTTTTGTTTTGTTTTTGAGAAACTAACAAAATTAAATTGGTAGTCTAATGTTTCTTAAATGTGACACAGACCTGACATGGAGCCATAATGTAATTTACATTTATGTAGCTTATAATTTGTAACATTTATCTCTGGGTCAGTTTGTACATAGCCTAAAATTAGGAGATTCACATTAAATGTTAAAAAACAAAACAAAAGAACCTTCTATTTGACCAAGTGCTCTGATTGTTAATAGTTGCAAGCCCCAGCCAGAGTTATCCTAAATGAAAGGTTTAAGTGAGCATTCAACTGAAATGCTATTTAATGTTCAAGTTTAAAACTTCCTGCAATGGCCAGGGTTAGATTTTATTACTCAGAAGGGAGTTTTTGGATCCGGACCTCCTGAAATCTGCATTATCAACATAACCAATAGGGAAATCCTTTTCTGAGGCAAAACAAGGTATAGATCTGAAATGAAGTAGATAATCAAAACGCCGAAGAGGGAAATAAAAAAGAAAACCAAAGGGAGAAATAGGATTTTTTTTCTTTTCATGAGCGATATCTCCAATGCTGTTTTTCAGTATCCAAGACCAATTTGAAAGTAACACAGTAGCTATGAACGAAAGTGGTATGACTTCTTGAGTTGCTGATTGCAAAGTGACAAAACACAGCCCTCTGCGGAGTTGATCTGAAACAGCAACCTTCCAAAATTAGAGCGCTTGACAGGAAAGCTGAAGAGAAAGGGGGGGAAAATTGAGCAAAATAAAAGCAAGTCAATTTTTATGGACTTCGTTTCCCTTTGTAGTGGAGAGTGCCACAGCCAGAAGGGCTATTACCAGGGTGGCTATCACATCAGATGTTGTCTGATCAGCTATCTTTTAGTTGAGTTTCTGCTTCTAGGTCTGATACTGCTCTTCACCTTCTGGGTTGCATGGTACTGCAGCCTCTTGAAAGAAATTGTGTCGTGTTTTCTCTTGCTTCTGTTTACCCCTGTAAGGCACATAATCTCATTTCATCTTCCATTCATTCAGACAACCATATTTAAATTGGATTCACCGTGAATGTACCATACACTACTGCCATGCTTAGTTTTTAAAAGCACAATAACGTAAATAGCCAATTCTTCTTTTTTCTGTTGTCATTTGCCTTTTCTTGATTGTCTGTTATCCTTTGCACATTTTTTTAATCCTTTACAGGATTAATGCAGGACACACTGCAACAATTCAGCAGATACAAAAATACATTATATCATTACTGTTCTGGTAGAGTTTTCAATTTAGAATGTGAACTAAGGCAAGAAATGAAGAGCTCAGTAAACTACATAAGCTTTTCAAGGACCTGTAAGCTATGCAATCAAGTCCTAAAATAGTCTGCTTGTAGTATTTTCACATTTAGAAATAATAATTTATTTGATTTCCACAATTTTTTCCATTTCAGATTTTATGGCTGTTTAGACAGCCTTATTACATTTTATTCAAAGTCTCAAAAACATGTGTTAAGTGCCAAGTATGTGTAAGGTACTACTAAGGACACTATTGCATTGAGATGAATAGTTCACCTTCCTGATTATAATGCCCATTAAAGTAATGAAACAAAAATATACATAAGCATAAATATGCAGACTCTTAGCCATGAGTTGGGTCTTAAGGGCAGTCATTAATGTGCTAATCATGTAAAGATCATCTTTTAGAATTTCATAAATTGCTCCTGGATTGCTGTGTACTTGGGTTATGTGTGTTGCATACTCCAAATGTAGTCCATTGTCTTTTGAATAGAATGTTATTTGTTTGGTTGGGTCCCAGATAAGGTCATTGGCTTGTTTATAAAGTATTTTAGTAACAAAACAAGGCAAAGTAAAATAAGACACTACCTAAAACAAACACAAAACTATTCTTGCTGTTAGGCCTGATGTGTTTAATTGATACTCATAATTTAAATGCTATATAATGCACCTCTACTGTATTAAAATACTAAGATAAATACCTTAGCAGAATTAGAAACACAGGCTTTGGACTTTAAAGGAGAAAAAGCTCCTGCCATAATAAAGGGTTCAGAAAGAAACTTGAGAAAATAAATTGAATTTCATATTTTGCACTCTGGGCAGGGCACACATAGTACAAATACAATTAAAATTAAAATATATTTAAATGAATTGTTAAGCAAGCCATTCTATCAGTTGTTTAGAGTATGAGTTGGGCATTAGGAGGTGATGGTGTCCAGAAGGGCAGGTTGGACACTGCTATAAGGGCAAGTTGCATTTAACTGCGAAGTCCACTGAGCCAGAAAAGCGATTGGGAGCAGAACGTCTTAGTTGTGGTTTGATTGTATCAGTCAGCCGTGGTCTCAACAGAGACTCAAGAAGAGAATGAATTTGAGACAGAAGCAGAGCGTGGTTGGTAGATTACGAAGGTAATAAAAAGAAATGGAACTGGGAGAATGATATTGGAAACAAGAAAATAGACAAAAGACCTAAGAAATATTGTTGTGTGCATTTTGCCTCATATTGATATAATTGACACAATGGGAGAAAAAGCTGTGTCTGAATCACTTTAGGGTAACTAAAGTTTCCAGAGTAATGGCAAACAATTATTTGGATAGGTAGATACATATATGCACAGATAACTACTAAACTTGGTAATAGAGATTAACCTTTCTTCATAAAACTTTTCCCTTTACCTAGAATTCACTGAAGACATGAATTAAGTAATGTTCCAAATGTTTTATCCTTAATAGCATATAACACATTCCTTTTGCCATATTATGAGAATCTCATCTAGAATTATCTCAGCCCATCTTATATCTGCACTGTATCTAGGTTATGTGGTTTGCACTACAGTTTCTTCAGTGAAAGGAAGTTAAATTTCTACAAAGAGACTTAATCCTTCTTATGTGATGAAGTTTGTTAGCAAACCTTTCAAATCTAGAATGTAATAAGTTAATCACAATTACTTTAGATCAGTAATTCATCTGTGGTTATGTTGAATGTGCTTTAGGAATGTATTGTGACATTATTATTAATAATTGTATATGTTACCTGGGAGAGAAAGAAAGTCATTATGAATGCATGCTTGCATACATTCATCCATTGGTTCAAATTTACCTCATCTTTTCACTTTTGATCAAATCAGTTGTATTTGGAGCTTTCAGAACAACAACAACAAAAATCATACTCATTTAAAAGAGCAGTCTCTTCCCATTATTTATGAAGATTATAAGTTCTCACATTTTTATTAAGTAATTTTTTTCAGAAAGTCATTTCAGGTGGTGCCTGGGTGGCTTAGTCGGTTAAGCCTCCTACTTCGGCTCAGGTCATGATCTCACACTTCGTGAGTTCAAGCCCTGTGTCAGGCTCAGTGCTGACAGCTCAGCTCAGAGCCTGTTTCAGTTTCTGAGTCTCCCTCTCTCTCTGCCCCTCCCCAGCTCAAGCTCTGTCTCTCCTTCAAAAATAAATATAGCATTAAAAAAAAAAAATTAGAAAGTCAATTCAGGATCTTGTTTGAGTCTCACTCAACTCCAAACATTGTTTTTTCATTATTGACAATAATGGTTTGTAGTAACTTTAAGATATAATTGAATAAAATCAACTTTTGCCATTATTTTTCTTACACAAAACTCAGTGAAAGTCAAATAGCCTGGAGAAGTGTTAGAGCAGTTGACAATAGAATTTAAACCTAGATAAGATAAAGCAAACTTTTGTCATAGCTCACTATATAAATTTCCACTCCCTATGGTTTGGTAAGTCAGGAAAATGCAGTCATTTTTATGTATGAAACATCTCATTCTGCAAATACCTGTTAATAGTTACTCACTTAGAAGTACTGCAATACCAGTGTTCACATGAAAAACAAAAAATAGAATAACCTGTAAATGATGTACTATATGTAGTACTTTTTTTTTACCATTATCTCAGTAAATACAGATCATCTACAGTTGGATTCAAGCAATGTATGAATTATACTTTACTATTACTCCAATTGTATCATCTTTTTTTATGTTTATTTTTGAGACAGAGTATGAATGGGGGAGGGGCAGAGAGAGGAGAGAGAGAGGGAGACCCAGAATCTGAAAAAGGCTCCAGGCTCTGAGCTGTCAGCACAGAGCCTGACGCGGGGCTTAAACCCATGGACAGTGAGGTCATGACCTGAGCTGAATCAGATGCTCAACAGACTGAGCCACCCAGGTTCCCCAATTGTATCATCTTCTAAATGGATAAAGTAAATTTTGATTAACTTTCAGTGGCTAGTGTTTTCTCCATGTACCTCTAGAGCTCACCACGTAACATGGGATGTTCTTCCAACATGAGCTGAAGTTTCTAATATATGTAAGGCACTTAAATAACATATTTTCATGAATTTGATAATTTTCCAGTGCTGTGATGGCAATGGAAACCTGTGACTTCTGTTTACCCATATGGCCCTTAAGTACCAGATGCTTAGAGAAAGTGATGAAAGGTGTGAGTCATATTATCTGCAGGATTTTCCTAATTTTTTCCCCAGTTTGTCAAAACATTACATAAAGGATGATAGTTTATGGGTAACAAAATATATTCTACATTTCAAAAGTCTGTCATATTTTTATGCTTAGTATAATAGCTCTTTTCTGCCAAAGGCTGTTAACACTTAAATTAAAAAACTGATAGGGTGTTGTCTCATTGTTTACAACTGTCTAATATGTGAAACAGTCTTAGTTATTTTCCTATCTCATTATAGAATTTCACGTAAACAAGTCTAGAAACCAGCATCTTGAAAGTGTATTACACTGTAACATAATTAAACTAGCTCTTACACATTGTGACTCTCAGTAAGAAAATATTTAAATCACGATCCAGTTACTACAGGTGTACATTTTCTTTTTTTTTATTATTTTTTAATGTTTATTTATGAGACAGAGACAGCATGAGTGGGGGAGGGGCAGAGAGAGAGAGGGAGACACAGAATCAGAAGCAGGTTCCAGGCTCTGAGCCATCAGCACAGAGACTGACAGGGGGCTTGAACTCAAGAACTGTGAGATCATGACCTGAGCCAAAGTTGGACACTTAACTGACACAGCCATCCAGGTGCCCCTATTCTTTTGTGTTAAATTTTTTTTTTTTTTACATTTATTTATTTTTGAGAGAGAGAGAGACAGAGCATGAACGGGGGAGGGTCAGAGAGAGAGGGAGACACAGAATCGGAAACAGGCTCCAGGCTCTGAGCCATCAGCCCAGAGCCTGATGCGGGGCTCGAACTCCCGGACCGCAAGATCGTGACCTGGCTGAAGTCGGACGCTTAACCGACTGCGCCACCCAGGCGCCCTAGACATGTTTCTTAAGAAAAAATATTCAGAATATCTCTTTAGCACAGTGTTTTTTTTTCTTTTTTTTCATAAATTGGAAAGAATATGGGTGCATAGGTGGCTTAGTTGGTTGAGAGTCCGATTCTTGATTTTGGCTTAGGTCATGGTACCAGGGTCATGGGATTGGGCTCTGTGCTGAACGTGGAGTCTGCTTGGGATTCTCTCTCTCCCTCTGCCCCTGTCCCATGCTTACATTCTTTCTCTCTCACATAAATAAACAAATAAATAAAGGAAGGAATAAACACATTTTTATTAGGCAAATTATATCTATCTATAAATATATCTATGTAAAAAAATCTCCCTCTCTCTCTCTCTCTCTCTCTCTCTCTCCCTCTCTCTCTCTCTCTCATTTATCTAAACACTGAAATGAAATGTTCCCCTGGCAGGAATACCCTGAGGATTGTTCATCTTTCACCCATCCAGGTGAAATCTATGTTTTTTCTATTCTAACAGACTTAAGGGTTTCATGGATTCCCTAGAATGTAAAATTTCCTTCACCCTCTGAAATCTCTAATAATATTTATTTCCAGGAATATTGTTAATCTGGTCATGTTATGTTATCTGTGCTCTAGAGTTCTGCTTATACATTTGTTTCTTGTTTCATATATTTTGGTAAAGCTTAACTCCAGAAAATTGTCCTGAATTGACTTTCTAACATTTCTACATACTAGCAACATTCCAATTACAGGAATAAAAGAGACTGCCTTAGGATTTTAAAGGAATTTTCTATTATATGCTATGAATGACTTGGTTCATCAAAGAGTTGTTGATTTAAATAGGCTTTTCTTGAACACTATAATATACTTCAAATCACCAAGGATTCTTCCTACTTGTAAAATAAGTTTGGGAGGAATAAAGAAGTTTCATAAAGCAGCATTAAAAGTATAAAATCTCTTTATTTGTAATGAGTCATCTATCCACAACTTATGCCATGGAAGTTCTAAAGCACAATAAGCACAATATTACACACACACTATACCATATATAATCTCACTATGCCATACATATGTATATATATATGAAATATACATATGAAAGCAAAGCTTAAAGCTTTCAGGTAAATAGATTCCCTGTCTTCAGGAAGCTTATAAATCAGATGGAAGAAAGTCTGAAGAAATGAATGAGTGGTTGGGAGAACAGAGAGTTACATGAGTATTGGTGGGAACACTGTTGGATATGGGGTGAGCGGAGTAGTAAAGGCATCAGAGATATTCTTCAGGGGGAAGTTGTACTGAGTTGTGGTATAGGGAGCATTCAAGGTCATGCAATTTGAAAGTGAGAATTTTTCACAAATCTACATAAGCCCTCAAAAGTTGAATCACTAGAAGATTCTGGACTATGTTATTTCAGACATTTTTGCCTGGTCCTGATGTAGAGCTAGCTAAGCAACAGATGGCTTTTGTTTTCTGAATACTCTTGTATTCAGGGACTCTTGTATTCTAGGGACTCTTGTCCCTAGGAAAAAAAAGGGACACCTGGGTGGCTCAGTCAATTGAGCATCCAACTTCAGCTCAGGTTATAATCTCACAGTTTGTGAGTTCAAGCCTCTCGTCGGGCTCTCTCTCTGCTGACAACTCAGAGCCTGGAGCCTGCTACAGATTCTGTGCCTCCCCCCCTCCCTGCCCCTCCCCAGCTCACACTCTGTCTAAAGTTTAAACATTAAACTTTAATGTTTAATAAACATTAAAAAAATTAAAAACAAAAAAGAAAAAATTACTAAAAGGACAATATAAACTATGTAGTCAGTATTCTTTATGGACTTGATTTTTCTTATCAAACCAAATAAAGCCTATAGACATTTACGTGGTATGAACTGAGAACTGTGTTTAGGTCTACCTAAATTGCCTCATATCAAATACCATTTTCCCCACACAAAACACACATGGGGACATTACACACACACCACTCAGCAATGGCCTGACAGTAACCTTAAAATTTCCTCCTTAATCAAAATCTCAATTAAAATATTATATTGCTAGATAGTATCTGCTACAGACATCTGCATCACCTTGGAGTGGTGATTCAAAAATATATTTTCTCTCTTAACATGCAATTATTAATAATTTCCTTTTATTTGTATTTCCTGGTCAGCAGCTTTCCTACCTGACATGAATGAAGGAATGAGAACTAAAACCAAATTTTTGATAGCAGGTAGTGTTTTAGGACATTTAGATCTTTCCTAAAGAGAAAACCCTGAGTGTGCAATGCTGGAGTTAGAGGCCTGGGGAAACAGGAAGCTCTAAGAAAATTTGTAGCAATTAGGAATCATAAGAGAGGAGAGCAAAAATGAGCCAAGGACATCAGGAGATACTGAAGACCTACTTCTTGGAGCCTTTCAGTTTAATCCTTTATCTACTTGGCTTCAGAGAATCACTGCCAGAAATATAATAGGGCAGAGGTGGGATGAGTCAAGCCTTAGGCTATTTACTGTGGCTGAGGCTTCATAAACAGCCAAGTAGGTAAAGAAAGGAGAAAATGTGTCAAAGACTTTTTGAAGGGATATGTTTGTGTGAGGACACAGAGCCTGAGGGGAGAGACAAAAGGTAGAGGATCTTTGGAAAGGACTTCTGTAACTTTTAGTTGGTGTCCTTGACTGAGGAGCTGGAGAACTGCAGCCCTGAGCAGTCACTGTCATGTGGCAATGATTTTACATCAGCAGCCCGACATATCTGGTAGCAGCAGGAGGGCAAAATAAAATATCTCCTCTGATTGAAACTGTTCGGGGATTCATGGAAGAGGAGAACAAGTGCCTGAATTGGAAGGAGATCGTCAGTTGAAATTTGTTCTCTTTAGGGAAAAAAAAAAAAAATTCTCTGATGAGTGCAAGGAACTGGGGCCTTGCTTCACTCTTTTATAGCTCATCTTAGAAATGATACCCTTGCTTGCCTATAAAAAAAAAAAGGCGTTTGAGGCTTAATTCAGAATGACATCCCCATTTAGGCCATAAATGTTTGAAGCTTAAACTTAAAATCAAACTCGTCTTCTGTCTCTCCGCAACATGAACAGCCCCTAGGGCACTCCAAGTATTTTTATATGTATAAATTGCTTTTGCTGTACAAAAGTTTTTAAAATTCAGCCTTTGTGTCACAAAGGAATAGGAGAAGGTATTAAAAGGGTGGTAATCTCAGCAAGAGCTTTAAATTCAGCTTATGTCAGGCAAACACAATTTAGTTCGTATGTCTCATGTATCTAAGTCTCTCTCTAAAAAAAAAAAAAAAAAGGAAAGACGAAAGAAAACTCATTATGCCCATGGAAAGCAATTTATAATGAGACCATCACCAATAATTGTTTGTTTTAGCTGTGAAGTGTTGGGGCACTTTCCTGCCTGAATGGAATGAACTAAAAATAACCATGCTTTTTCCACACTTGCAAACAGGATAGGTTGCAGCGAAAAAGCTGCTGATATAAGCCCTTCCATTCCAAAACAGGCATTCAGGTGAAGTAATAACATGGAATACGGCAATGTTTTTCAAGTTCGACAACTAGGGCAATTTAGTCACTTTAAATCAAATATCAAAGAGTACTATTTATTTTAATAATACTGTTTAATTTTGAATAATTTTATTGCCTTCCTCCAGCTGGGCATCCCAACTTTTCCAGTCATGACCTACCTCGTCTGATTAACAGTGGCTGTGGCCAGCTGTCTACATAATTTAATAAACAGTTCACATTCCACCTCTCAGGTCTCAGCTATCTGGCAACCCATCTTTCTTGCCAGAACTGAGAAGCAAGATTTAAGCAATAAAATATGCACAATCAAAATCACAACAACCACAAAGCCCATGAAACAAAGTGGATACACTTTTCTCTTAGGAGTGTTCCCTTAGAACGTACAAAATCTTATTTTACTGACAATTTTAACAAGCTTAGTTATCTGGTTGCCAAACCCACTGCCTATTAGGAAACAGCAAATTAGACAAGGGAGTGGGCTGTTAGTACTGGCACAAGGATAGCAGTGAAGAGTGACAACAAGGGAGTTGACAGGTAATCTATAAAAAGCCCACACAGAAACTCAAAAAGCGCAGGAACCTAGCTATTTAACAAGGGTAAACAGACCTACAAACTTTTAGAATCCCTGAGGGCATCACCATACAATAATTGGTACTCCTAATGATGGGCATGGGTCATTAAGGAAATGTTATATTAGGTTCTGTAGTTTGATCAGTTAAAAAAAATATATATATATATGTATATATATGTATAAATTTACTTTAGAAAGATTTTCTAAATCTTTCTAAAGCTGGAGTAACCATGTTTAATAAAAACAAAAGTTTGGAAGGCTAAACCTTTAGCTGTCATGCTGTTTTGTTCATTTCTCCTACTCATTATCCAGTATTGCCGGTAAAAAATTAAGCAGTAGCATAAACATATATGCTAGCATTATATATATATATAATATATATATATAGAGAGAGAGAGAGAGAGAGAGAGAGAGAGAGAGATGTAAATATATGTAAACTGTTCAATATATTTTATATATTTAATATATACCAAACTTCAAAACCATCATTTAAAATTGTTAATAAATGTCTTAACATGGCTTCTTGTGGTGGCTTCTAGGTGACTATAATATTTTTTCTGGCATGACTAAGGTTGCAGGTTCAATTCCCATGTGAGTCTTTTGTCTTTATCTTATATCTTGACCTCCATTTATCACCCCAAATGGCACAAAAATTAAATCCATCTCTGCTTCCAGAGGAACAAACAAATAATTACTGGAATGACATTATGTGCGTATTTTAAAACATATTAAAATGGTAAACACATTCATTCCATGAGTTTTTATATCCACAATGAAGAGAGAAAGAAGTGGCCCCCAGTTTGCACCTACTTGTGGCAAAGGAGCACAGTGCTAGTGTCACACTTATATTAGCATGCAATAAGTGTGCAACAAACCCAGAAGACCAATTTTCATATAAAGAAATCGAAGCCCACAGAGGGAGCCTGTATCAAATGAAGGATGTTCTTATTCCCACTAACTCACTGCTAGGGAGCAGCTGAAACAATCCCTATAAATATTTGTTAGTTGTTAACATTATGGTAAAAATTAACTTGAGTGAGTTTCAATATGGTGCTCTCATCCTATTTCAGTTGATTTGGTGACTGAGCCATTGAAATAAAGGGGGAAAAAGAATAGTCATAGTTTTAGTTTTATATCTAACTAGCTCCGGGATCTTGGGCCAGTATTAAATTGGGCTTTTCAGGCCTTTGGTATCCTCTTTTTTTTTTTTGCCTTTTTTTTCTTTTCTTTTTTTCTTTTCTTTTCTTTTTCTTTTCTTCTTTTCTTTCCTCTTCCCCACTCTGAGAGAGATTACGCATGTGGGAGAAGGGCAGCAGAGAGAGAGAAAAGAGAGAATCCCGAGCAGTCTTGATGCTCAGCACAGAGTCCATCGTGGGGCTTGATCCCAGGTGTCCTGTTATCTTCTTTTGTAAAAAATTAAGAGTGGGGCGCCTGGGTGGCGCAGTCGGTTAAGCGTCCGACTTCAGCCAGGTCATGATCTCGCGGTCCGTGAGTTCGAGCCCCGCGTCAGGCTCTGGGCTGATGGCTCGGAGCCTGGAGCCTGTTTCCGATTCTGTGTCTCCCCTCTCTCTGCCCCTCCCCCGTTCATGCTCTGTCTCTCTCTGTCCCAAAAATAAATAAACGTTAAAAAAAAAAAAAATTAAGAGTAGCCTTCACCTACCTCTTCCTAGAAGCAACACATTCTTATATATTATAAACTGTGAGCATAGGTTCTGTAATACCATCAGTGATTACTAGAGTGTGTCTGAGACAATGAAGTTAAAATCAAGCGAAGAACTTTCTTTTTCTTAGGTCAGTCACTCCTGCTGTAGCCTTCTGTGTCTCCCCGCTACTCTTAGCGGGGAGGGGGAGGAAGCTGTCCAATGGAAGGGGTTAATGAATGTACATTTTGACAACTTTGTTTCTTAGGTGTTGTGAATACATTTTAGTGTTTGGACAGGGATGTGTATATTGTAAGAAACTACATTTTTGATTTTCCATAGTTAAAAGCTTTGGGAAAGAGATTTATCAGATTTCAATTGACAAATTCTAAGATAAGCCCAACTTAATAAAGAGTTTAATAGGTCTATTTCAGTTTAACAAGGTATTAGCATTTAGAGGACCAACTTGGATTTCCCACATCTTGTAAACAACTGAGCACAGAGAAAGGAATGAAATCTGGTGTATGTTCAATGTGTTATGATTTACATTTCTTATCAAACACTATTGGATAGATAGCTAGTTTATAATAGTGATAACTTAGTACATCACCTACATTGTTTCCATTTATTTCTTTTTTCTTCCCAGTGTTTTGTTTTGTTATACATTTCAATTACTAGAGTATTAACTATCCCACATGTGTTTTAACTATTAAAGTAATTACATACCATTCTTCTGAACCATAATTATGTTTTTAAATTCTAATAATTGCCCTAGGTATTCCAAGACTGTATAGATATTTCAGTGTGTATTTTAGTATGCTGTGTTTAAAAGGAAAGGAATTTCACATATTATTCATAGAATAGCCTAATTAGAGAAGGAAAAGTTACTAATATTTATTGAGAAACTACTGTGCACCAGATACTCTTTAGTTGGTTTACAGATGCTATTTAATGTTTTCATCATAACAATTCTTTGAGATAGACATTATCCCACTTAAAAAGAAAGACTAAGAATCTCTATTTATAGAAAGTAGCACACTTAGGATATAAGGCCATGTCTGTCCACAAAGTGGGTGCTTTTTCAACTATATGATGCTGTATCCTGGCATTAATTGTTAATTATCCTATGTGGTAGACTATTGACTAGCATAATTTAAATTATTCAGTATCTCTTAAGTCTGCTAGATACAGGAAATGGGGTTAGATGACACATACATACTTTTTACTCAAAAATAATCAGATATTTTATTTGCTTTACAGTCCAAGTTCTTTGCATATTTGTTACTAATTATATATTTCTCTTTATTTTTTTTCCTGAATACACAAATAGTTGTAGGTGCATATTGCAGAATGAGTTTGTTTACCTGCCATTTTTACAAATTGATGAATTTTTACATACAGTCTGCCATACAGGACCATTTCCTCTCCCTTTCTGTCTTTAATACATACTTGGAATTTGTCAATGGCATTTGAGCATGTTTGTTTGTGGAGTGTGGATACAAATATCATCCTATAGCTAAATTTTCCATCACTTCATTTGTTGTAGAGTGTACTCAACTGTGACTTAATGGGAAATTAAAATGCTTTCTTGCTGGTTTAACCATTAAATGCTTTAGATTTATTTCAGGGCACAGCTAGTCCTGGACCAATGCTAGCTCCAGTCTAATGGAGTCCAGCCTTTCATTTTTTTCATAATTTCTCCATATTTCTACAAAGTAGAAAAAAAAGCTAAGTAGTGCTGCAAAGAAAAAAAATGGGTATCTCTGTAAGACCATAACTGATGTTAAGAATCTATCCATAAGTGGGTACCAATATTAGTTCTGAAGGCTTATTTTTTTTTCTACGTAGTTTAGATATGTTTGCAATGCAAAAATAAAGGGATCTTGATAAACTAAAAGGTTCTATACCATACATTGGAGTTCACATCCAACATATTATAAAAACAAAAGAAAAACATCATGGATTAAAAAGTTTTAAGATTTAGCCAGACTGTTTTATTTCTAGGACATGACTAATTCCTCAGATGCATTTTATGTTGTATCAAAGCCCATTTTTTTTAATTTTAATTTTTTAGTGTTTCTTTTTTTGAGAGAGAGAAAACATGAGCTGGGAAGGGGCAGAGAGAAGGAGACAGAGAATCCCAAGCAGACTCAGCACTGTCAGCACAGAGCTGGACACGGGGCTCCATCTTACCAACAGTGAGATAGTGACCTGAGCGGAAACCAAGAGTTGGATGCTTAACCAACTGAGCCACCCAGGTGCCCCATATCAAAGCCTTTTTGTTTTGAAATGTAAAAATGTATTGCTAGAAACAAATTAATGCTTCTATGTTAATTTAAGGAGTGGACACAGGAATTTTAAATATACCTAAAATCAAAGCCCATTTTAAAGTTACTTGTTTGGAGTAATGGAATTGACAGCATTTCTCTTAAAATATCTTGATGATTATCTCCTTGATTTGAAAGGATTTCCTGATGTTATATTTGAATTATTTTATCCTAATTTCAGAATTAGGGGTTAAGAGTAGCTTCACTGTCACCATCCGGGACAGTAACATCTCCCCCACTCCCGCCCCAGACCCATCCATAAACATTTAGAAGGTAAACTCATATATGGCTAGCATTTCTTCAACTGCTAACCCCTACAGAAATAGGGTGTCTAATTTGAACCCTTTCTTTCCAAATAAACTGACTACTCCCTTTCTCCCAATTCCACTCCATTACACACTTGCTCAATATTGTGAGATACTCACAAATACTTCTCTACTGCCTGTTGTTATTGACATGAGTATTTTTTGCATTGGGTAAGGGGTTCTTCTTCAAGAATCCTTTGTGACAGGCTTATTCAATTAAAGGACAACATATTGAAAATTTATCTTAGAAAAATTGGTATAGGAAAAATGTCTTGGTATAAATGCCTTAGTAAAATCAATGGGTTATCAATCTATAAGACAATTGTATTCAAAGTGAAGAGATCTTGCGTTAGAAAACTGGAGACAGATTTATCACACAGGCCTCCCTAGAGGAATAAAGGAGGGCTGTATGGAACCAGTAAGATGAAGGGCAAAAGGATAAATTAGGGGATTGGGAATCTATTGTGCCTATTTGCAGAGATTAGCAGAGGTTGTGAGTGGGAAAACAAAATACACATCGAAGATACTTAATTTCACAATTTTGTCTATTTTTCTTTTACTTTTTAAATTGTGGTAAAAACCACATCTTAATTTACCATCTTAAACATTTAAGTAAGTATATTCATGCTTTTGTAACAATAGTTCTTAGAATTTTTTGATCTTGCAAAAGTAAACCTCTAAACCCTTTAAACAACCTCTGTTCTTCCTTTTGCCAGCCCTTGACAATCACCATCCTACTTTCTGTATCTCTCAATTTGACTACTTTAGGTACTTTATATAGGTGAAATCATATAGTATTTGTCTTCTTATGACTGACTTTTTTCATTACTATATGTTCTCAAGTTTTATCCACGTTGTAGAATTTTGTCTAATTTTAACATTAGCTATACCTAAATCATCTGACTTGACTTAAATCTTGTTAAACATTCCATGGCAGGTGTGTATGGGTGTGTGTGTGTTCACGCATGGGTGTGTGCATATGCTGTACAATTTAATTTGGATAATTTGATTGATAATTGGATTATATTGATAATTGGATTGATAATTTGGATTATAAAACTTTCCACTAGGAAAATTATACATATATGATAGTATTAAAAGTTATAAACACTCAACAGACTTTTCCCTTCTAATGTCTGAAATTTTCCTTGTGGATAAAGTAGGAATGGATTGTGACTCTTTGTCTAGTATCATCAATTCTCAGCATTATTGGTCCTTTGCCTAACATGGATCTCTTTTTACAAATGTGGTCCCTTTTTGTTCTGCAAGAAACATTAAGGAAAGACTCTATCATCTAACTTTTATGTAATGACTTGGCTATTCCATCCCAGTTCTTTCCTAATCTGTAGGCACAAACTTTTTTTTTTAATTTTTTTAAACGTTTTATTTATTTTTGAGACAGGGAGAGACAGAGCATGAACAGGGGAGGGTCAGAGAGAGGGAGACACAGAATCTGAAACAGGCTCCAGGCTCTGAGCTGTCAGCACAGAGCTCAATGCGGGGCTCGAGCTCACGGACCGTGAGATCATGACCCGAGCCGAAGTTGGCCGCTCAACCGACTGAGCCACCCAGGCGCCCCACAAACTTTTTTATAATGGCTTAACCTCCTCAATAAGCCTACTCTCACAATATTTTTAGATTTAACCTGAAAGCTGTTTCATTAATCTAGTTTCATTTATGTTTACCTGTTATAAAAATGGAAATGCAATACCTTTAGTAAGAATTTATCAGATTACCTACATTGATAACAGTAGTTTTATTTCTGTCTCATCTTTTAAACTGCCTACTGATTTTTCTTATACTGGTCTTCTTAGGTCCCCTATGATTTCTTCATTTCTTGTTTCTTCCACCACTTGAATATTGATATTTCATTGATTTTGTCATGAGCAAACCCTCTTGTATTTTTCCAAGTACCATTTCATTCTGTGTCTAATACCTCTGTTTGCAACTCCTTGGTCTATAATATATATATATATTTTTTTCTCAATACTTAGCCTTTTATCATTTCCTAAACTAAGTTGTATTCAGCTTACTACCCATTCTAGGTTTCCATTGCCATTTTTAAGTTACTACTAAGTCTTCTTTTCTTCAAGCTGTATAACATTAGAAGTTCACTCACTTGACTTGAGTTTATAAAAATGATTATTGTTAACATTATCATCAAGATTTCAGGTACTGGTTTTGATCAGAAACCTCAAACTAATTTTTCTGAAATGCTTCACTATGTTTTTTTTTTTTTACTAAAATTCTTATCTTTTGCTACACAATTAGATTTACTTTAATGATTTTCACAATTCTCTAACATGTATAGTATATTTCATCTTTGAACCTTCCTAGAATAAAGTTTGCAGGAAAAAAATATCTTTGAGGCCTGTGTCATGATGAGAAGATTTTAGAGCGTAACTAATATACCTACTTGCTTTCTTGTTGAGAATTACTTATAATTTTATCTCATGTAAAACTAGCCATCTGTTTGCTGCTCTCAACTATTCATCTTTATATGCTGCCCACTCATACTAGAAAGCATGTGGCCAATTCAGAACACTGTATTAACATCACAACACAACACGACCATAACAGCCACACAACATTACCCATAATGACAGCACAAAGAGCAACATAAATACTTGCGGATCATATTAACTGTGTTTCTCTTCAGGTTACTTTAAGTTAATTCTTGAATGCAAAAACCCTATCATTGCCTCAGTAGTTTTGTCAGTCACTGAGGCACAGGACATGAAATAGACAAAGATAAGGAATATAAGCTTACCTCTTAGATGAAAATCATTTTAAAAAGTCTAGGTAGGATGATAAACTCCTAAGATGAGTTAATGAGGAAATCTTAACTTCTGTTTCAGAACTTATTTAATTCTTAGATTTCTCTTTTGGGAAAAAGGGTTGAGGAATAAATGAGGTTCATATTTTTTGACATTGTTATTTTGAATCAGAAACTTACAACAATGACTGCAGTACATATTTTCCATACTGTTTCTTTATCTTGGGCCATCCTTTTGGTAAAATTTTAGCTAGCAAATCAAGGGATGAAATATTTAAAAAGTAAAGCAGGAATTGCTATAGGATAGGCACATTTGGCTTTTCAGAGCTAAGAATAATTATAAAGCCAGTTGTCCTACATAGATTGTAGGACACAAATGTTTGGAGTGTAATGAATGATAAAGGGAAAAACTGCTGAACCTAGTGTCTCTGAATGTCATTATAAAGACATGATATGCCAAGCATATGAATTAAAAGCTTGAGACTCCTTGGAGGTTTGAAACATTGTAATTATCTATAACCTAGTGTTGAGAAGACTGTTTTTCAGACCCAATTTTTTGGTGAATAGATTATTCTTAAAGATATATTTTATGTTTTAGAGAAAGCTATTTTAAACTGTGTTTGCCCACAATTTGGTAGTTGAACTGGAAATACAATTATTTGCTTTCTCTCTCCCTTTGAAGATATTTTACTTAGCCATTATTTTAAAGGTTAATCTATGTCCACCCACCCAAATGGGTGTATTGATGTGAAAAATATCAGGTAATCAATATCTGTATGTATCAGAAAAATAAAACTGTAAGTCAAGAAACACGATGGGATAAGTTATGTGGGGAGCTTAAAGCATATTAGATAAGGTAAAATTGTTTTCAAACAGTTTTCACATGGAAGTAGGTAAGCTACAGTTTGTGGAGATTATCCTTATAGTAGAAATCTTTTCGATTATTGGAAGCATTTTTAGGGAGATAACTGAGGTTTCAGTAGAAAGAAGATGCAGGTTTCTGAAAGTTCATAGAGAGTGCTGTACCCTGGAAAATAAAAAGCCTTATTTGCCTACAATGCTTGTTTGAGACTTTGAATATCATACAGCCCATGACCATGATCAGTTCTCAAACAGTTTTATGTGACAGGTATGCTTTCATTAGACTACCTCTGGTATATTTTATGGGAGATACACTCGCATTTGAGCAGAAGCATCCCAGTAACCAATAAGCAGTAATTCCTGATGAGTTTATCTCTGCTCTGGGAGCCCAAAGGCTAATCTTTTCACATTTCAATGTATAATCACTGCCTTCTCCCATTTTGATAAGCATCATTGAGAACTGGAGAGCAAATTCTCTTTATCTGTGAAACTTCAGTGACTTCAGTATAAACAACAAATGTCTTATTTTCAAAAGTCAATGGTGTTTGTTTGGTAGTAAAGTTTTGTGCATTGTGCAGTAAGTTGTGTTTAAGGTTGACTTTATGTTTACAGAATCCATAATAGAAGAAGTGAATTGGGTATGTTCAAGAAGTGTTCTTACCACTCTTAATGTTCCCATATTTTTTATGGCCTTTAAAAGGGCCTGAGAATTTGTAGGTATCATTCAGGGAATGTTAGAACATGGGAAATTTCTTAGCTTGCGAAAACCCAGCTTTGTCCTGACATACTTGGGCCATTATGTCAGTAGATATCAAATTGGGCAGTAGATATCAAATTAATTTGCAAATACTGATATTTCTCAGTCTGTGCCAGAATACTCTAAAATGTTGGTATAAAGATAAAAATGCATATTAAATAAATCATAGTATGTAAAGATCACGTATTTTTGCTTCTATTATAAGCAGGTAATGTTCTGCGAAATTTTGGTTTTATTACATCTAAAAACTTACCTTTGTAGTTCGTGAATGACATAGTTTCTGGTTCATCATTTACTGCAGAAGAAACGGTCAGGTCTTTCTTTAGGACATCCATGCAGTATATTTTATTTTACCTTTCAAAAACTGTTCAGGTATGTATTACGTATATAGCAGGTCTAAATCAGTGCCTGGAAATAACAGTTTTTAAAATTTTTGACATTTCTAATTGTTGGAGTTGTGGACAGTAATTGAGGTTTCCTAGGCAAAATATCTTGACCACTGTTGTTTGAGACCAAAGGAATTTGATGAGAAGGTCAAATGTTTCCTATTCCTAAAATGGAAACAATAAGAGAAAGAGGCAAAACTGATTGTAAAACCTGATTTGTTTTTCCCACGGGCTTAAGAATACACTTAAGTAAACAACAAGTTGTTGAGGAAGAAAATGACTAAATTCAATTCCATGTTAAAGTCTAATTGCTTGTCCATTGATTTCAATCTTATGTAGAAGAGATGATTATGATAATGTGCACATAAACATAAACATGTAATAAAAAATCGTGAGTTGAGAACAATATGAAAACAACAAGTTATTTAATAGTTTAGCTTGTCTTGCGTAAGGAAAGAAGCATAAAGACTGAAACTAAGCAAGAGGTGAATACTGAGTGTGACGCAATTGAAATTTAAAATCGTTCCCAAAGTTTTATTTAATGCCAATCTGTTCTCTTACTCCCATCCCCCAGGTTTTGGTTTATTAGCTATATGCCATATAAATGCAGTCTTTAAGGATGCATAATGCCCTTAGGTCTGAATGTACTATGGAATTATCTTGAAACTGACCATTGACTTCTCTAGACTTTTGACTTTCCTTCAAACACATAGAGTCTGGAGAGCCTCTTCTTAAATACTTGAAATGTTCATTGGCTCACTCTCTTGGAGGAAAATGAGGGAGTCAGAGTCCCTTTAGTTGATGATTTCATTTTACTATGGTTGTGAGTGTGATAAATGCACCTGTCTCTAGAGAATGAAATGCCAGCTTTGGGGAGAGCAAATGTGACTGTAACTGCCTCAATTTCAATGAGATTATTCTCTGAATCTGTTCTTGTACTGGGATAGTTGGTGCAGGGATTGTTTACAGCTATATTTAGGAATAAGAGGAATAAATAAAATGGCATCCATGTAAGGGAAAAAAATATGACCTATGTATAGATAGATCCGAATTAGTTTTGTTTCTAGTTAATATTCAGAATGTCACTGATTAAAGAAAAAAATATATAGGCTTATAGTTAATAACTTAGATTATTTCATGACTACACCATAACAAGGATCTCATGAGACTGGTCTGGGTTTTCTGGAAACTCACACCAACATGTATCACAAACAGATTGCTTGCAAACTTAGTTCCCCAAAATGTTGCCCTGGGAATTACAGAATTACATTACAACGCACTGGTTCATTTTACTTATGGGTACTTTTGCACATACACAGAAACCTTAACCTAAGTTCTTTCTTGTCTCCAGGGCTTCCATTTCAAATGTTTCTTACTTATTACTTCTTTAGGCAGGGTGTGCTTTGTTCTTCCTGTTATAATCTAAAATTACATCAGTCAATAGGGAATTGAAGTAAATGAATTTGAGTTCCAAAATGAAATATTTTTAGTTTTGGAATTTTTCATTTTTCCACTATAGCTTTTGAGTATGTATAAATTGGGAACATTTCTAATATTTCATTTATGAACTCCATATCAAGTACCAGTGCCTAAGCCTTTGGGTACACACATATATAAGAGGTAATGGAATATACACAGTCACTTCTGATCTAACCATTCTTTGTGCTCTGGGAGATTTTTCCAGCAAGCATGGTGAGCAGTGACTGATTTGTTTAGAGTTCTTTTCATTCAGCTAATCATTTGAATAGATGGCTTATTTTCCCCCTTTTTATTATGCTATTAGCACGAAGGAAGTTCTGAGTTTCTACACTTGGTAGCATGGACAGAAACTTCATTTTAAATATGTGGGCTCTGAGGGATAAACTGTAAGATCCTGGAAATCATTATGCATAAGGCTGGGAAGTCAGAAGATTCGTAGTTCTTTCCTACCTTGGTTTTACTAGCTGTAAAAGGAGCATAACAATGGTAAAGTGATAGGAAGATTTACTAAAGTACTACTTATATACTGGAGATTATGTTAATGATGCTTTGGAAACACTTTATTCTTTGAAGTTGCAAAACTAGTTTAATTCATGGATGTAGTATGTTATTGAATGATGCCCTTAAATTTTGTAAGATGTAGTATGTCCCAGGTTTTGATAGGAAAAGAATCCTAGAATCTCCTGGGTGAAGAGAGTAGAGGGAATCTGTATGAATGTGTCGTTCAGGTGCTTGGATCCCCTCCATTCCATCCAGTCCTGAGACTCTCTCTCCAGGTATGGAGAGCAGTACTCTTCACGGCAACTCAGTCCACTTTTAGAGTGTTCTAATCATGAAATAATTATTTTCTTAATGATTCCATTTCCCACCTATTAGTTTATAAGAGATGTATTAAAAACTGACCATATTCTAGGAACAGGGCTTAATGAAGAGGAGTAACACACAATGCAAATATAGTCCTTGACTTCATGGAATATTCGTTCTGCTAGTACAGGTCACACCTGCTACAATAATTCTCCTAGGCATATATCAAAAAAAAAAACAAAAACAAAAACCCAGTCCTCTTATTCTTTCTTGAATGCTTTCCTTCAAATATTTGAATGATCTTCTTGTCCCAAAAGAATCTGAGATAAACCTAAAATTTTCTTTATTCATCCTATGAAGTCTGGGTTATGCTGCCACTTTTAAAGTTGAAAATATCTGTTAAAAAACCTCAAACTTTGAATAGCCATCGATAATCAATATTCCAGCTGCAAGTATGATTAGGAATTGAAGGAGACACATGTAATTTAAATTTACCATCCGAATCTTACATCTTGAATTGGAATAAACATTATAATAGGTGTGTGATTAGGTTTTATATTATTAGAAAATATTTTCCTCAATCATTTACTTGAACCAAATGGCTATTACTTTTTAACATAAGCAGATCTTGTATTTATTTGGGTTCCAGAGTCTCTATATGAACTATAAATGTTTCTTGAATTTATTTCTTTCATATATCACATTACTATTTTTGCTACATTTACATACTACTGGTATAATGCATTTCTACATATTTTTTATTTAAATCCATTTATTTTAAAATAACGGCATATGTCACAATAAAGGTTTAAATTACTATTTATATTTTTTTATAATACACTTTAAAATAAAATGACTATAAACATTTTAAGATTTCTCTTTTATCACAGTTTGTAAAGCACTGAGCAAGACACTTTCTAATTCTATTCCTTCACAGGTAGTCAATGACTTTTTCACTGTTTCTGACTCTTTCCATTTAGGTATTATATAATTTGCAAGTTATATGGCCTATAAAATATAGTGCCTATATTTAAAAGTATGCATACCTATAATTGTATAAATCCAGTCATTTTATCTCATATTAGGCACTTGAAAATGCGTGTGTTGTGAAGTCACGTGCATGTGTGTATAAAAGGGATATTATTAATGATACCAGAAGAAAACAAAACAACTTAATTTGTATTTAAAGCAACTTCCTTTAAATGATTGAGGGTTAATGTGTGTTTTGGGGTCAAACTACTAGATCGAAACTACTTTTTAAAAAATACAGTTAAAATGTTTTAAAATACCATCTGTAAGGACATATGTGAAACATTAAACTGGAAGAGTTGTGTTCTTAATTTCTCTCACATTCTTGGGTATGCCTGATCTCACACGCTTTTCAGAGTAGCCCTTGATTAAAAAAAATTAGAAAAAAGTGATAACATCAAATAAGAGGAGATAAAGTTCAAGCCAGACTAGTTAACACTCGTTACTTTGGCATTTTCTGCCCAGCCAACTTAAAAAAAATGCTTTGAATTATTAGTCAGTCTAAATATCTTCAGCATAAAAAAGGGAATCTGAGCCCAACTTGTTCTGGTCTAGTACTTTAATGTTGCTTAAAATAGACTTCCATTGTATAGTACACAGGACATTGTCCATCAAACAATGAAATTAGGACATTACCGAAGCTAAAATTTTGGCCTACTTTTCTATAATTATCTATGTGATCAATCCCTCCCTCCAAGACCCAAATAATCCTTACCTGACATTTTAGGGATATTTTGAGGCTTCATTAGATAATAACTGTTGTTTTTCAAATATATGACTTGTAATCTACATTTTATTTTCTCTACTGGAAATGCTTTCTTTTCTTTCTGAATATGCACTTTTCTCATCCTTCTAAAGGCCTGCTCAAAACCTATCTGTTAATTAAGTCTTCCTTAATTTCCCTGTCTTAACATAAGCCAGAAATAGCCTCCCCCTTTTTGAGACATTTAGCAATTGATCTCTACCTCAGGTAGAAAGATATATGCTAAATTACTTACAATAGTATCTAAACTTCCTTTTTAAATAGTCACATGTATAGTGGTCTTTTATTTAAAGACCGTTTTTAACTCTCATGAGAAAATCTGTGCAAGATTATTTTGAGAGATTCCTGGGTATCTCAGCCTGTTAAGTGCTGAGCTCTTAATTTCTACTCAGGTCATGATCTCATGGTTGGTAAAATCTAGCTCTGTGTTGGGCATTGTGCTGACAGCTCAGAGCCTGCATAGGATTCTCTCTCTACCTTTCACTCTCTCTCAGAATAAATAAACATTTTTTAAAAAGGCTATTTTGAAACTTATAAGTGCCATAAAATCATGATATCATTCCTTCCTAAATACTCCAGATTTACCCCATACTTAAAGCTTCACTCTTTATTTAGTTACATTTCTGTTTGTACATATATTAGAATGGGAGGTCCTTAGGCAGGAAGCATGTGTTGAATATTTGTTTTTGTGCCTTTAACAACATGCATAGTTCTGGGTAACTGGTCTGCTTTCAGTAAATGCTGGTTGAATGCCTGGATAATGAATAAATGTATGTGGGATTGGGAGGAATAAACAACTAGACCAATACCAGGCACAAATTTGGACAATCATCATTGGTTCCTCTGTCATTCACTTTGGCTAAAGCTACAACAGAAGATGAGAAACTGTCAAAGAGAAAGTTTTACCTCCTTTAGTGCTTCCTATTATAAATGTAGGCCAAGCCTCTAATGGGCAACTGATTTCCCAATGTTCCTTCCAAAATTAACCCTTGAGAGTTTTTTTTTTGTTTTTTTTTTTTTTTTTTTTTTTTTAAACCAAGGTGAACTTTTAATCCTCCAGGCTGAAGGGTATTTAGTTTCCCAGGTAAAATGACTGACTCTGAAAGAGTTCATCTGCAGGTTCAACACATACCTAAGTTATTCTCTGAGAAGAGTGTAAACACAGTCTTCTATAACCTATGGTAGTAGTCACCTATTTTCTTTTTCTATTACTTATCATGTGAAAGTGAATGACTTCACAACAGAAGTTGGTTTTACTTATTCAAATCTGAAAATTAATCCGGATTATATTTTGGATGCTTTAAGAAATCATTATGAAACGAGAAAGAGTTAGAAATAAAATCAGAAATTTAGTAACTGGATATCTTGAAGATTATTCAAAAGCAAATGTTTCTCATATTTATTTTCATTGTTTGAAAACAAAAATGTTAACTCATGAATTAGGTAGTTATTTTTAGGGAAATTTTTTTCTTCCCTAAACAATTTTCCAAACAAGTATTGACATTCTCCTTATATAATATTATCTTCAAAATGGAAAAAAATATATATATATATATATTTAAGTTACAGCAGAGTGGGCTTATTAAATTGCCTTTATTTAGGCCTGTGATGATATTGGATAGTCAGGTAATCGGAGGTTTATTCAATCAAATATGCTTCTTTAAAAACTTTCATTTATAATAACTAAGTGGATTTAATATTTAATTATACTTAAATTGCATACTCTTTCTCTAATTCTCAGGGTATTTTTATCTTATCTAAAAATGATAGGTATTACTGGACAGGTTGATTAAAGCAAATTAAGATGACTTTTTCTGAACTATAATTGTTAATAATGATGCTATGACCTTAATGTTAAGTAAATTTCTTTCAACATGCTTTTGTATCTAGAAATTTATTTTTCATCAGTGAGACGTATGAGAAAAGGGTTTTGATATTTCTGTTTCCTAGATGAGAAAACAAAAGCAAAGAAAGGTTGGGGAATGTATATTTATAAGATAGTCACCTTCTTAAAAAATGTTTATTTTTAGAGACAGAGTACAAGTGGGGGGGGCAGAGAGAGAGTGAGACACATGGTCCGAGGCAGGTTCTAGGCTCTGAGCTATCAGCACAGAGCCCGACATGGGACTCAGACTCATGAACCACAAATCATGACCTGAGCCGAAGTCACATGCTTAACCAATTGAGCCACCCAGGCACCCCTAACATGGTCACTTTTTAATGCAAAGGTACTCATACTGGAAAACTAAAAATAATTCAATACAAATATGGATAAAGAATAGTGGATATATTTGCATTCCAGTTAAGCTGATAGGAGATATCTAATTATCCATAATTCAGGCTTTCAAATTTAAATTATGCAGTTATATTTTTATTTTTTTAATTTTTTAAATTGAATTTACATATGTTAAAAAAAACTGACTCATTTTTTTCTATCTTCCACCTCCCACCTCTGTCAATCACCAATCCATTCTCTGTGAGCTTGTTTTTAAATTGATCACATGACTAAGATTACACAGAATTTGTCTATTTTTAATTCACTTAGCATAATTCCCTTGATCCATGTTGTTGGAAAGATTTCATTCTTTATGGCTGAACAATATTCCATTGTATATATGTAACACGTTTTCTTTGTTCATCCTTCTGTGGACCCTTAGGTTGTTTTGATATCTTGGTTATTGTAAATAATTCTGCAATGAACAGGAGGGTACATATGTCTTTTCAAGTTAGTGTTTTTTCTTTACTTCAGATAAATACCCAGAAGTAGAATTGCTGAATCATATGGTAAATATATTTTTAATATTTTGAGGAACCTCCTTACTGTTTTCCATAGTGGTGAACAATTTCACATTACCACCAACAGCATGTGAGGATTCCCTTTTCTCTGTATCTCCACCAACACTTGTTTTATCTAGTCATTTTGACAATAGCCATCCTAACAAGCGTGAGGTAATATCTCATTGTGGTTTTGATTTTCATTTCCTTGATCATTAGTAATGAAGAACATATTTTCATGTGCTTGTTAGCCATTCGTGTGTGTTGTTTGGAAAAGTGTCTATTTGGATATTCTGCCCATTTTTAATTGGATTTTTGGGTTTTTTAAATTTATTTTGTCGTTTTGCTATTGAGTTGTGCAATTTTTTTAATATATTTTGGATATTAGCTCCATATCAGACATATGATTTGCACATCTTTTCTCCTGAGTAAGTTGCCTTTTCATTTTGTTGGTGTTTACTTCGCTGTGCAGAACCTTTGGAGTTTGATGTAGTCCCACCTATTTTTGCTTTTGTTGCTTTTGGTATCAGATTAAAAAAATGATCTCCCTGACCTATATCAAGGAACTTACTGCCTATGTTTTTCTTCTAGGGGTTTTATGGACTCTGTTCTCCATTTACTGATTAAACTGTCATTTCCCTATTGCATATTCTTGGCTCCTTTGTCATAAATTAATTGATCATATATGTGTGAGTTTATTTCTGGGGTCTCTGGTCCATTGATCTGTTTTTATGTCAAAGCCATACTGTTTTAATTACTATTACTAAACTCAGGGAGTGTAATGCCTTGGGCTTTGTTCTGCTTTGTGAAGATTTCTTTGGCTATATTGAGTCTTTTATGGTTTCATACAAATTTTAGAATTATTTGTTAAATTTCTGTGAAAAATGTCATTGAATGTTTCATATAAATTGCAATGAATCTATAGGTTGCTTTGGATAGTGTGGACATTTTAACAGTATTGAGTTTTTTAATCCATGAGAAGAAAATATCTTTGCATGCATTTTGTCTTCAATTTCTTTTATTAATGTCTTAGAGTTTTTATGTCATCTGCTGGTAGGGACACTTTTACTTCTTCCTTTCCAATTGGGAAACTTTATTTCTTTTTCTTGCCGTAATTTCCCTGGTTATGACCCTAACACTATATTGTATAAAAGTGGTTGAAAGTGGGCATTCTTGTCTTATTCTTTATCTTAGAGGAAAAGCTTTCAGCTTTTCACCATTGAGTATGATGTTAGCTGTGGGCTTGTCATGTATGGTTTTTACTATGTTGAAATAGCCTCTGTACCTGCTTTGTTGACAGTTTTTTTTTTTTTAAATGAATGCTGAGTTTTCTCAGATGCTTTTTCTGCATCTTACAATATCATATGATTTTTATCCCTAATTTTGTTAATGTGATATATTATATTGACTGATTTTCAGATGAACCATCCTTGCATCCATGAAATAAATCCCACTTCATCATGTATTAATGTATTGTTGCATTTGGTTTGCTAATATTTTGTTGAGGATTTATTGTATCTATATTCATCAAGGGCATTGGCCTGTATTTTTAAATTAGGTAATTCTTGATTAATTTTTAAATATTATTGTAATGATCTTAATTCTGTTTGTATGTACAAAGCTAATAGTTCTATGTTTTTGCCATGTCTAATTTTATATCATTTATTTTTTCTATAAGTATAAATTACATTGTTAAAATTATTCCTTCTCTTCAACTTCAGTGTGTATTTGGGCAAAGCTCTAATTTCCTAATCTGCCCATTTATTTTTTGTGATTTATCAGAATCCAGGCAGATGTTGATGGACTTACTTTACTAGTTCCTTTTTTATTGAAATATGTCTCGGTGGGTGGGCAAAGAACACTGAGTTTCAAAGTATTTAAATATTTTTTGCCTAGCATGTTACTAGTGGAAAAGACACTTAGTACCAGAAAGACCTAAATTTGAATCCCTGTAAGGTTACTCCTTAGGCCTTATGCAAGTTACAGCCTCTCCATAAAGTAATAAAAGCAACTCATGGCTTGGAAAAGTGTTGGAGAATTTAGATACAATAAAAAAGCATAAAGTACCAGAAAGAGTACAAAAAATTGGTGCTTAATAAAGTTAGTTATATTTTCAATTACGCTTGATCTTAAAGAACTGGTGTTTGTGGAAGCAAAGCAGGGAAAAAAATGTGATGAAAGTCAATAGTCATTGAATCTTAAATGAATTAAGATTTCATTTACTGATTAAGTATAATAAACTGTGTACCTATTAATTTATCATTATGTAACTTGGTATAATCTTGAGTTCTGTTTACCCCTGGATTGTTATATTTTCTCATTTCATACACACGTATGCAATAAAGCATAAAATAGTGCAGGGACGTTAAGTGTGGAATGCCATTAACTTTATTACTAAAAGTTTGGGATAAATGAACTATATAGGTAGAAATATGAGTAAGATAGGGTGTTCGTCCCAATAAAATGATAATAAAATCTTTATTGCGTCCATATTATTACTTGCTATATTTTGCTTATGTTAGATATAAAGTAAAAAAAAAAAAAGATACTGCAGATTTTTATCTCTGTAGCTCTTAAAAGCATTGATTGATCATTTTTTGCCCCTTACCACTTACAACGTCGTGTTCTTTAGGCTTCAGATGAAAGGACAGAAGATAAAAAGGTAATGGAAAAATGTATTCTAATTTAATCTGAATAGTATCTCCTGGGATCGGGTAAAGAAGCTAAGCCCTGTAGAATATACTGTAGCCATAAGCAACCGAGAGACACTATACCAGAAAACAAAACAAAACAAAAATGTCCTCTTTCATTCTTGCTATGCTGTTGCTTGAACTCCCAGTATCCTACATAAGTGTACTCTTGCTAAAACTCTGGACCTCAATGGATTCTTAAATTACAGATGTAACTAACAATTATTTAGGTAGCTCTAATAGTGGACCTATGCAATAGAGCCAAGTGCCGCAGCTTGAAAATGACAAGCTTTGCTCTATACCAAAAAATGCTTTTCTGGACCACCTAACCATTACCGTGGTGAATACAAATGAATTGTTAATTTAAGATGTTTTGGCATCTTATTCTTTCATATTCTTCTATTAGTTATCAATGATTGCATTACGCTTGTTATAACATCCTTATTGGTAGGTTTGACTTAAAAAATGTATTACTTCAGAGTACAAGTCACTATTCTTAGTTATTTACTAAAATGAACTCCTACTTCTTTTTTTGACCTCTTGCCACAGTATAAATTATTAGAGTTGCACTACTTTCCTATTGCTCTCTGCTTGATGAAACATAGAAGAAGCCCATTTGATTAAAAAAAAAAAAAAAAACTTTCTTCCTTCAGTTTCTATCATCTCGCATGTCCTTTTCCTGACACACAGTATTACCAGCAGCTTCTGGTCCTGATATCCCATCTTCCTTTCAAATGTATTGTGCATATCCCTTTAACACACATGAAAACCACCAGGGCCATGAGAGGAGAATTAACAGGGATAAAACGATGATTAAACAGGCTTAATGATCTACCAGATGGGTCACAACACTTTGATTCAAATCCCAATATTTTCTACTCTACTCATGCCCCAATCTAACTCTGTTCATCCCTTCTCACTCATTCTGAACTAGTGGCCTGACTTGTTACTTCTTTGGAATCAAGGCTATCCTGAATAAAATCCTCAAGCTTGCCTATTCTCCAAATGAACATTGTTCCATATCTTGACTTGTTCTTTCCTTTTTTCTTCTGGTTCAGAGAAAAAGACATTCGTTTTGTTTTCCAAATGTAGCCCCTAAACTTGCATCCCTTGTTCCAGGTTTTTCCCATTATTGCCTTAGGAAACATGTTCCATATTATCTCCTTTATATTCAGCATTTTCAGGTTTTGGTTATTTACTAGATCATTCTGCAGAAACTGTTAACACACTCAAGACCCTCATGTATCAAAGAAAGACTTCACTCAGTGTTCTATCTAGATATATAATTCTCTTTTATTTCCTGAATTCTGCAAATTACAACATATATTTCCTCCTCCATTTTATTCATCACCCATTTACTGTATATACTCAACTCTAAATCTTGGTCCTACCTATCCTATTCTATAGAAGATACACAGGTTATTAATTTCCCTCATACTTCTTACTTCTTCAGTCATATTTGAAAATGTCAATTGCCCCCTTGTTTTATCCTTTCCTTGTTGATTTGTCTGCTGTCCTTTATTCATTGTCCTCTGGTTTCCCTGATTAATATTTTTCTGTTTCCTTCATGGATTTCTGTTATCTTGCTTTCCTAAAGTTAGGTGTCCTCTGGATTTTGCCTCATTTCTATTTTCTCTGCATTTTTTTTTTTTAATTTACTCATTCCTACTGCTATGCAGGAAGTTATCATTTCGGAAGCCCAAGTGCTTGCTTCTTCCTCCAGATTCTAGATGAATGTTTCTAAATGAATGCTGAACTTTCCACCTGAATATCACATACCATAGCCTAACTACAACTTGTTTAGAGATAATTAGTATCTAAACTAATTGAACTGTTCTGTTATTTTTGCCCTATTACATGCACTGGTTTTATTAAAAGTTCTAACAATCATCTATCCAGGCTTATTTAAAACCTCTTTAACTTCCCTCCACCTCATTATCCAATTTTGCTCAGCCAAGATTTAAAATATTTTACGTCCCTTCCTCAAGCCTAGTCTCCATTCCTACTACTGTTATATGAATACTATTCATATTTTGATTGCCCTATCTTCCTAATTGGTCTTATTATTTATAGTCATTTTTCTCTAATGTTTCAGGATGGATACTTTTAGAAAAAATATCCTACCTCATATTCTTAATGATGAAATTTCATTTTCAAGAACTATGCAACTTCCCCCTATTGTCTAAAGAATGGAGCTTATTCTCCTTGTCCTGAACTCAATGTAACCAGACTATTTGAAGTTCATTTTCTTTATGGTCTAAATTGTTATTATTCTCATATATTTACCATAGTTTATAGACCCAAAACCTCTTGAACAAAAGAGAGATCAGGTCCCCTTGTGGAAGGACGCCAATCACTACCAAACATTATACTGTTAATCATTCTCCTAGCCTTCTCCTAAGGAACCTATGGCCTTTTATCAGAGTAACTGCATTAGGGCAAAGGGAATAATCAGAATACCTGAGGACTGCTAGACACTTGTCTCTGAACTGACACTAATTCCAAAATGTCACTTTGGCCCACCAGAGTAAGGGCTTATAGAGGTCAGGTGATCAATGGAATTTTAGCTCAGATCTGTCTCACAGTAGCCCCAAACTCATTCTGTGGTTATCTTCTCAATTCCAGAATGCATAATTGGAATAGAGATGCTCATCAGCTGGTAGAATACCCACAGCTTTTAAAATATTTCTTATTAACTTGGGGCCAGTGGTTGTGCAGTTTTATTGCCTAAAATGCTCTTTCAGGTCGTCATAAAGATCCAGTCTACACTTTAATGTCTGTCTTGCCTTTCCCATAATGTAGAGCTATGTAGAGATTGCCAGACATAGTATCAGGTATGCAAAAACAGGCTTCAGGTTTAGTGAGTGATCTGGAAAACAGAATCCTACACTTGAAGCAGCAGGTGGGATAGTGAGTAGTAGAGCCATACGGTGGGGGTGAGAAAAGTATAGTCCCTTAGTCACTGAGTTTGTTACTCATGAAAGCAGACAACTGCTAGAGATGGAAAAGAAATGCCTGTTTGGGTCAATTCCAAAACCTTTCTCCAAATCACTGGAATATTGTCTAGTTTTCTCAAAAGAAAGATGCTTTTTAGTCCCGGACGTAGTTCATGAGTCATTGTATTCACAAATCCCTCCCTGAAACCTCTCAGTTCAGATTGCATCCACTTCTCAACCTCCAATATATCATTTTTTTTCCTCTTTAATATGACTGATCACCTTGATCCAATGTTAAAAGTAATTCTGTGTGTTACTCTTCAATTATATTGAGAATTCCTGGAGATTGGAAGCTTTGTTTTATTTACACTTGTATCCTCATTTATACCCTGTATAATCCCTTGTTGCAAAGCAGAAAGGCACTAGTAAACATTTATTACATGGATTTATAAATAAAGCATAGAAGACAATTATCCTACTGGCAATCTATTCTGGAAATAATAATAATATATAATAATAATAATAATGGTAAACCAATAGTTACTATGAAGTTTAAACTTGCAGTGAGTAAATATTCAAGAATTCACTTACTCTTTTTGCCTAAGTTTCTAGATAAGACAAATGCATTCAGGTTATATTAAAAGGAGGTTGTCATTGCACTATAAAATGTAGCTGTTATCACTTTAATTACAGATTAGAGGGAGAAAGGAGGGTTTGTGAAAGGTGAAGAAAATTGACAATCTGTGTTTTCAATCTCAGGCTAAACTCTGAAATGTTTAAACAAAGACATTTATTTTTTCTGAAATAATTTAGTGTGAGTGTACTTGGGAGTGAAAATGGCCATATCATTATAAAAAGGTGAAATTGATAATGCAGCTGGTAATAATGGGGATAGTCACAGAGACAAGATGTTTAAATTGCCAAGATTCACATCTTTGCTCCCTTCCTGCCCTGAGGCACAAATTGTCCTAGTTTGCTACATAAACTTTTAAATTAATTTTAAACACAGATAAACCGACATATTGACATACAATAGGCCCAGATCTTTCTCTATAAATGCTAATGTATTTGAAAAAGCATTTGGGATTTATGGAAGTTGGTTCAAATTCTGGTGTAGGTCATTTCAATATTAGGAGATGCTTTATTACATGGAGTTCCATTTCGGGAACATGATGCCATATGGCATATCTGAATCATTGCCACAGCAAATAATGCTGTGGATATCACCCCACAAGAACTGTATTTAACATTTGTTGTCTGCTGTGGTCTATGGTGTTAGCAATTTAAAAATAAAGCATTACTTTCCTCATTTCAAAAAGCTTATACTCATTGACCAAGTTCTATCCTGCTTATAGCCCATAAACTAGACCAGTAATTCACAGTATGATTCATCAGCTTGAATTGCAAATGCCCACCTTTTTCTGGAGGTCTTAGTTATAGCAAACTTATCATAAGTGAGAAGAAAAAGAGTAGTGGTCTCCATATTCCGAAAACACTACAATGAGTTTCTTGTAACTCAAGAGTTAACGATTATGAGTAAAGTATAGCTTATATTCCCTGACACTATTTCCTAACTCATATTTAGTTCTATAGATTATGCTTGGTTGTTACTCAATCTTCTGACCTTCAACTAGTCAATGGGTTTTCTATAGAAAGTCTTAATCTAAAGGCACTTATTTTTTTAAGGAATGTATAGGTTTTTTTTAATGTCCACAATTTATCAAATCATGTTGATTGCATCACCTATAAAAATCTTCCTCCTTTATTGCCTCCTCTAAAGAGTAATCCGTTATCTGTGTGCTAAAACATAAACAGACTTTCATCTAGACTTAGGCCTAAATTCCCTATAATCCACTGATCCAAGCTAGCTAAGTGAGCCACAGAATGGATCAGTTGAATTATTATATAAATTCCCTTTGGAAAAGTTGAATAAAATGCAATGTCTCCAGGATGTGTACTCTGCATGAGCCTTGTAGAAAACCCACAAGCCTAGTAAATTGGAAAAGCAATCCAGCGGCTTAGCAATTTAAGTACTAATGCAGAGATAAGATTGCTTTTAAAAAGTATCACACCCTCTTCCCAAGTGCACTTTTGTTTATTCCCTATTCAGGCTGCCTTGGGGAAAGGAGAATGAAGTTAATGTTCCTTTGACATAAATGCACCATAATGTTGGATACATTAAATATCTGAAAGTGGATGGAATAGTTAGGTAGCTAATTTAGTATATCGTGAATGGTTGTAGATAATGCATCTTCTAGTATTTTTCTTAACTATCCTTTTGCCTTTTTGCATGTCTCAGGTGTCAGAAGAATAAACACAAAGATTCAAAGCTGTTAAGATAAGAAGACAGGATGGTTGAGCAAAGAAAACTTAGCCAAGTTATGGTTATGGTTCAAAGTTTTGACCTGAGAGTCTTTTATATTCTCTGGGATCTCTTTTTGTCTATGTGAAGTAAGGGAGTTAGACTAAATTATTTTGTTTCCACCTTGAACCTGCCATGTATTTATAGTGTCCTAAATTTAACAATAAAACAAACATTAATACTGCATAGTATTACACAAGTATGTAGAAAAATGTGGTTTTCTAATGAGTTTATCATAAGTCCTTAGAAGGTAGTTGAGAGCAATTATGCATCTAGTTCCAATGTCTTCCTTATCCTCATGGTCATTAAAATTTATTATTTATTATGCACCTACAGTGTTCACTGTAGTGTTCTGGCAATAATAATACTTTTTCCGTTTGGAACAAATTTGCTTTGTGATACCAAGGCAGTTCATCTTAAAATTACAAAAGGTATCTATTATCCAAGTTAAGGTTGACTCCTCACCATAGAAAAGCATTTCAAAAATAACATATATACAATAGCACAAAGTGATATTACTTCTAAGTGGGATCTGGTAATCTGTCAATCTGACTTGACAAATAGTGACACCTCATTTTCAGCATCACTTTCATTTGGCTTACATATGTCTTCTCAGTTCTGATATTGGGCATGTGGTCAGGATTCTTACTCACCGACAAGCTAAATAACAAGGATGTTGTCAGATGTATTGCTGATGGAAATCAGTCAGAGTCTGTTGATAGAACTAACATTTGTCTCTGAGAGTGGACATTTAACAACTTTCTAGGAAAAAAAATCACCATTCTTGAAAGAAGTAAAAAATATTTAAGTTTGAGAAATGAAAAGACCATAATAGTGATGGAGATAATATTTTTAAATCACTGTTTAAAGTTTGACCAAGCTTAAAATATTAATAGCTAATTAATATGCATGAAAATAATCTATCAAAACTGCAAAATTTCAGATTAAAAAATAATCACTTTTTTCTCTCAAGCTTCTTAAGATCAGTAATAGGTAATATTAAGAATTTAAGGCTAAAATTAGGAGGAAGATTTTTCTTAATGTATTTATTTTGAGAGAGAGAGAGAAAGAGAGCACACATGAGCAGGGGTGGGGGAGTAGTAGAGGGAAAGAGAGAAAGAGAATCCCAAGCAGTCTCCACTGTGTCAGTGCAGAGCCTGATGTGGGGCTCAAATTAACAAACTGTGGGATCATGACCTGAGCCAAAGTCAGATGTTTAACCAACTGAGCCACCCAGGTGCCCCAGGAGGAAGAATATTAATAAAAAATACTCAGATTTGTAGACTTGAGACAAAATGAGTTAGCTCTATTTATTAAGTCTTATTTTTATCCCTATGACCTTGAATTGACTCATAGAGCACTGTTAAAAATTTAAGAACTGAACAGTGTATTGATTTTTGATATTTTGATCTTATGCTGAGGACGATTTCCTATTTTTCATGCTGTGACCTTCTTAGGTCTTGAAGATATTGAATAGAGATTGCCTGTATCCATTAGTGCATAAACTTGGTCTAAAGTTAAAATTGACCTTAGAAGAGTTACTTCTTAGTTGCATTGCTATTGTGTCTGTGCTTTAATTTTGGATATTGTAGCCATGTTATAACAGAGCAAAGTGTCTGAGATTTATACATTCAAGGTGCATTTAAATTGCAGGTTAATATACTGTATAGGGCTAGCCAAGACTTGGTTTACAAATTCACTGTGAAGTTTGTTGTTGAGGAAGAGGTACAGAGAGCCCCATTTTATGTGAAGAGGAGGAAGTCAATGTGATTTAATGGGGGGCGGGGTGATAGTATGGTTGATCCTTGACCAACTTGGGTTTGAGCTGCATAGGTCCACTTGTACATGTATTTTTTCATGATACAGTACTATAAATGTGTTTTCACTTATGATTTTCTTAATATACCTTTCTCTAGCTTTATTGTAAGAATACAGTATATGTAATACATACAATATACAAACTATGTATTAATCGACTGTTATTGGTAAGGCTTCTGATCAAGAGTAGGCTTTTAGTCGTTAAGTTTTTGGGGAGTCAAAAGTTGTATGTGGCTATTTGACTGCATGGGGGTCAGCACTCCTTACCCCTATTGTTGTTCAAGGGTCAGCTGTACTTCAATTAAGAATTATTTTGGCTTTTTGTGACTGACCTATTTTAGCTTGCTCAGGGAAAAATTATCTGCCTCATTTTCCTGATGAGGCCTAAATGATTGAGAAGATGTCAAATGACCTTTCCTAAGATAGCTTCACCCCATTATAGGTTTCTAGCGAAGCAAATTACCATCTTAAGGTTAGGTATCTCCTACTGGTTCATTTCTATTGAACCTTGGAGACCTACTAGTTCACATCTGCTTCTCACATTTAAAAGTACTCTAAAGGCTAAGTGAATAGAAGAAGGCTGATTAAAAAAGAAGAATTTGGATTCTAAAGAGCAATGGACTCAGGGAAGTGAAGAGTTTTGATGAGCAACAAGTCATAACCTGCAAATCCTCACATTTCCAAATTCCTGGTTAATTTAGGTTAATTTAGGTCATGAGTAAAGAGTACTCTTTTAGAGAAGCTGTATCCATTCCTGTATCTGCTTGCAAGCAAGTTAATTTTAATTCTTGCCCGATTTTATCTGAGACTCGCTTAGTAAGCAGCAAGTGGAAACCAACACACTTCCACATTCTGGTCAAAAGCAACTGTGTTACTGTGTGTGTGTGGCCATGACTGAATAGAGATCATTGTTTTCTCAGTACCCACAGCCCAACTAATAATAAGTTTTGGTTTTGAGAGTTCTCCATTTGGAGGTATCTTTACACATTAGTCATGGTATAGGTAAAACTGCTGTAATGAAAAGGTCCAAAAACTTGAATGGTTCAAACAAAATAAAAATTTCTCTCTATGCAACAATCCAGAAGTATGCAGGCTCTCTGGAGGAGATAGGTTTGTCATGTAAGGTTACCCCTTGTTCTTTTTGTCAAGGCTCAATATTTCTGAGGATTTCTAGGTCAGCTCTGTACCATATCTGCATTCCAGCCCATGGCAAATGGAGGAAGCTTTTGAAAGACATGGATTTTCTTTTAAGGAACTGATGTGGAAGTTCCATATATCACATTTGCTCACATTCCATTCATGAGAACTTAGGTTGCCACATCTAACTGCCAAGGAGACTGGGAAATGTAGTGCCTCTCTGCAATTATTTATAAATACTTGATTTAAAAATCTTAAACTTCAAGCACTCAAGGTTTTCCCAGTATATCACTATAGTAACCCATACAATACTGAAATGTTGGTTTATTTTCTTCAATGAATTATCTCCATACGATGTGGACTTGAGCCGAAGAATTACTTTTTCTTTTTGTGTACTGTCTTCTCTTTTGTTTTGGGTGTTGTTTATTTGTTTAATCTTTTAAAATGTTATTTCTTTAGTCAGCTCAGGCATTTGGTTAGGGACAAAATAAGGGCTTTCTACTGCATAGAAATCAATAGGTGTATGAAACGTTCTCTAAGTATTCCTTTCTTTATCACAGGTATTTGCTACTTAAACTCTGTTTTTGTTGTTGAGTAACATCAGTGGAGAGTAGTAGAGTGGTTGGGAAATAAGCATCTTATTTACAGCCAATCCTCTGGAAGAAGTAATGGAAGAAAATAGAGAAAGGAGTGGTACTGAAGAAAATGGTGGGTACAGAGCAGTATTGATCTGACCCACCTGTTAATGGAAAAGGTCTAAAGATGTGTACTTCAACCTAGCAGTGGTGAGTGAAAAGAATAAGGGCAGACTTTCTTATCCTGTTTTACAAACCTGTTGGTTGTTTGGATATTTTCAATGAACACACACTATCTTTTTCATTTTTAGAATATCAGTAATTTAAAACAAATGAAAATCAAGTAGCCTGGTTTCTGAAATATGGAAGAAGAAGACACAGATTCCAAATAGCTTCCTACACCCTCTTTTTCCCTAAATGTGGTGGTCACATTTCTTCTTTGATGCTTATTCAGTATCTGTTCATCCTTATTTTATATACTTTTTTCCCCTCTTTTACATCTGCTGTTCAGCACAGTGAGGTGAGAGTAGGAGATAGAGCCAAAGTACATTAAGGAATCAGCTATAATAGGTTTGTGGCCTAGAACTTCTGTTTATTTACTATGGGACTTGGAACAGATCATTGAATTTCTCAGACTTTGGTTCCTCATCTGTAAAATGGAGATACTGTTGAGTGTTTACTTCTGCTCATCTGATCCTTAACAATACCCTTGGATAGAAATGAACCTCTCCATGTACAGCCAAGTAAAGAACAGCACTAAAAATTGAACACATCTTATCTGATTCCAAACTTCATTTGTTTAATGTCTGAAAGTTTTCTGGAAATTTGGTATTTGTTTCTGAAATATATAACGTTCTATTCTCATCTCCATAAAAGAGTTTCTAGTAGATATTTGCACAAACCTAGTAACCACCATCCCCCCATCAAATCATTCAGATAATACCTGGATTTGGTAGAGATGTAACCAAGTCTCTATGAGGGTTAATTCATTATCCTACAAATGGAGAATGTACCTCATTTGGAGAGATTCCCTATTTTTGAAAACTCAAAATCAGAACATTTACAGTGATCAAATTTTACTAACAGTGGATGCCCTATTTCTAAATTCTTCCTGGAAAATGGCTGCTTTATCAAAAGATACTTGCCAAACTGGCATTATTATGAATTTGTTCTGTTATTCATCTTGGGTAGCTTCTGGAAGGTAATTCAGTGTTGATGCTTCAATGCCTGTACATTCTTACAAGGACGTACAGCTAATTGTCTTCATTTTTACCTAATGTAATCCTGGCAGCAGACACATAAACCTATTTGTGGTAGTCCCAAGTGAACCACAAGAATTAATATTAATGGATATCATGAAAGCATTGAGTTTATTCCAGTGCACTGGTCATCACCAATAATGATTATTATGATAAACATTAGTTTAGATAAAGATGTGGATTAGGTCATAAAACTCTAGAATGTGTGCAATAGCCACAAACCAAAAGAAAATGGAATGGCTTAACAACAACAACAACAACAACAACAAAACATTGCAGAAGTAAGAAAATGAAAAATTGGTTTACTTATACTTTAACTCACTTTAGTATCCGGTATAGAAAATGTTTTTAGAAGTGCCTATGATTTGGAATTCTGAACTGCCTTTTTGAAGACTATTGTAGTCTACAAAAATATATGGAATATATATAAAATAGTGTCCTATATCCAGCAAGAACTTCAAAAACGATGCTTGCTATAAACCAGTGTAGGAGGTTTTAATAAAAGATTTTAACAGGTATTCAGAATTTTATAAAACAGGAAGACAATTTTTCACAATACACGAATAATTCAGATGATGGCAAGTTTATCCCTCTGATTGTAGAAATTCTAGGCAGGATGACATTTTAAAACTACTTCTTTTCTATGAAGAATTTAACCAAATATATGGTATTTCCTTATTTATTCATTTATTGAACCAGAGATTTAGTGAACGCCTAGGATGTGCTTGCTATTCTCCTTTGACCTAGAAATGATTATCTTGTATCTTTAGGCCTCTGGGCCCAGAATCACGGCTTGGTACGTAATAAATGTTCACTAAGTATTGGCTTTGATTTTTCAATTTATTTTTATTACTTTCACACAGAGTGATTAAAAGTTTTAACAATACTTGCTTTGTATGTCACGACTACTTTGGAGCATTTACTGACTTCCACTGATTAACCTGATTGCTATAGCTTCTGTGTGCTACCAGCTCCTTGTTTGTAGTTTATTAAATATATATATGTGTATATATGCACATATACATACACCTATATAAACACACATTTGCTTATATATATGCAAATAAATATTATAAGTTGTACACTTTTTCAGAGAGAATTTTGTGTACATCTGTGTGGGTAGGCATCTTTCCATCAAGCATTCTGTCTATTCAGTCTTTAACATGGTACATGACAACTGATAGATATGGCATACCTGGTCATATTCCCCTTGGGGGCTTTGTGTCCTGGTTCTGGGACAGTCACTACCAACAGATGGTGCTGTTAGGTTGTAAAGTTCTCAAGAATAAAACTTGAGAACAAGGTTTCTCAGACTTAAGTATGCGTTGAAATTGCCTAAAGGTGATTAACTATGCATTGAAATTGCCTTGATATAACACAGATTCCTGGGTCATACCCCTAAAGATTCTGATTCAGTAGTTTTGGGTGGGGCCCAAGAATATGCATTTCTAACAAGCATGGAGGTGCTGCAGTTCTGTAGACTACATTGTGTTAGCACGACTCTAGGACCACTAAGTGTTGAGGAATAAAGGGGTATTTATTCAGAGCAGTCTATTTTTTTTAAGCTAAAATAAACCTAATTAGGTGTTTGTAAGACTATATGTTTGGTGCTTAGAAAGATTATAGGTTATAGTAAATATTATCTTTCAGAGAAATTTAAAATGTAATTAAGCCAATTTGAAATTCCCTGGCAGTGTTCCTGCTTTTATCCATATCATTTGTCTTAATCTAAGTATATGTTTCCTTTCATATACAAATGGTATAAAGTGATAGGAAAAACTTAAACCCAATTCTCCATCCCATTATTCAAGAAAACCACTATTAATAGTTTCTTATTTGTTCCATCAGCATTCTATGCAATACAAATATATATTGATGTGTTTCTTTACACAGATGGGATCTGAAATTTTCTTACACTAAATATGTCAGATCATTTTCCATATATGTATTTGAAACCCTTGTAAATAAATTAATTTTAGTCAGTTTTGTTCATGACTTCTGTCATACAACAAATATTAAGCACCCTGCTAAATGTCAGATATAGCTGGGTACTGGGTAAAGTCATATAGTAAGATGAATAAAATATGGTCTGACTTCCAATGCGAGAGATGGATTCATCCCTCCCCTCTGTTCCTTCCTTTTTTTCGAATATATATATATATATATATATATATATATATATATATATATATTCTAAGGAAATATAAATAAATATATATATTACATATATTTATGTAATATAAATGCCAGGCAGGCACTCTGTCAGGCATCATGAATACAATTGAATAGGCTGTTGACTGTTCGTTCAAGTAGGTCCCTAGACAGTGGTAGAGACAGAGAAATGTAAATAGTTATAATGCAGTGCAATAAATGTATAATATAGCCAGGTGCAAGCTATTCTAGAATGGTCACCTCAGCTTCAGAGATAAAGTCTACCAAAAAGGAAAATTATCTGACATTGTACTCAGAAGGTGAGCATGGAGTCCTGACTGTTCTATGTGGAATCTCAGAGAGAATTCCCTTTGGGTTGTTGGTGTAGATTCCCTTTGGGTTGTTGGTGTAGATTTCAAAAGGTATGTGGTCCTTGTACTATACCTTAAAGGGCAAGTGGAATTTAACCAGATAAAGAAGGCAGTAAGTGAACTACAAGTAGGAAAAAAGAAGAAGAAGAAGAATTTTAGGTAGAGGCCAAGTTACAAAGAATCTTAGACATTGCAATGAAAAAATTGAGTTTTACCCTTAGGAAGCACTAGCCTTTTCAAATAGGGAAAGCCTGTTAAAATTTTTGGTGGTGGGTTTGTTGTTGTTAAAGAGTTACTTCTTTCAGCTTTGTAGAAGATAGACTGGTGTAGGGAGCACTTGAAAGAATGGAGATTGGTTTTGTAGAGATGTGTCAGTAATAGAAGCAAGAGAGTTTGAGATCATGAACTAGGCTGTAAACACTACAAATGTATAGGTGGTGGGTCTCTTCTTGCTCACTCAATCCCTAGTGCCTAGCACCTAAACTGTCACTTAGTAGGTACTCAGGAAATATGTGTTGACTCAAGGGATGGTGATTTACTGTTGCGTTTTGAGAAACAAACATACGTAATGTGATAGAAGGGTATTTGAAAGAGAAGAGAATGAACTTGGTCTTGGCATCTAGGTACAGATGGCTTTAGAATGGATTCTTCAGCTTTTATGTGACAAGCTTCTGGGTTTCAGAGCTTCCTTCTCTTCTCTTCCTTCTCTTTTGGACTGCCTATAGAAAATTTTATCTATACTCTTAGTATGATTTCTCACCAACATGTCTTAGTGTGAATATCACTCTTACCATTATTACTTATTGATTCAGTTAGTGAGACATGGCTCAGTTCAAAGTCATGGTGTCCACTCTTATTTGTTGAGCATCTAAAGTTCTCCTTAGGCCCACTCATTCTTCCTTATGAAACATCTACAGTGTCACATCTGTAGATTTGCTAATCATACATAATAGGACCACTTTCCTCCCAGAAACTTGGCTTTTGAAACCCTAGCTAGTTTCTAAAAGAAATTATTTTTAAAAAGAGTTCTTTTAAGTAAACATCCTATTTCAAAATGAACATGGTAGCCTGATTTTAAAATAGCAACATGAAAGTTTTCTCAACTTTACTGTGCTTTTTATCTGGGTTTTTACTTGTTGACTGAGAAAAAAACTTGGAATAATTTGTCAAATATGCACATATGGTCGAGACTTTTTGTATACTCAAAAGAGAACTAATGAAGATACCCTGGAGACTTACCTTTTTTAGTATCCTCCTTTCCCTATACCTCTTTCTTTGGTATTCATATCTTAATACTGAATTTCTCATAAAGCTCAGGTACCCTCAAGATTTTAATTACAAAATCTTTGCTTGATAACTTGCATAATTATGCAACAACATTACATTTCTTAAATTGAAATAGATTTTAGAAACTTGCCCTGTTCTTATCCCTCATTTTGCCTTACCTTGGACATTGTCAATTATAGGTAGCGTTCTGCATCAGAAGGGAAGACAGTCATTATCTTGGGAAGATAGTCCTCATCCAGTAGACAAGGTAAACTTGACATTTCCGAGGGAAATCACCATGTCTGCCTTCAACTCATACTAACTCTCCTCATTGCTTTTTGTACATGTTTACCTTACTTTGACCTTCTCTCAAAGTTTTTCATGTGACATCGTTTCTGAATCCCTTCATCATCCAAGTATTTTTATTTGTTCTAATATGTTAGTATTCTTTCCATGGTATCATGGAAACAGGGACTTTCTTCTCTTTTTTAAATGTTGTCACTTCTCCACCATCCAACAGACTTTTTCTATTAAACACACAGAATGAATCTGAGAATACATTTTCCCCATGATCTGACAATTTTTTTCAAGTTAGTTAACTGTGTGTTTTCTTAAGAGCTTCTGTTTATTATGAAGGGAATTTTTAAACTGCTACAATGATAATTGCATATTAACATCATTATATGCACTAATTCACAATGTGAGTCTCCTATTACTAGAAGTGTTAAAGCACGGCTGTACAGCCAGACGTTAGATAATTTAGGGAGAACTTTGTGTAGCTAGTAGTTAGTTCAGGTAGATAGCCTTTAATTCCTTTCATGGTCATTTCTGCTATGATTATACTTCAAATTAAATTTGAATTTTTCTTTTTTTAAATATGAAATTTATTGTCAAATTGGTTTCCATACAACACTCATTGCTCATCCCAACAGGTGCCCCTCTCAATGCCCATCACCCACATTCCCCCCTCCCACCCCCATCAACCCTCAGTTTATTCTCAGTTTTTGAATCTTTTATGGTTTGCCTCCCTCCCTCTCTAACTTCCCCATTCCCCCATAGTCTTCTGTTAAGTTTCTCAGGATCCACATAAGAGTGAAAACATATGGTATCTGTCTTTCTCTGACTGACTTATTTCATTTAGCATAATACCCTCCAGTTCCATCCATGTTGCTACAAAGGGCCATATTTCATTCTTTCCCATTGCCATGTAGTACTCCATTGTGTATATAAACCACAGTTTCTTTATCCATTTATCAGTTGATGGACATTTACGCTCTTTCCATAATTTGGCTATTGTTGAAACCACTACTGTAAACAGTAGGGTACATGTGCCCCTATGCATCAGCACTCCTTTATCCCTTGGGTAAATTCCGAGCAGTGCTATTGCTGGGTTATAGGGTAGATGTACTTTTAATTTTTTGAGGAATCTCCACACTGTTTTCCAGAGCGGCTGCACCAGTTTGCATTCCCACCAACAGTGCAAGAGGGTTCCCGTTTCTCCTCATCGTCTCCAGCATCTATAGTCTCCTGATTTGTTCATTTTAGCCACTCTGACCAGCGTGAGGTGGTATCTGAGTGTGGTTTTGGTTTCTATTTCCCTGATGAGAGTGACATTGAGCATCTTTTCATGTGCCTGTTGGCCATCTGGATGTCTTCTTTAGAGAAGTGTCTATTCATGTTTTCTGCCCATTTCTTCACTGGATTATTTGTTTTTTTGGGTGTGGAGTTTGGTGAGCTCTTTATAGATTTTGGATACTAGCCCTTTGTCTGATGTGTCATTTGCAAATATCTTTTCCCATTCCTTCGGTTGCCTTTAGTCTTGTTGATTGTTTCCTTTGTAGTTCAGGAGATTTTATCTTCATGAAGTCCCAAAAGTTCATTTTTGCTTTGAATTCCCTTGCCTTTGGAGATGTGTCAAGTAAGATATTGCTGCGGCTGAGGTCAAAGAGGTTTTTTCCTGCTTTCTCCTCTAGGGTTTTGATGGTTTCCTGTCTCACATTCAGGTCCTTTATTCATCTTGAGTTTGTTTTTGTGAATGGCGTAAGAAACTGGTCTAGTTTCATTCTTCTGCATGTTGCTGTCCGGTTCTCCTAGCACCATTTGCTATAGAGACTGTCTTTTTTCCATTGGATATTGTTTCCTGCTTTATGAAAGATTAGTTGGCCGTACTTTTTTGGGTCTAATTCTGGAGTCTCTATTCCATTGGTCTATGTGTCTGTTTTTGTGCCAATACCATTCTGTCTTGATGATGACAGCTTTGTGGTAGAGGCTAAAGTCTGGGATTGTGATGCCTCCTGTTTAGGTCATCTTCTTCACAATTACTTTGGCTATTTGGGGCCTTCTGTGTTTCCATACAAATTTTAGGATTACTTGTTCTAGCTTCAAGAAGAATGCTGGTGCAATTTTGATTGGGATTGCATTGAATGTGTATATTACTTTGGATAGTATTGACATTTTAACAATATTTATTTTTCCAATCCATGAGGATGGGATGTTTTTCCATTTCTTTGTATCTTCTCAATTTCCTTCATAAGCTTTGTATAGTTTTCAGCATACAGATCTTTTACATCTTTGGTTAGGTTTATTCCTAGGTATTTTTTGCTTCTTGGTGCAATTGTGAATGGGATCAGTTTCTTTATTTGTCTTTCTGTTGCTTCATTGTTACTGTATAAGAATGCAACTGATTTCTGTACATTAATTTTGTATCCTGTGACATTGCTGAATTCTTGTATCAATTCTAGCAGACTTTTGGTGGAGTCTGTCGGGTTTTCCACATATAATATCGTGTCATCTGCAAAAAGTGAAAGCTTGACTTCCTCTTTGCCAATTTTGATGCCTTGGATTTCATTTTGTCTGCTGATGCTAAAACTTCCAACACTATGTTAAACAACAGTGGTGAGAGTGGACATCCCTGTTGTGTTCCTGATCTCAGGGAGAAAGCTCTCGGTTTTTCCCCATTGAGCTTTTTGGGCTTTGTGAGCATTGGGGGCTTTTCATAAATTGCTTTTATGATGTTTAAGTATGTTCCTTCTATCCCGACTTTCTTGAGGGTTTTATTAAAAAACAATGCTGAATTTTGTCAAATGCTTTCTCTGCATCAATTGCCAGGATCATATGGTTCTTATCTTTTCTTTTATTAGTGTGATGTATCACATTGATTGATTTGTGAATGTTGAACCAGCCCTGCATCCCAGGAATGAATCCCACTTGATCATGGTGAATAATTATTTTTATATGCTGTTGAATTCGATTTTCTAGTATTTTGTTGAGAATTTTTGCATCCATATTCATCAGGGATATTGGCCTGTAGTTCTCCTTTTTGCTGGGTTTCTGTCTGGTTTGGGAATCAAAGTAATGCTTGCTTCATATGACGAGTCTGGAAGTTTTCCTATACTTACTATTTTTTGGAAGAGCTTGAGATGGATAGCTATCTCTGCTTTACGTGTCTGGGAGAATTCCCCAGGGAAGCCATCTGGTCCTGGACTCTTATTTGTTGGGAGATTTTTCGTAACTGATTCAATTTCTTCGCTGGTTATGGGTCTGTTTAAGTTTTATTTCTTCCTGTTTGGGTTTTGGAAGTGTGTGGGTGCTTAGGAATTTGTCCATTTCTTCCAGGATGTGCAGTTTGTTGGCATATAATTTTTCATAGTATTCCCTGATAATTGCTTGTATTTCTGAGGGATTGGTTGTAATAATTCCATTTTCATTCATGATTTTATCTATTTGGGTCTCCCTTTTCTTTTTGAGACACCTGGTGAGAGGTTTGTCAATTTTGTTTATGTTTTCAAAAAAACCAACTCTTGGTTTCATTGATCTGCTTTACGGTTTTTTTAGATTATATATTGTTTATTTCTGCTCTGATTTATTATTTCTCCTCTTCTGCTGGTTTTGGGGTGTCTTTGCTGCTCTGCTTCTATTTCCTTTTGGGGTGCTGTTAGATTTTGTATTTGGGATTTTTCTTGTTTCTTGAGATAGGCCTGGATTGCAATGCATTTTCCTATCAGGACTGCCTTTGCTGCATCTCAAAGCGTTTGGTTTGTTGTATTTTCATTTTCATTTGTTTCCATATATTTTTTAATTTCTTCTCTAATTGCCTGATTGACCCATTCATCCTTTAGTAGGTGTTCTTTACCTCTGTGCTTTTGGAGGTTTTCCAGACTTTTTCCTGTGGTTGATTTCAAATTTCATACAAAGCATTGTGGTCTGAAAGTGTGCATGGTATGATTTCAATTCCTTTATACTTATGAAGGGCTGTTTATATCTGTCAAGTCCATCTGATCCAATGTATCATTCAGGGCCCTTGTTTCTTTATTGATCCTGTGTCTAGATGATCTATCCATTGCTGAAAGTAGAGTGTTAAAGTCCCCTGCAATTACCACATTCTTATCAATAAGGTGCTTATGTTTATGATTAGTTGTTTTATATTTGAGGAGCTCCCATATTCAGCACATAGACATTTATAATTGTTAGTCCTGATGGGTAGACCCTATAATTATTATATAATGCCCTTCTTCATCTCTTGTTACAGCCTTTAATTTAAAGTCTAGTTTGTCTGATATAAGTATGGCTACTCCAGCTTTCTTTTGATTTCCAGTAGCATGATAGATAGTTTTCCATCCCCTCACTTTCAATCTGAAGATGTCCTTAGGTCTAAAATGAGTCTCTTGTAGACAGCCAATAGATGGGTCTTGTTTTTTATTCATTCTGATATCCTATGTCTTTTGGTTGGAGCATTTAGTCCATTTACATTCAGGTAGTTTGTGGTCCTGGCAACATTTCACTCACAGAATCCCCCTTAGGATCTCTTGTAGGGCTGGCTTAGTGGTGATGAATTCCTTCAGTTTTTGTTTGTTTGGGAAAATGTTTATCTCTCCTTCTATTCTGATTGATAGACTTGTTGGAATAAAGGATTCTCGGCTGCATATTTTTTTCTGTTCCTCACATTGAAGATTTCCTGCTATTCCTTTCTGGCCTGCCAAGTTTCAGTAGATAGGTCTGCTACTCTTATGTGTCTACCTTTGTAAGTTAGAGCCTGTTTATCCTAGCCGCTTTCAGAAGTTTTTCTTTATCCTTGTATTTTGCCAGTTTCACTGTGATATGTCATGCAGAAGATTGATTCCAGTTACGTCTGAAGGGAGTTCTCTGTGCCTCGTGGATTACAATGCCTTTTTCCTTCCCCAGATTAGGGAAGTTCTGAGCTAATTTGTTCAAGTACACCTTCAGCCCCTTCTCTCTCTCTTCCTCTTCTGGAATTCCTGTTATACGGATATTGTTCTGTTTGATTGCATCACTTTGTTCTCTAATTCTCCCCTTATACTCCTGGATATTTTTATCTCTTTTTTTCTCAGCTTCCTCTTTTTCCCTAATTTTATCTTCTAATTTACCTATTCTCTCCTCTGCCTCTTCATCCGTGCTATGGCCAACTCCATTTTATTTTGCACCTCATTTATAGCAATTTTTAGTTCCTCATGACTATTTCTTAGTCCCTTGATCTCTGTAGCAATAGATTCTCTGCTGTCCTCTATGCTTTCTTCAAGCCCAGCAATTAATTTTATGGCTATTATTCTGATTCTTGTTCCATATATTGCTTTAATCAGTTTTGATCAATTCGTTAGCTGTTGCTATTTCCTGGAGTTTCTTTTGAGGAGTGTTTTTCCATTTCAGTATTTTGGTTAGTCCCTGCAGTAGCTCCCAACTGCAGGGCACTTTCCCTGTGCTGTTGGGAGTAACTTGTGTTGGTGGGCAGGGCCGCAGTCAGACCCGATGTCTGCCCACAGCCCACCACTGGGGCCACAGTCAGACTGGTGTGTACTTTATCTTCCCCTCTCCCAGGGGCAGGACTCACTGTGGACTGGTATGGCCCCTTTCTGGGCTACTTGGACACTGCCAGGCTTATGGTGCTGCTTCAATAGTATCTGGCCAAGGGTGTATTAGCCTGGGTGGATCACAAGTTGCACAGGGGCTGGATGGGCAGGCTTAGCTTGCTTTGATATGGGTGGTCCCCTGTGGGAGGGGCCATGCAGCACCCAGAGGGAGGCAGGCCCATTTTGGAGGGATGGATCCTCAGAAGCACAGCATTGGGTGTTTGTTTGGTGCAAGCAAGTTCGGTGATGGGAACTGGTTCCTTTTGGAATTTCAGCTGGGGGATGGGAGAGGGAAATGGTGCTTGCCAGCGCCTTTGTTCCCTGCTGAGCTGAGCTCTATCTTCTGGGGTTCAACAACTCTCCCTCTTGGAGTTCTCTCACCCTCTCCACTCTCTGAGAGCAGAGCTGTTGACTTTTAATATCCCAGATGTTAAGTCCTGCTGGATATCAGAACTCATGCAGTCTGGCCCCTCCACTTTTGCAAGTCAGATTTGGGGCTCTGCCTTGCCGGTGGGCTGCCCCTCCACCGCCCCAGCTCCCTCCCGCCAGTCCGGGTAGCGCACACAGCCTCTCCGACCTTCCTACCCTCTTCTGTGGGCCTCTTGTCTATGCTTGGATCCGGAGAGTCCATTCTGCTAGACTTCTGGTGGTTCTCTGGGTTGTTTAGGCTGATGTGGGTGGAATCTAAGCCATCAGCAGGACACAGTGAGCTCAGAGTCCTCCTATGTTGCCATCTTCACACCACCTCTCTAAATTTGAATTTTTAAACACATTATCAAGACTGTCTTGAATTCATAAAACTGTGTTTCACTAAATACTGACAATGCAAGAATGCATTGTGTCACTCAGAGATGCTGAGACACTGGACCTCTTAGGCTCCAAAAATGTAAGTGGTAGGGAATGAAGGGATTTTTATTTTCTAGAAGAGATAATTCTTGGCACCAATCTAGGACTTAAGTATACTTAGGGGAAATTTAAAAAAATCTTTGTCCTCTAGCCTGATTGGTTTCCTTGATAGCAATGATAATGTATTCCTGAGAAAGAAAAAAAATGATAGGAATGTAGTTATCCTGATGATAGGTTTCTAATGAATTACTGATAGTTTTATTAAAAATAAGACTTAGAGTTTTTATTAAATATCATACTGTGATTAGACTCACAATAATATAAAATACATTGGAAACCCAGTTGGTGCCAATAGTCAAATAATGAACTATTTAAAGGGCACAGACCTCTTAAGTTTAAGTACTTATTAATTATTATAAGTGCATGAAATCTATAATGAAAAAAAACTGAGGGATATTCATGAATAATAAATTGGTTCAGAAAGATAATGGCGTGTTTGTCATTTTTATTAAATGAGAGCATTAGGATATATCAGTCCTCAGATTGAATAACCAGTATCTTTCCATGGGATTGTCATATTTCACTTAGGTATTTTTAATAGGGGTAAACTCTGGGAGTCAAACTAGGGTTCAGGGGTTGTTATGAGCTATGTGGCTTCTTTCTGTGCATTTGAAAGTGCTCTAGCCAATTACGAGTATGGTACAGTGGAGGTTTGGATATATTCCAGGGAAAGCAACACAGGCATCTTTTGTTGTGCTTAATCTGAACAAAAATTTTTAACCAGTAAGTTTGTATTTGGTGATTTGGGGACTTCTGATGTATGAAAAAAATTCTTAATGAAGAATTCAATAACATTTACTCATTTAACAGAGATTTTTGGTATTAACTTGGATGGTATTTATTCATTTCTACAATGGATAATCAAGAGCTAAATCAAGTGCATAACAGTATCATTCGCTGGCAGTTTGTAGAAAGAAAATTTGAACAAACTTTTTAGAAACCTTTTGGGTATCTATTGACCATGAATTAGCCTTAGCTTATTGGAAGCCACACTTAAGAAAAAACAAAAGTCTCTCAATATGTGTTGTCTATACACTTGTTTTTATTTCAAATCTCAAAGTTAACTACTAGCTACAGTGTCCAAGGGCACCCTTATCAACAAATTTAAAGAGCTATGTAATATTTATCTGAAATTAGCATTAATTGCTAAGATTTCAAACTGTAACTTTTTTGCTGTCTCCAGCACCGAAGCTTAAAAGTAATATAAAAAAGTATTTGCAATGTGTTTGTAGGTAAAATTTAGTTATTCAGTGTGAGAATATTAATAGGAATTATGTTTCTGCTGTATTAGATTGTGTGTTGATGAATAACACGTTCTCCTGGCAAAATTCTATTCCAAAGGGTAAATTAATAAAGTACGACATGAAATAGATCATACCTTTAAAGCACTCTAAGTGGCACATATGGGTCAGGACTTGTTTCTGGAATTTGAGGGAATGGATGTAACACAGAGAAAAATTGTTAGAGGAGTTAGATTATACACTCTAATTTTATTGGGATAAACAACCAGTTTAAATTTAATATGTGTGTGTTTGTATGTTAAGCATCAGGAGGTTTGAGGGAAAATTGTCAGGCAATTTAGAAAAAAAAAAAAAGCAACAGGATATCTAATTTAAAAAGTAGAAAATTATGGAGTTGGAGAGGTTGAAAGAAGACCCAGAATACATCCGTACTGAGGGTAATTTAAAGCTTTTGGATAATACAGAGCCATTAATTCTAATTCTAGATTCACTCTTCTCCATCTCTCTCTCTCTCTCTCTCCTCTCTCTCTCTATATATATATATATATATATTATATGTGTGTGTATATATATATATATATTTAAAATATTGTGAGAAATTCCAAAAAATTTTGCATATGATACTTTAGTGGAGGAGCTAAAATTGTTTACAAATGATAATGTTTCTAAATAGTATAAAATGAAAAGGATTAAACTCTGGATTCAAAGAATTTTTTCCAGTAGGTGAAATGAGGAAGATTCACTTCTAAAGACTTTCAGGAATGTTAAAAGTACTTTTTTAAAAAAATTGACTATCTTTTTCCTTTTTTTGTTATAAAAATTTCATAACCATACATGGTTATGAAAAATTATAAAACATAGACAATTCAAAATTAATAAATTAAAACATCTTATAATCACACAATTCAGAATAGGTTTAGGTTAGAGTTTGACAGTCAGTATTGAATGAGGAGATTCATTTCAAGCCAAACACAAACACACATCAAGTAGTCAAGGACAAAATATATGTACAAGTATTGTCTTAAGTTTTAACTCAAATTTGTGCATTTAAAGGTAGTTTACATAAGATAGGAAAGAACGTTTTTGCTTATTGAAATGATGGCATTCCCTTGCTTTGAAGTCTCAAACAATAGCTACGGAGACTGGTCATAAGATTAAAGGAGAACAAGGGAGTCCAATTGAATAGAAAAAGATAAAACTATCAGAAGATTGTGCTAATGTTGAAGATGTAACTAAAATGAGAAAGAGAGAAATCTACCTGCATGCCTAGTGGAAAGATATGTCCATAAATTAAATAAGGAACACTAAACTTCTGAAATAATTAAAAAATTAAGTACATGTTCAAAAATGTTCAACTCGCATAAGTAGTTTATTTTTACTTTTTTGTTAGTAAAATAATAATAATCAATATTAGAAATGCTCCTTGACTTGAAAACTGCTACTGCCTGAAGACAATATAATTTTTAAACACTCTCTCCCAGAAACAGCCCAACTTTGAGTAGAAGGTGAATGATGCCAAGATGTCATTTCTTTTTTTTTTTTTTTTTTTTATGAAATTTATTGACAAATTGGTTTCCATACAACACCCAGTGCTCATCCCAAAAGGTGCCCTCCTCAATACCCATCACCCACCCTTCCCTCCCTCCACCCCCCATCAACCCTCAGTTTGTTCTCAGTTTTTAACAGTCTCTTATGCTTTGGCTCTCTCCCACTCTAACCTCTTTTTTTTTTTTTCCTTCCCCCTCCCCCATGGGTTCCTGTTAGTTTCTCAGGATCCACATAAGAGTGAAACCATATGGTATCTGTCTTTCTCTGTATGGCTTATTTCACTTAGCATTACACTCTCCAGTTCCATCCACGTTGCTACAAAGGGCCATATTTCATTTTTTCTCATTGCCACATAGTACTCCATTGTGTATATATACCACAATTTCTTTATCCATTCATCAGTTGATGGACATTTAGGCTCTTTCCATAATTTGGCTATTGTTGAGAGTGCTGCTATGAACATTGGGGTACAAGTGCCCCTATGCATCAGTACTCCTGTATCCCTTGGATAAATTCCTAGCAGTGCTATTGCTGGGTCATAGGGTAGGTCTATTTTTAATTTTCTGAGGAACCTCCACACTGCTTTCCAGAGCGGCTGCACCAATTTGCATTCCCACCAACAGTGCAAGAGGGTTCCCTGTTTCTCCACATCCTCTCCAGCATCTATAGTCTCCTGATTTGTTCATTTTGGCCACTCTGACTGGCGTGAGGTGATACCTGAGTGTGGTTTTGATTTGTATTTCCCTGATAAGGAGCGATGCTGAACATCTTTTCATGTGCCTGTTGGCCATCTGGATGTCTTCTTTAGAGAAGTGTCTATTCATGTTTTCTGCCCATTTCTTCACTGGGTTATTTGTTTTTCGGGTGTGGAGTTTGGTGAGCTCTTTATAGATTTTAGATACTAGCCCTTGTCCGATATGTCATTTGCAAATATCTTTTCCCATTCCTATTGGTTGCCTTTTAGTTTTGTTGGTTGTTTCCTTTGCTGTGCAGAAGCTTTTTATCTTCATAAGGTCCCCAGTAATTCACTTTTGCTTTTAATTCCCTTGCCTTTGGGGATGTGTCGAGTAAGAGATTGCTACGGCTGAGGTCAGAGAGATCTTTTCCTGCTTTCTCCTCTAAGGTTTTGATGGTTTCCTGTCTCACATTTAGGTCCTTTATCCATTTTGAGTTTATTTTTGTAAATGGTGTGAGAAAGTGGTCTAGTTTCAACCTTCTGCATGTTGCTGTCCAGTTCTCCCAGCACCATTTGTTAAAGAGGCTGTCTTTTTTCCATTGGATGTTCTTTCCTGCTTTGTCAAAGATGAGTTGGCCATACGTTTGTGGGTCTAGTTCTGGGGTTTCTATTCTATTCCATTGGTCTGTGTGTCTGTTTTTGTGCCAATACCATGCTGTCTTGATGATGACAGCTTTGTAGTAGAGGCTAAAGTCTGGGATTGTGATGCCTCCTGCTTGGTCTTCTTCTTCAAAATTCCTTGGCTATTCAGCGGGGCCTTTTGTGGTTCCATATGAATTTTAGGATTGCTTGTTCTAATTTCGAGAAGAATGCTGGTGCAATTTTGATTGGGATTGCATTGAATGTGTAGATAGCTTTGGGTAGTATTGACATTTTGACAATATTTATTTTTCCAATCCATGAGCAGGGAATGTCTTTCCATTTCTTTAAGTCTTCTTCAATTACCTTCATAAGCTTTCTATAGTTTTCAGCATACAGATCCTTTACATCTTGGTTAGATTCATTCCTAGGTATTTTATGCTTCTTGGTGCAATTGTGAATGGGATCAGTTTCTTTATTTGTCTTTCTGTTGCTTCATTGTTAGTGTATAAGAATGCAACTGATTTCTGACATTGATTTTGTATCCTGCAACTTTGCTGAATTCATGTATCAGTTCTAGCAGACTTTTGGTGGAGTCTATCGGATTTTCCATGTAATATCATGTCATCTGCAAAAAGCGAAAGCTTGACTTCATCTTTGCCAATTTTGATGCCTTTGATTTCCTTTGTTGTCTGATTGCTGATGCTAGAACTTCCAGCACTATGTTAAACAACAGCGGTGAGAGTGGGCATCCCTGTCGTGTTCCTGATCTCAGGGAAAAAGCTCTCAGTTTTTCCCCATTGAGGATGATGTTAGCTGTGGGCTTTTCATAAATGGCTTTGATGATCTTTAAGTATGTTCCTTCTATCCCGACTTTCTCAAGGGTTTTATTAAGAAAGGGTGCTGGATTTTGTCAAAGGCCTTTTCTGCATCGATTGACAGGATCATATGGTTCTTCTCTTTTTTTTTGTTAATGTGATGTATCACGTTGATTGATTTGCGAATGTTGAACCAGCCCTGCATCCCAGGAATGAATCCCACTTGATCATGGTGAATAATTCTTTTATATGCTGTTGAATTCGATTTGCTAGTATCTTATTGAGAATTTTTGCATCCATATTCATCAGGGATATTGGCCTGTAGTTCTCTTTTTTTACTGGGTCTCTGTCTGGTTTAGGAATCAAAGTAATACTGGCTTCATAGAAGGAGTCTGGAAGTTTCCTTCCCTTTCTATTTCTTGGAATAGCTTGAGAAGGATAGGTATTATCTCTGCTTTAAATGTCTGGTAGAACTCCCCTGGAAGCCATCTGGTCCTGGACTCTTATTTGTTGGGAGATTTTTGATAACCGATTCAATTTCTTCGCTGGTTATGGGTCTGTTCAAGCTTTCTATTCCTCCTGATTGAGTTTTGGAAGAGTGTGGGTGTTCAGGAATGTGTCCATTTCTTCCAGGTTGTCCAATTTGTTGGCATATAATTTTTCATAGTATTCCCTGATAATTGTTTGTATCTCTGAGGGATTGGTTGTAATCATTCCATTTTCATTCATGATTTTATCTATTTGGGTCATCTCCCTTTTCTTTTTGAGAAGCCTGGCTAGAGGTTTGTCAATTTTGTTTATTTTTTCAAAAAACCAACTCTTGGTTTCGTTGATCTGCTCTACAGTTTTTTAGATTCTATATTGTTTATTTCTGCTCTGATCTTTATTATTTCTCTTCTTCTGCTGGGTTTAGGCTGCCTTTGCTGTTCTGCTTCTATTTCCTTTAGGTGTGCTGTTAGATTTTGTATTTGGGATTTTTCTTGTTTCTTGAGATAGGCCTGGATTGCAATGTATTTTCCTCTCAGGACTGCCTTCGCTGCGTCCCAAAGCGTTTGGATTGTTGTATTTTCATTTTCGTTTGTTTCCATATATTTTTTGATTTCTTCTCTAATTGCCTGGTTGACCCACTCATTCGTTAGTAGGGTGTTCTTTAACCTCCACGCTTTTGGAGGTTTTCCAGACTTTTTCCTGTGGTTGATTTCAAGCTTCATAGCATTGTGGTCTGAAAGTATGCATGGTATAATTTCAATTCTTGTAAACTTATGAAGGGCTGTTTTGTGACCCAGTATATGATCTATCTTGGAGAATGTTCCATGTGCACTCGAGAAGAAAGTATATTCTGTTGCTTTGGGATGCAGAGTTCTAAATATATCTGTCAAGTCCATCTGATCCAATGTCTCATTCAGGGCCCTTGTTTCTTTATTGACTGTGTGTCTAGATGATCTATCCATTTCTGTAAGTGGGGTGTTAAAGTCCCCAGCACTACCACATTCTTATCAATAAGGTTGCTTCTGTTTATGAGTAATTGTTTTATATACTTGGGGGCTCCGGTATTCGGCGCATAGACATTTATAATTGTTAGCTCTTCCTGATGGATAGACCCTGTAACTATTATATAATGTCCTTCTTCATCTCTTGTTACAGCTTTAATTTAAAGTCTAGTTTGTCTGATATAAGTATGGCTACTCCAGCTTTCTTTGGCTTCCAGTAGCATGATAAATAGTTCTCCATCCCCTCACTCTGAATCTAAAGGTGTCCTCAGGTCTAAAATGAGTCTCTTGTAGACAGCAAATAGATGGGGTCTTGTTTTTTTATCCATTCTGATACCCTATGTCTTTTGGTTGGCGCATTTAATCCGTTTACATTCAGTGTTATTATAGAAAGATACGGGTTTAGAGTCATTGTGATGTCTGTATGTTTTATGCTTGTAGTGATGTCTCTGGTACTTTGTCTCACAGGGTCCCCCTTAGGATCTCTTGTAGGGCTGGTTTAGTGGTGACAAATTCCTTCAGTTTTTGTTTGTTTGGGAAGACCTTTATCTCTCCTTCTATTCTAAATGACAGACTTGCTGGATAAAGGATTCTCGGCTGCATATTTTTGCTGTCTAGCACCCTGAAAATCTCAGTGCCAATTCTTTCTGGCCTGCCAAGTTTCAAAAGAGAGATCAGTCACGAGTCTTATAGGTCTCCCTTTATATGTGAGGGCACGTTTACCCCTTGCTGCTTTCAGAATTTTCTCTTTATCCTGTATTTTGCCAGTTTCACTATGATATGTCGTGCAGAAGATCGATTCAAGTTACGTCTGAAGGGAGTTCTCTGTGCCTCTTGGATTTCAATGCCTTTTCCTTCCCCAGTTCAGGGAAGTTCTCAGCTATTATTCTTCAAGTACCCCTTCAGCACCTTTCCCTCTCTCTTCCTCCTCTGGGATACCAATTATGCGTATATTATTCTTTTTAGTGTATCACTTAGTTCTCTAATTTTCCCCTCATACTCCTGGATTTTTTTATCTCTCTTTTCTCAGCTTCCTCTTTTTCCATAACTTTATCTTCTAGTTCACCTATTCTCTCCTCTGCCTCTTCCATCCGAGCTGTGGTGGTTTGCATTTTGTTTTGCATTTCCTTTAAAGCGTTTTTCAGCTCCTCGTGACTGTTCCTTAGTCCCTTGATCTCTGTAGCAAGAGATTCTCTGCTGTCCTGTATACTGTTTTCCAGCCCAGCGATTAATTTTATGACTATTATTCTAAATTCACTTTCTGTTATATATTTAAATCCTTTTTGATCAGCTCATTAGCTGTTGTTATTTCTGGAGATTCTTCTGAGGGGAATTCTTCCGCTTGTTCATTTTGGATAGTCCCTGGTATGGTGAGGACCTGCAGGGCACTTCCCCTGTGCTGTGGTGTATAACTGGAGTTGGTGGGCGGGGCCGCAGTCAGTACCTGATGTCTGCCCCCAGCCCACCGCTGGGGCCACAGTCAGACTGGTGTGTGCCTTCTTCTTCCCCTCTCCTAGGGGTGGGATTCACTGTGGGGTGGCGTGGCCCGTCTGGGCTACTTGCACACTGCCAGGCTTGTGATGCTGGGGATCTGGCATATTAGCTGGGGTGGGATCGGCAAGGTGCACGAGCGGGAGGGGGGGCAGGCTTAGCTCGATTCTCCTTAGGTGATCCACTTCAGGGGGGCCCTGTGGCAGCCGGAGGGAGTCAGATCCGCTGCCGGAGGTTTGGCTCCGCAGAAGCACAGAGTTGGGTGTTTGCGCTGGAGCGAGCAATTTCCCTGGCCAGGAACCGGTTTCCTTTGGGGTTTTGGGGGGGGGGGGGGGGGGGGGAGATGGCGCTGGTGAGCGCCTTTGTTCCCCGCCAAACTGAGCTCTGTCGTCCGGGGGCTCCGCAGCTCACCCTCCCTTTGTCCTCCAGCCTCCCCGCTTTCCGAGCAGAGCTGTTAACTTATGACCTCCCAGACGCTAAGTCAGTGCTTGCTGTTGGAACACAGTCCGTCAGGCCCCTCCAGCTTTTGCAAGCCGGACCTGAGGGCTCTGTTTGGCTGGCGAGCCGCCCCTCCGCCCCGGCTCCCTCCCGCCAGTAGTGGAGCGCGCACCGCCTCGCCGCCCTTCCTACCCTCTTCCGTGGGCCTCTCGTCTGCACTTGGGTCCGGTGACTCCGTTCTGCTAATCCTCTGGCGGTTTTCTGGGTTATTTAGGCAGGTGTAGGTGGAATCTAAGTGATCAGCAGGACGCGCGGTGAGCCCAGCGTCCTCCTACGCCGCCATCTTCCTGCGCCTCCTCAAAATATGTCCCAAGATGTCATTTCTACTGTATCTTCCTCACTGAACAATTAGATTAAAAGGTAAAATGAAAAAATGTGAAAATATGTAATAAGGGAAATGTTAGAGTTTAGAAGAAGTAGTTTCTACCACATTGTAAAATTTTAACTAGAATATCCACATCAAAGAAGAGGCATGCAGTTGTTGGAAAAAAGTACTTAGCATGAAGGACTGGGAAAGACATTAATCTAGACACCAATGCCTGGTCAGGATCTTGCAAATTAGCATCTGATATATCAGTCATTTGGGGTTAAAAGATGATCTCCTGGGGGATTTCTCCAACGTAAGTTTTAACATTGTAATTGTTGCCTTCTGTTAAATGTATATGTGATAGTACTCTATTTCTATATATCTTGCCTTAGTCATAGCATTAGCTAATATTGAGGGCTTACTCTATGCCAGATTCTTTTTTAGGGGTATAATATGTAATGTCTCATTTTATGTTCATAAAAGCCTCATGAAGTTGACATTATTATCATGCCCATTTCGGGGCGGATGGACACTGAGAGTTGGTGCCCAAGATCACTTAACTTACCAAGTAATGTAATCAATCAAAATTTGATCCATTGCTGTCGAACTCCAAAGCTTGTGCTCTTAACTACCTTACTATTTCTTCTTCTAAATGAAGCAACTGATGCTATATAACATATTTTCCAGTTGAATATGTGCTGTTACATCTTTCTCAAGTACATGATTTGAGATGAATCATTGCAATATTACCCATGTCCTACTGTTAAGTTGGTAACTATATATTTTTATTTTTCTTTGTTTTTAATTTTCTTAACATTAATTTCTTGAGAGATAGAGACATAGTGTGAGTGGGGGTGAGTCAGAGAGAGAGAGAGAGATAGAGAGGGAGACACAGAATCTGAAGCAGGCTCCAGGCTCTGAGCTGTCAGCACAGAACCCAACCTGGGGCTTGAATTCAGGGACTGTGAGATCATGACCTGAGCTGAAGTCAGCTGTTTAACCAACTAAGTCACCCAGGTGCCCTATATCTTTCTAATTACATGCTGTCTTTTTTTTTTTTTCTTTTTTAACCCATCAGTGCTTTAAAGGATACTAAATATTTCATCTTTTAGTAGATTATGGAGTATCATTTTAAAGACTGGACAGAAATTTCTAAGATTTAGGGCGTCAGTCCAAAATGTTATTTCTTTGCTGCTGTAAACAAGTCCATAAATACAGAATTCCTTATTATTCAGCAATAGCATGTGCACCGTATCAAGAAGTATTTTATATGTACCTATCTAATGAATGCACCCTTTTGGTACCTAAACAATATGGCTTGCTAAGTCAGCATGGTGATATGGATTAACAATCAGGCAGAAAAGTCTGGGGTCATGTTCCAAAGAAATCCTATCCAAGGTCAAAGATCTTTATTGGAAATACTGAGCTGAAAGATTTCACCTGAATTTTGTTATCCTCAGCAGTGCACTAACAATGAACACAAGACAAAAACCTCAAAGGTCAGCATGTCTTTTGGGTAGCTAGCAAGCAAGTAAGCATTTCCGAAGCAAGATAGATGGCCTCCAAAGCATGACCCTGTCTAATCCACATCTAATTCATTATGCTTAAGTGCCTTTGCACATGCTGCATGAGACAGAGTCCCCTCCTTTTTATTCACCTGTTTAATTCCCAGTCATCCTTTCAGTCATAGTAACCATATGATAGGGATAATATGACTATAACAGTAATATAACCCACATCTTTGAGCACTAGTCCAGATGCTTGCAAAGCAACACAACATCTCATGGAAATTTCATAACAACCTAAAAGACAGATGATATTATCATCACATTTATGAGAAAATTGAGTTTAGTAATGATAAAATAATTCGCCTAAGACTACATAGCTAATATGTACCATAGCTGGATTTCAAATACAGTCCTCTTGTGTGTGACTTTGTATCTATTTTTCTTTCATGTATATTCAAGACATGAAAGCAAATATTATCTCCTCTATAACTTTTCCTTAATCTCTCCTTCAGGTTTCTATTATGGGAACTGCCCTATTCTCACCTTTTGTGCTCTTTGTTCCTAATACATACTGATATAGGAAAATACTGTATATTGAGACATAATTTTTCACTTCTATCTCTCTACTAAACAGGTCCCTTGAAAGCAGGGACCATCTCTTATCTTTGATCTTTAGTTACTATAAGTAAAGAATGGATGAAGAGTAATTAGAGTGGAGGAGTTAAGGTCTGTTTTAAACAGAGCCTTGAGAAGAGCATGGAGGTAAAGGTACAGGGAAGTTGAGGTAGGAAGGCAAGCACAGGAGCTACATGGAACACATGAACGAAAGCTAGGATCTTGAGAATATGTTGTGCTTGACAAGTACTAAGTAGTCTTTGGTGATTAGAGTCAGAAGCAGACTGATGAAAATGAGAATTCTAAGAAGTAGCGCTGGAAACGTAGCTTGGATCTGCTTCTAAAAGACATTACGTGCCAGGCTAAAGAATGGAGCATTATTATGTGGGCAATGGCAATCATCAAAGAGTTTTGTGTTCGAAAAAGACATGTTCAGATAATTGTTTTAAGATTATCTTTGTTGCAATGTGGAAAAAATGAATTAAAGCAAATTGAGACCAATTAGCCAGGACTGCTTGTAAAAAATTTTTTCTTTTCTTTTCTTTTCTTTTCTTTTCTTTCTTTTCTTTTCTTTTCTTTTCTTTTCTTTTCTTTTCTTTTCTGAGTAGAAATTGAGAGATAGAACCAAGCACTAGACATGAAGATGTAGGATTAAATTGATCTGAGAGACATTACAGAGGTGAAATCAATGGCATGTGTAAGGAGAGGAATGCATTTAAAATATCTCTGAAATAACCTAGTCCATTCTGGATGATGATACCACTGATCAAAAACACTGGGTAAAGCATCAATTTGAGAGCTAAAACCATATCATTTGGGATGTATTTTGTTGTGCTACTTTACAACCATAAGGTATTCCCCTGGGCATATTAGAAATTCAAATTTAAACAAAGTAGTCAAAAGTACCGAGTCCACTTGGGAGCTGTTTGAAAATAAAGGTTGTTGGAACTTGGATATCAATGAGCGAAACTGAAAAGAGCCTATAAAATTTGGTGCTTCAGACCTCAGTGCTAATTTTTAAGATACAGATGTTCTACTTAGGAAAAGGGATCTGCTCTCCTTTCTCTTTCATTATGGTTTATGTGTCTAGCAAATGATACATAATCCCTCACACATAGTAGGTGCTCATATATATTTAGAGTTGCTTTATTAATTTGAAGACACTGAATGAGAGGAAAAGACAATAAGAGACAAGAGATCATGGGATCCATGATACAGCCAGAACAGGTAGCAGTACAAAAGAGACAAAATACTTCTGAGGGAGACACTGTTAAGATCAGGAGGTGACAGCTTGGGTTTAAATTCTACTTCCACATTTACTATCTTTGTGACCATGAACAAATTATTCAAACTCTCTGAGCATGAGTTTCCTCACCTAGGAAGTGGTGCTTTATAATGGCTCCTATACCAGAGGGCTGTAGAGATGACGGTTAGCTCAGTAAGTGATTATATCAGGAAGTGAGATCAGCCACAAGCGACCACAAACTTTGATGGTATTGGCATAGGTGTAACGATAACAAGTTTAATCAGATTCCTCCTTGATGGTGTCAGGGTCAGCACAGAGTAGAACTTACCTAGATTTGGAAGTGTGGAATGGTGGGTGTCTCAAGAGGTGAAGGGAGGCATGACTGAGATGTCTATCTGTATTCATTTTCTGTTGTTGCAGTTACAAATTACCAGAAAACTTGGAGAAGTAAACAACACATATGTATTATTTTACTGTTGTCTAAGAAGTCCAACATAGGTCTTACTCGGCTAAAAATGAAGGTGTCAGCAAGGATGTGTTCCCTTCTAGAAGATGAAAGGGAGAATTTGTTTTCTTGGCTTTTCCAGTTTTTGGAACTGCATACAATTCCTTCCGTGGGTCTTTTTCCTCTCTCTCCAAAGCTATCAGTGACATGCCTCCTTGATCCTTTGTTGTCAAAGTTCTTCTGAATATCCAGACTCCTCCCAGGACACAATCAGTCTTACCAATTTCTTATATTTCGTTCAGAGATGGCAAATATACATATATTTGTGTGTGTGTGTGTGTGTGTGTAATATGTTTATCTTTACTCAAATAATAACAAAATACACTGTTCTGTAACTTTTTTTTTTCTTCTTCACTTAATAAAGTAGCTTAGAAATATGTCTCTAACAGAATATAAAGAACTACCTCTATTTTATATAAATAAAAAGCTAGCTAATCTGGGTAATCTGGGACTCTTTTCAACCTTTTCCATGTAAGTCCTTGTTTTCAGCAGGGCCACAAATAGGCACTAAGAGGGGGATGCTGGTTTAACAGAGCTATTCTATCTCAATTAGTAGGAATAAAAGGGAAAAAAAAAAAAGTCATTCCATATTCTCCTGCCTTGAACTGAAAGAAAGAGAATAGAGTTTGAAGATGTTCTACCTCCTCCAAATGCACTGCTAATTCTATTTAATTGTAGACCTTGGATGATTAGCAATATTCTATTTCAAATTATAGTGCACTCCTTGGAGATCTATTTTTTATAATGTCTTATTTAGGAAAAACATCAGGTAAAAACAAAACAAAAAATAGAGATATGGTGATCTATATCAGAGATATGGTAAAAATCCTTTACTATAAAGATATACTATTTCAAAAAGTTATGGTATTCATTTGCTTAGAGATTGTATGAAGACAAGGAAAATGACATATTTCAGCTACAATATCTTCTGTTAAGAATGATAAAAAGGTTTGAATAGATGTCTTTAACAGTCTTTCTAAATATGAAATTATAATAGGATGAAAAAGTTGACAGTAAAAACCAGAGTGTCTAGTATGTGTGAGAATCCATCCAAATTTTTAATTAAACTCTTGCATTTAATCTTGAGAAAAGTTTTGAAAGATGAGTAGTATTATTATATTCATTTACATAAAATGCCTTTGACCATTATGTTTGACTATTTCTAAGTGTTATGCATGTATTCTATTCTATTTTTAAAAGTAGTATGCATTTACTTTAGCCACAGAAGTACTCCAAGGTAACTCCACATTATAGATTGCAAGGAAGAACAAGTAGATCTTGTTTGAATTCTAACACTTGCCACATGTGTATATTGAAATATCAAAGACTGAGAATTAAAATTGAACTATCAGGATTGTGCTCAATCTGGATGTATGAATGTTTTGTAGCAAAGAGGGACAAAGAGATGAAATTTGATATGGTTATTTTCACCACCAACAAACATTTATGAATCTGCTGGACATAGATTGTGGTGTAGCTACTATAAACATGAATATTTTAGGTTGAATAGGTCTTTCTGAATTACTGGTTTTAAGATGTAGCTCAAATGTCATTTTATCTAAGGGCCACAAGCAGAGTTAGTCATCTGTCTTCTTCTTCAGAACATGTTAAAATTGGAACCTAAATCTGTTTGTAGATCCATCTCAAGTCTCAACAAGAGATGAGTTTCTGGACTGCAAGATCTACTCTCTTGATTATGCTTCTATCCAAATATAACAAATATCTGGGACCTATAGTAACTTTGTGGAAGGAGTGGACATTATTTGGATTATAATAATTTTTCCCTCACCTAACCACTGACTTTAATATTTAAGACTAGGTAAACTTGTGCCTTATGTTTTATAATCAGAAAGTTCCTTGAGTGAGGGAAAAGGTTGGCTTGAATGACTGCCTCTTGGAAATTAAAAGTGCTTTATTAATATATATTTTTAATGTCATGCTGTGACTAGCTACATAGGATGTCCTGTACACATTTTCATTTTACACCAATTACCAAAGTTGACTTCAGTATTTCTCTTGTGAGCACTAAAAACTCAGAGAATAATTCTCCACCTCTGACAACTAAGTTTAATATAATTTTAGAAGAATAGTACTGGCAACTTAATGTATAAGCATGTGTGTTTTTTTTTTTTTTTGCATAGGAAACTGGGAAAAAGTAGAAGGAATCCAGGTAATAACTATATTTTAACAATCTCACAATGGCACAAGTTTATCATAATAACATGGCTGTTATTACAATAATGTTTCCTTCAAATTTTAAAGACATTAAATCCTTGGTATACAAGTTAGAATTTCAAATTGCTGTTGAATTAGAAGTCAAGTGCTACTTTATAACAGAGTTGCCCTCTTAAAAAAAATCAATAAGACCTCAATAATGAAACTAACTTTGGTTTTCTATGGAGCTTCAGTTATTAGTGTAGATAACCGAATTTTTTTATTTTTTATTTTTTTTTTTACTAACTCAATTGTCATTGAAAGTATACTCTTGAAAATTCAAACTTAAAGCTAGCCAAATATGGGCACATTTAAATATTCCTTTAAGAGAACCTAAATTAGAGGGTGCACACTAATACACTTATAATATATCTGATAATCATAATACTTGGAAATGACCAATTTGTATCTGTCAGTCAATATGAGGGTAAATTTTTTTTAAGTTTATTTTTTCAGAAAGAAAGAGAGCAGAGGAGGGGCAGACAGGGAAGGAGGGAGAGAATCCCAAACAGGCTCCATGCTATCAACACAGAGCCCGACATAGGTTTGATCCACAAATTGTGAGATCATGACCTAGGCCGAAATCAAGAAATGACACAACCTACTGAGCCTCCCAGGCACCCCTCTTTTTGTGTTTCTTATACAAAAATGATCTGCATAATCCCCTACATGTGTCAGATTTCCATAGAATTTTGGCTTGTTTCCCCTCCAAGGTTTGTGGTAGATACTACTTGTTTAAAGATTTTGTGTCTCCATTTTTCCATCTCTAGAAAGAGAGGAGTGGAAGAATAACGTATGTGCTAAATTGTTGCAATCTATTAAACAAAAAACAAGATTTAAATATTATTTGAGCAGGCTAGTTTAAGTTAGAGGCTAAAAATATATAACATTTTTTTCCAAGACCCTTTCAAAATATTTTTTTTAATTTTAATTTCTTTTGAGGAGAGAGAGAGAGAGCCGCGCGCACAAATGGGGGAGGAGCAGAGAGAGACAGAGAGAGAGAGAGAGAGAGAGAGAGAGAGTCAGTCAGTCCGTCCAAAGCAGGCTCCAGGCTCTGAGCTGTTAGCACAGAGCCCAATGTGGATCATCACCTGAGCTGAAGTTGGATGCTTAACTGTCTGAGGCACCCAGGCACCCACCAGGACCCTTTTGTTATGGTAACATAATCTTTTGTCCAGAGGACTCATTTAATTTCTGTAATTTTGTGTTTGCCTAACCTAGGGCTTGGCAAACTGTGGTCTGCTGCCCAAATCTGGCCTGTGGCTTACTTTCGTTAAGACCCATAGTTTTTATATTTTGAATGCTTGAAAAAATCAAAATATCATGTGACATGAACTTTATGAAATTCACATTTCGTTATTTTTAAAGTTTTACTGGATCAGGAGTACATTTATTTTCATAATGTGTATGACTGGTTTCATGCTATAATGACAGATTGAACAGTTGCCTTAGAGAGATGGATGATCTACAAAGCCTGAAATACTTACTATCTAGCTCTTAAGGGGAAAGGCTGCAGACTGCTCTTCTAATCCTATAGCCATCATCTTAATTAGAAGCTACACATGAATATGGAAATGGCAAATTTCCTTTATAGGTTTGTAGAAAAGAAATACCAAAAAGATTAGAAGTTAGGAGCACAAAATTACTTATAGGCTTCAGTTGAGAAAATAAAAAATAACTAGAGAATTAGAAGATGGTAACAATGAAATTAGTAATATGTTTTGAGAAAATCACAAGTATACAAGTAATGGTGTGATCATGCACCACTTTGTAATTCATGTCATCAATTGCTTTGGAAATATGCCTGCTTTCAAAAGATCTGAAGGAAAGCCGAATTGTAATATCTCTGTTACCTGTTTTCTCTACATAATGGAAACACATCCCAGTTCTACTGTAGGGCTATATCCTCACCTAAATCTTTGAGAACATCCTGAGTCACCACTATCTCTCTGCACAAATTTGTGATATTAAGAAACAGTTTTGTTTTCAATTTAGGAATGTTTGCATAACATAATTATTGATAACTTTTACTCTTGTGATCATAATTCAACTAGGCTTATAACTCCTCTAAATGTATTGTTTTTATAATCTAACTTTGAATGCCAGGAACATGTGGCTTATTGAACATAACTGTATGTTCACACCAAAGTCTTATTTCTTTAATCCATGACACTAATGGATGAAAGACATTGTGAGTAGATGTGGTTTCATCACTTGCCCACTTGAACTTAGTGTTTTAAATGAAGCATATTCCAAAGTCTAAATGATTTGAGGTTCATAACTCAGTTGTAATAGGTTGCTAGAGTAATGAGTGATGATTTGGTGGAATTAAAAAACCTAAAAGGCTTTTGACTGGTGATTCCAGGAAAGAGCTGTTAAAGCTTTGCACCGTACCAAATTCTTGTCATTTACTATAGAAGCTAGGAAGGGAATTTTTAACGAAAGCTCACATAACAATAATAATTGAAGACAAATGGACTTATCAAATTATTATATCCTATACTTTCCCTTTTTCTGCTGTTTGACAGAACATCTTTGGGATTCCCTGAGATACTAGAGCCTGCAAAAATCATACTCAGAACAACAAGAAATGGTGGTTGCATGAACTTCTTTTACAGGCACACCAGGATTTGTCTTCATCCTATGTATAGTAACACACATGCTCAGATATGTGTGTACAGTAAACACAGAAATAAATTTATATATCAGCACAACCCATTAAATTTAATGAGTGACCAAAAGAGAAAATAGACTACTCTGACTTCAGGACATAGGACACATTTTTCCGAGACATCTTTTATTTTAGAGGGTTCTTGCAGTGGGGTGTGGATGCCTAATGTTGAAGAGCCACAGTGTTAGGGATGGAATTCCACAAAGGGCAATCTGAAAAAAGTATTATGTCTAGTGAGTGACCTTGGACCTAGGTCTACACAGTGTCCCCACTCCAGATAAATGAAGTTCAAGAACACTTCCATAATACAACAGAAACCTCTTATTCTCTCACTTTGATTATTTGTCACAGTGGCAGTAATACCAACATTTATTAATATAATGTGATGATTCTCAAAATACTTGTGACTATACTAAGTTCACTGAAAGCCTGTGAGATACATTATAATGACAATAAATATTTATGCTTTACCATTAAGATTCAAATAGATCCAGTGATGTACCTGAAATTACACTTTCATGTAGAACTGACATTCAAATTAATTTTTCTTTGACTAGTGTTCTTTGTAATATAAAACAATGATTAAAGTCTATTTTTCCTTTTTAAAATCTTGATTCACATCTATCTACATAGAGATGATCAAAAGCCAGTGAAATCTACTTTTTCCATTTTCTTTTCTCATGTTGTTGACTATTACAATAACAATTACGTTCATAGCTCCAAATAAATAATGATGCTACATCTTGCTGACTATGTTTATTACCTAAAATCCCAATAAACCTTGAGCAAGATAACCAGAATTTTGATATGTAGTCTTCTAATGCACGTTTTCATTCATTAAGTTTCACCCACATGTACTTCCAGCATATTGATATATCAGATTATATCCAATGAATCCACACTGTACTCAAAAAAGTTAATTTTTGTAACTCAGTGAAAAGCAATATTTTAAATAAGACTGAAGATACTTTTTCCTAACAGTTTATGATTCTTTTGGAGCAATCATTTACCAGTTTCCATGGAAAAGTGGAGTTTTTATTTTTTTTCTTAAATTGAAGGTTTGTAGCAACCCTGCAGTAAGCAAGTCTACTGGTGCCATTTTTTTTTCGAACAGCCATTGCTTACTTTGTGTCTGTGTGTCACGTTTTGGTAGTTCTTTCAATATTTTAAAACTTTTTTATGATTATATTTGTTTATGGTTAATCTGTGATACATGATCTTTGATGTTGCTATTGTGATTATTTTGGGGCACCATGAAATCACTTCTATAAGATGGCAAACTTAGTTAAGAAGTGTGGGTGTGTTCTGTCTGCTTTACAGTCTAGCCATTACCACATCTCTCTTGCTCTCTTTGGGCTTCCCTATTTCCTAATTCACAATAATATTGAAATTAGGCCAGTTAATAATCTGATAATAGCCTCTAAGTGTTCAAGTGAAAGGAAGAGTCCTACATCCTTTACCTTAAATCAAAGCTAGAAATGATTAAACTTCATGAGGAAGGCACACTGAAGGCCAAGATGGCTGGAATCTAGGCCTCTGGTGTCAAACAGTTAGCCAAGTTGTGAATGCAAAGGACATATCTTGAAGGAAATGAAAAAAAGCTACTCAGCACACAGATTAGAAGAAAGTGAAACAAGCTATTATAGGGAGAATGTTTTAGTGGTCTGTAAGATAGAAGATCAAACCACCCACAACATTGCCTTAAGCCAGAGTAAGACCCTAAATTGCTTCAATTCTGTGAAGGCTGAGAGAGGTGAGAAAGCTAAAGAAAAAAAAGTTTGAAGTGAGTGGAGGTTCATGAGATTTAAAGGAAGAAGACATTTTCCTAACATAAAAGTACAATGTGAAGAAGCAAGGGCTGTTGTAGAAGCTGCAGCAAGTCATCCAAAAGACTTAGTTAAGATCATTGATAGAGGTGGTGACATTAAATAACAGGTTTTTTAAATGTAGACAAAACAACCTTTTGTTGGAAGAAGATGCCATTTAGGACTTTCACAGCTAGAGAGGAGAAGTCCATGTCAGGTTTCAAAGCTCAAAGGACAGACTGTCTTATTAGGAACTAATGTAATTGGTGTCTTTCAGTTAAAGCCAGTGTTCAAAATCCTAGGGCCCTTAAGAATTATACTAAATCTACTCTGTGCTCTATAAATAGAATAAGAAAACCTGGACAGCACATTTGTTTACATTATGGCTTACTGGGTATTTTAAGCCTAATGTTGAGACCTGCTCAGGAAAAAAGATTCTTTCAAAATAGCACTGCTTTCGGGTACCTGGGTGGCTTAGTCAGTTCTTTTGATTTTGGCTCAGGTCATAATCCCAGGGTCATAGGATTGAGCCCCACATTGGGTTCTGTGCTGGGCGTTGAGCCTGCTTAGGATTCCCTCTCTCCCTCTGTTCTCTCCCCTGCTTATGATCTCTTCTCTGTCTCTGTCCCTCACTCTTGTAAAAAAAAAAAAAAAAAAAAAGTCACTGCTCGTCAACGATGCACCTGGTCACTCAAGAGGTCTAATGGAGATGTACAATGAGATTAAGGTTGTTTTCATGTCTGCTAACACACCATCTATTCTGTAACCCACGATCAAAGAGTAGTTTAACTTCATGTCCTATTATTTAAGAAACAGATTTCAGGGGTGCCTGGGCAGTCACTCAGTTGAGTTCAAGCCCTTCATAGGGCTCCACACTGAACAGTGTTGAGTGTGCTTGGAATTCTGTCTCTTCCTTTATCTCTGCCCTGTCCCCACTCTGTCCCCACTCTCTCACTCTCCCTCTCTCCCTCTCTCCCTCCCCTCTCTCCCTCCCTCTCTCCCTCCCTCTCCTCCCTCTCTCTTCCCTCTCCCTCTTCCCCCTCCCCACCTCTTTCAAATAAATTAAGTTGAAAAATTTTAAAAGAAATACATTTTCATAAGGCTATAGCTGCCATAGACAGTAATTCTCTGATGGATCTGGGCAAGGTCCATTGAAACCCTTCACCATTCTAAGTGCCTTTCAGAAAATTCATGATTCATGGGAAGAAGTCAAAATATAAGCATTCACAGCAGTTTGGAAGAAATTGATTCAACCTTCCTGGGTGACTTTGAGGGCTTCAAGACTCAGTGGAGGAAGTAACTGTGGATGTGGTAGATATAGCAAGAGAACTAAATTATAAAGAGACCTGAAGATGTGATGTATTGGTGCAATCTCATAATAGTTTAAATGGCTAAAGATTTGATTCTTATGGATGAACAAAGAAAGTGGTTTTTTAAGATGGAATCCTCCTGATAAAGATGCTGTGAAGATTGCTGAAATGACAATAAAGGATTTAAAATATTACATAAACTTAAATTGATAAAGCAGCAGGAGAGTTTGAGAGGATTGATTCAATTTTGGAAGAAGTTCCTCTTTGGGTACAATTCTATCAAACAGCACTGCATGCTACAGAGAAGTTTTTGTGAAAGGAAAAATCAATCAATGCAACAAACTTCATTGTTATCTTATTTTAAGAAATGGCCATAGCCACCCTAGCCTTTAGCAACCACCACCAGATCAGTCAGCACCCGTTGAGGCAAGACTCTCCACCAGCAAAAAGGTAATGGCTCACTAAAAGCTCAGATGATGGTTAGCATTTTTTATCCATAAAATGTTTTTTTTTTAATTTATGTACATTTATTATTTTTAAAATTTATTTATTATTTAATTTACATCCAAGTTAGTATATGGTGCAACACTGATTTCAGGAATAGATTCCGTAATGCCCCTTACACATTTAGACCATCTCCCCTCCCACAACCCCTCCAGCAATCCTTTGTTTGTTTTCTTTAAGAGTCTGTTATGTTTTGTCCCCTTCCCTGTTTTTATATTCTTTTTGCTTCCTTTCCTTCATGTTCATCTGTTTTGTATCTTAAATTCCTCATATGAGAGAAGTCATATGATATTTGTCCTTTTTCTGACTAATTTCACTTAGCATAATACCCTCTAGTTCCATCCACGTAGTTGCAAATGGGAAGATTTCATTCTTTTTGATTGCCGAGTGATACTCCATTGCGTATACACACACACACCACATCTTCTTTATCCATTCATCCATTGATGGACATTTGGGCTCTTGCCATACTTTGGCTATTGTTGATAGTGCTACTATAAACATGAGGGTGCATGTGCTACTTTGAAACAGCACACCCGTACCCCTTGGATAAATACCTAGTATTGGAATTGCTGGATCATAGGGTAGTTCTATTTTTAATTTTTTGAGGAACCTCCAGACTATTTTCCAAAGTGGCCGCACCAGTTTGCATTCCCACCAGCAGTGTAAAAGAGATCCTCTTTCTCCACATCCTCACCAACATCTGTTGTTGCCTGAGTTGTTAACGTTAGCTAATCTGACAGGTGTGAGGTGGTATCTCATTGTGGTTTTGATTTGTATTTCCCTGATGATAAGTGATGTTGAATATTTTTTATGTGTCTCTTCGCACTCCGGATGTCTTCTTTGGAGAAATATCTATTTATATCTTTTGCCCATGTCTTTGCCTGAGTATTTGTTATTTGGGTGTTGAGTTTGATAAGTTCTTATAGATTTTGGATACTAACACTTTATCTGATATGTCATTTGTGAATATCTTCTTCCATTCCATCAGTTGCCTTTTAGTTTTGCTGTTTGTTTCCTTCACTGCAGAAGCTTTTTATTTTGATTAGGTCCCAAGAGTTCAATTTTGCTTTTGTTTCCCTTGCCTTCAGAGACATGTTGAGTAGGAAGTTGCTGTGGCCAAGGTCAAAGAGGTTTTCGCCTGCTTTCTCCTCCAGGATTTTGATGGCCCCCTGTCTTACATTTAGGTCACTCATCCATTTTGAATTTATTTTTGTGTTTGGTGTGAGAAAGTGGTCCAGTTTCATTCTTCTTCATGTCGCTGTCCAGTTTTCCCAGCACCACTTGCTGAAGAGACTGCCTGTATTTCATTAGATATTCTTTCCTCCTTTGTCAAAGATTAGTTGGCCATATGTTTGTGGGTCTGTTTCTGGGTCCTCTGTTCTGTTCCATTGATCTGACTGTCTGTTTTTGTGCCAATACCATACTGTCTTGATGATTACAGCTTGAAGTCTGGGATTGTGATGCTTCCTGCCTTGGTTTTCTTTTTCAACATTTCTTTGGCTATTCAGGGTCTTTTCTAGTTCCATACAAATTTTGGGATAATTTGTTCTAGCTCTGTGAAGAATACTGGTGTTATTTTGTTAGGGATTGCATTGAATATGTAGATTGCTTTGGGTAGTATTGACAATTGAACAATATTTTTCTTCCTATCCAGACACATAGAATATTTTTCATTTTTTTGTGTCTACTTCCATTTCTTTCATAAGCTTTCTATAGTTTTCAGTGTATAGAATTTTCACCTTTTTGGTTAGATTTATCCCTGGGTCTTTTATTGTTTTTGGTGCAATTGTAAATGGGATTGATTCCTTGATATCTCTTTCTGTTGCTTCATTGTTGGTGTATAGTAATGCAACCGATTTCTGTGCATTGATTTTATATCCTGCAACTTTGCTGAATTCATGAATCAGTTCTAGCAGTTTTTTTTTGTGGAATCTTTTGGGTTTTCCATATAGAGTATCATGTTATCTGCGAAGTGTGAAAGGTTGACTTCCTCCTGGCTGATTTGGATGCCTTTTATTTTATGTGTTGTCTGATTTCTGAGGCTTAGACTTCCAATACTATGTGAATAACAGCAGTGAGAGTGGATATCCCTATCGTGTTCCTGATATTAGGGGGAAAGCTCTCAGTTTTTCCCTATTAAGGGTGGTCTTAGCAGTGGGTCTTTCCTATATGGCTTTTATGATCTTGAGGTATGATTCTTCTATCCCTACTTTCTTGAGAGTTTTTATCATGTTGTTAATGCTTTCTCTGCATCTATTGAGAGGATCGTGTTGTTCTTGTCCTTTCTTTTATTGATGTGATACATAACATTGGTGTTTTGCAGATATTGAACCAGCCCTGAATCCCAGATATAAGTCCCACTTGCTTGTGTTGAATAATTCTTTTAATGTATTGTTGGATCCGGTGGCTAGTATCTTGTTGGGGATGTTTGCATCCATGTTCATCAGGGAAATTGGTCTGTATTTCTCCTTTTTAGTGGGGTCTGTGTCTGGTTTTGGAATCAAGGTAATGCTGGCTTCATAGAAAGAGTTTGGAACTTTTCCTTCCATTTGTATTTTTTGGAACAGCTTCAATAGAGTAGGTGTTAACTCTTCCTGAAATGTTTGGTAGAATTCCGTGTAAAGCCATCCAGCCCTGGACTCTTGTTTTTTGGAAGATTTTTGATTACTAATTCGATTTCTTTACTGGTTATGGGTCTTTTCAGATTTTCTATTTTTTCCGTTTCAGTTTTGGTAGTTTATATGTTTTTAGGAATTTTTCCATTTCTTCCAGATTTCCCATTATTTTGGTGTATAATTGCTCATAATATTCCTATTATTGTTTGTATTTCTGCAGTGTTGGTTGTGATCTCTCCTCTTTCATTCTTGATTTTACTTATTTGGGTCCTTTCCTTTTCTTTTTCATCAAACTGGCTAGTGGTTATCAATTTTGTTAATTCTTTCAATGAATCACCTCCTGGTTGCATTGATTTTTTTTTTTTTTTGGTTTTGATAGCATTGATTACTGCTCTACCTTTATTATTTCCTGTCTTCTGCTGGTTTTGGGTTTTAATTGCTGTATAAGCGATATTTATTTGAGGTGTAAGGTTAGGTTGTGTGTCTGAGACCTTTCTTCCTTCTTGAGGAAGGCCTGGATTGTTATATACTTCCCTTTTATGACCACCTTTGCTGCATCCCAGAGGTTTTGTGCTGTGGTGTTATCATTTTCATTGGCTTTCTGATACTTCTTAATTTCCTCTTTAACTTCTTGGTAAGCCCATTTATTCTTTACTAGGATGGTCTTTAGTCTCCAAGTATTTGTTATCTTTCCAAATTTTTCCTTATAGTTGATTTTGAGTTTCATAATGTTGTGGTCTGAAATAAGTACCGTATAGTATCAATCTTTTTATACTTGGTGAGGGCTGATTTGAGTCCCAGTATGTGATCCATTCTGGAGAATGTTCCATGTGCACTCGAGAAAAATGTGTATTCTGCTGCTTTAGGATCAAGTGTTCTGAATATATCTGTTAATTCCATCCAGTCCAGTGTGTCATTCAAAGCCATTGTTTTCTTGTTTATTTCCTGTTTAGATGATCTGTCCATTGTTGTAAGTGGGGTGTCCCCCACTATTATGGTATTATTATCAATGAGTTTCTTTATGTTTGTGATTATTGATTTATAAATTTGGTTGCCTCATTTTTGGAGCATAAATGATTACAATTGTTAGAACTTCTTGGTGTATAGACCCCTTAATTATGATATAATGCCCTTTTTCTTCCTTTGTTACAGTCTTTATTTTAAAATCTAGGTTGTCTGATATAAGTATGGCCACTCTGGCTTTTTTTGGTGACTATTAGCATGATAGATGGTTCTCCATCCCCTTATTTTCAGTCTGAAGGTGTCTGTAAGTCTAAAATGGGTCTCTTGTAAACAGCATATAGATGAATCTTGTTTTCTTATCCATTCTGGTACCCTATGTCTTTGATTGGAGCATTTAGACCATTGACATCTAGAGTGATTACTGAAAGATATGAATTTATTGCCATTATGTCGTCTGAAGAGTCGGAGTTTCTGTTAGTTCTCTATGGTCCTTTCTAGTCTTTGTAGCTTTTGGTATTTTTGTTTGTTTGATTGTTTGTTTTTTACATCTTTCCTCATTTCACAGAGCCTCCCTTATTATTTCTTGCAGGACTGGTTCAGTGATCACAAACTCCTTTGATTTTTGTCTGGGAAACTTTTTATCTATTCTTGTATTTTGAATGACAGCCTTGCTGGATAAAGAATTCTTGGCTGCATATTTTTCCAATTCAGCACATTGAATACATCCTGCCACTCCTTTCTGGCCTGCCAAGATTCTGTGGCTATGTCTGCTGCAAACCTGATCTGTCTTCTCTTGGAGATTAACGCCTTTTTTTTCCCTTGCTGCTTTCATGATTTTCTCCTTGCCTGACTGTTTTGTGAATTTGATTATGATATGACTTGTTGATGATCAGTTTTTGTTGAATCTAATGGGAGTCCTCTGTGCTTCCTGGATTTGGATGTCTGTGTCTTTGCCCAGGTTAGGAAAGTTTTCCACTATGATTTGCTTACATAAATTTTCTATTCCTTTTTCTCTCTCTTCATCTTCTGGGACCCCTATGATTCTGATGTTATTCCTTTTTAATGAGCCACTGATTTCTCTAATTCTTGAATCATGTTCTTTTGCCTTAGTCTCCCTCTTTTTTTCTGCTTCATTATTCTCCATAGGTTCTGTATATTGCTGATTCGCTGCTCTGCCTAATCCGTACTTGCCACCGTGGCCACCATTCGAGATTGTAGCTCAGTTATAGCATTTTTTTGTTTTGTCGTATCTTTAACTTCTTTTATCTCTACAGCAAGTGATTCTAATCTATTTTTAACCCCAGCTAGTATTCTTCTTATTGTGATTCTAAAATTCTGGTTCACACATCTTGCTTGTATCAGTGTTGCTTCATTCCCTAGCTGTCATTTCTTCCTGTTCTTTCTTTTGGGGTGAATTCCTTCATTTTGTCATTTTGCGGGAAGAAAAAGAATTAAAGTAAAAAGAAATAAAATAAATTAAAAATGAAAACAACACAAAGAAATCAAATAAAGGATGCTACCTCCTACGTGTGTTTTGGTCTGGTTGTTGAAGGAAGCTTGATATATTAGAGAACAAAAGGGAAAGATACAAGAAAAAAAACAAAGAAAAAGAAAAAACGTTTGAAATTTGAAAATGAATACAATAAAATAGAGTAAGATGAAATGATGAAAGTAAAATAGAATTTTAAAAATTTATAAAATAAAAAATATAGAAAAATTAAAGAAAAAAAATTTTAATAAAAATGGTAAATACAGATTTTCTCTTTATTCAAGAATAAGAAAAGGGGAAAAAAGGTTGAATAAAAGGACCAACAAACAGAATGAAATATGATTGAAATTACATCTGGTTTCCCGTAGAAGTCAAGGTATGAAGCACTTTTTGGTCTATAAACTAAACAGGCGGAGAGACCTGTGGTCTCCTGAAGAGTGAGATTGGCCCAGTTAGGCAGGGCTTAGTGTAACAGTTCCATTTTCCAGTAGATGGCACTGCTTAGCTCACTGGGGTGGATTGTTGTGGTACATGTAGGTGTGTATGCACATCGTAGGAGGGGTGAAAATGGCGTCACCCAGCTACCCAGTCTCTAGTATTGGGACTCTGTTCTCTCCACGACTGGCAATCAATCACCTCTTCTTTGTCTCTAGCTTCTGTCCACTCCCTGCTTCTACACTGTCTGTGACCAAGCTGCCAGGTGGCACCTCCACCTAGTTTTATCTCAAATGGGGTTTTGTTTTCCAACCCCACACTTCTGAGGGATTGCGACTTTGACTTGCTCCAACCTTCTGGGGAAGGGTCTTGCTGAGCAATTACCAGGTGGTGGCCCACCCCTAGGAATGTTCGCAATACTGCAATGCTGCAAATGTTCAGAGACTGCGGCTGGGTGCCAGCCTGCCCCAGAAAAAGTTCACACAATCTTGTAGCAGCAGTGTTTCAGTATTTATGGAAAATCACAACACACATCTGGAGCCAGGCTTTCCTCTTACTGTCCTTGTTCTAGCACCAGTGAATGTGGTTATTCTCCAGGGTCCAGTGGGACCTTTATGAGATGGCCACACAGCCTCTACCAAATGTCCTCCCATCAGGGGATCTGCCACTCCTCATGTGGCCTGAGGACCCCTCAGACCTTGCTATCTGATCCTGGGGATTCACCCTTCCCAGCAGAGCACCAACAGGTATCAAGCTGCAGACTTCCAGACTCTGCACTACCCCTGTTTATAGAGTTTTAATGGGATTGAAACCCTCTTCTTTCTCCTTTCTCCCTTTTTTGTTCAGTCTATGCAGCTGTTTCTACTTTTTCACTTTCTCTCCAGAAGTTTTTTTTGGCGGGGGTGCTGTTCTCTTACTCCCCCCCAACCCCTGTCTCCATCCTCTCTCCACAAGCAAAAATAGCTCTTTGCCCTCCGTGGCTTCTCTCTCCCATTTTTCACCTTTCTGTACTGTGTATCTGCCAAGTCCTGTGGTTCAGGCTGTGGAGATTTTTGTGTTAATCCTCAAGTCAGTTTTCTAGGTATGCAAAATGGTTTAGTGTTGATCTGGCTGTATTCAGGGATGAGAGATGCAAAAAAAACACAAAAAACAAAACAAAAAAATCTTTCATGTTTTTCCACCATCTTGGCTCCTCTCTCAGTAAAGTTTTTTTTTTTTAAATTAAGCTATGTGGAGTCTGTTTTTATACATAATGCTATCGTACACTTAATAGACCATAGTACAGTGTAAACATAACTTTTATATGCACTGGGAAACTAAAATTTTATTTGATTTATTGCAATATTTGCTTTACTGTGGTGGTGTAGAACTGAACCCATGATATCTCCAAGATATGTCTGTATACACTATAGCAGGAGCATGCATATGAGGAGAATTGGTGACAAGATCTTCTATTTCAAAATGTGTGTCCTCCTGGCAGCTTAATTTCCTGGTCTCTGGCACAGATACTTTGGGCATGTATTTTCATTGACTCCAATTAAATGTCAGGTTCATAATTTACTGACATTCTTCCCTCTTCTATGGCATGAGAAAAAAATATTGTCACATTTCCTTCAATTGATGTCTTAAATTGCAATTAATTTGTTACAGTGTTGATCAAATAAGTCTATAAGTGTTCAGTGTTCTTCTTAAAATAAACTTTTTATCTTCTAGAGAAGCTTCCAATCAGCATGATTGGATGTCAAACTTGTCCCTCCCATGGGCTTTTAGCAAGTAATTTCTGTTATCTTTATATCTCCTGTATGGCCATCTAGCTTCACTGTGTCTTCACTTCTTTTGTAATTATTGATTCAGTGTTAGTTTCAGTAGAGCATTTGCAAAACATTTTTTTTTTATAATTCCATTATGGAAGCTTATAATGTTCTTTAGAAAGAAGCAAGGCCCATGTGGGGGCACCTGGGTAGTTGAGTGATTTGGTTGAGCATCTGACTCTTGATTTCTGTTCAGGTCATGACCTCATAGTTGTAAGATTAAGCCCAGTGCCGGGCTCCCCACTGAACCTAAAGTCTCTTGGGATACTTTCTCTTGGGCACTGCCCCACTCACATGTGCTCTCTCTCTCTCAAAATAAATAAACATTTAAACAAAAAAAATGAAGAAATAGTCAAGGGCCCATTTAATGACCACAAGCTGAAATTAATAACAATGTAAAAATTTGTTGACTCCTTTTGGAAGTAGTGTGGTAGTCACTAATAAAGTTGTTGCACGTAAATTAAAGAAAAGAGTTTTCTCAGATTTGTTCACTAAAATTATCTTTGATGCTTTATGGAATTTTAACTTACTTTAGTGCTGGTTAATGTATCTTAAAACTCTAGCCATTAGAGCAAAATGTAGGGAAATATAGTTCAACCTTCAGGTTACCAAAATGAATGATCAAATGCTTCATATGACTTAAAGTAATTAAACTAGTTGTTTATGAAACATTACTCCCAGTTCATGAAATGGTTTAATAAAAGTTAGGAAGTGTTGTGCTTTTGTATCAAATGTAGGTTGATCTATTTATTCTTCAACATTTACTTTTTATAAGGAAGTATTACTACACTGAATTTTAAACAATCTTGCATTTATAGTAAGAGTTCTATTTTTGTATGTGTTATTGTGATTATAACTTACTATGTCTAACTGAGTAGATTTTCTGTAAGTATTAGGTATATACTAAGGCTATGCAATTGTCAAATTTGATACTGAATGATTATAGATGTAGAAGTGTTTTTTAGAACTCGTCAAATGGTTTCACATCTAAAGGGAATTTCTTTGTTTTCCCATATGCTTCTTTCTTTTAAAATTTTTATTTAAATTTCAGTTAGTGAACATACAGTGTAGTATTAGTTCATGTGTACAGTTTAGTGATTCAACACTTACATGCAACACCGGGTGCTCATCACAAGTTTTCTCCTTAATCCCCATCCCTGCCCCCATTGCAAGTAACCATCAGTTGTCTGTAGTTAAGAGTCTGTTTCTTGGTTTGCCCCACTTCACCCTGGTCTATTTTTTCCCCCAGTTTTTTTTTTTATTTCTTAAATTCCATATATGAGAGAAATCTCATTTCTCTTCGTCTTTTTCTGACTTATTTTGCTTAGCATAATACTCTCTAGCTCCATCCATGTAGTTGCAAGTGGCAAGATTTCATTCTTTCTTATGGCTGAGTAATATTGCATTGTGTGTATAAACACACACATACATACATACATACATACATACATACATACATACAGTTGATGGAAATTTAGGCCCTTTCCATAATTTGTTGTGGGTCATACTAGTATAAACATCAGTGTGTATGTATTCCTTCGAATTAGTAGTTTTGTTTCCTTTGTATAAATACCTAGTAGTGCAATTGCTGGGTCATAGCATAGCTCTATTTTTAACTTTAACAACCTCCACACTCTTTTCCATAGTGGCTGCATCAGTTTGCATTTCCACCAAGAATGCAAGAGGTTTCCCCTTTCTCCATATCTTCTCTAACACCTGTTGTTTCTTGTGTTATTGATTTTAGCCATTTTGACTCCTGAGGTGATATCTCATTGTAGTTTTTATTTGTATTTCTCTCATAATGAGTGATGTTGAGCATCTCTACATGTGTCTATTGACTACATATATGTCTTCTTTGAAGAAATGTCTATTCATGTCTTCTGCCCATTTCTTAACTAGATTATTCATTTTTGGGTGTTGAGCTGTATAAGTACTTTTTATATTTTGGATACTAATCTTTTATCAGATATGTCATTTGAAAATATATTCTCCCATTCACTACGTTGCCTTTTAGTTTTGTTGATTATTTCCTTCACTGTGCAGAAGCTTTTTATTTTGATGAAGTTCAAATAGTTTAGTTTTGCTTTTGCCTCCCTTGCCTCAGGAGACATCTTGTAAGAGATCGCTATGGCTGGTATAAATATGGTTAACACCTATGTTCTCCTTTAGGATTTTAATGGTTTCCTGTCTCACAATTAGGTCTTTCATCCACTTTTGAACTTTTGTGTATGGTGTAAGAGAGTGGTCCAGTTTCATTTTTTTGCTTGTTACTGTCCAGTTTTTCCAACACCATTGTTGAAAGACTGTCTTTTTCCCATTGGATATTCTTTGTTGCTTTGTCAAAGATTAATTGACTATATAGTTGTGGGTTTATTTCTAAGTTTTCTATTCTGTCCCATTGATCTGTGTCTGTTTTTGTGCCAGTACCATACCATTTTGATCAGTACAATTTTGTAATGTAACTTGAAGTCCAGAATTGTAATGCTTCCAGCTTGCTTTTCTTTTTTAAGAATGCTTTGGCTACTTGGGGTCTTTTGTGGTTTCATACAGTTTTCAGGATTGTTTGTTATAGTTCTTTGAAAAAATGCTGTTGGTATATTGATAGGGATTGCATTAAATGTGCAGATGGCTTGGGGTATTATATACATTTTAACAGTATTTGTTCTTTTGATCCATGAGAATGGAATGTCTTTTCATTTCTTTGTGTCCTCTTCAATTTCTTTCACCAGTATTTTATAGTTTTCAGAGGACAGGCCTTTCACCTCTTTAAATAGGTTTATTCCTAGATATCTTATGGGTTTTTGATGCAATTGGAAATGGTACTGATTCCTTTATTTCTCTTTCTGATGCTTCATTGCTGGTGTATAGAAATGCAACAGATTTCCATAGGTTTGTTTTGTATACCGTGATTTTACTGAATTTGTGTATCAGTTCTAGCAATTTGTTTGGTGGAGTCTTTCAGGTTTTCTAATTAAAGTATCATGCTACCTGCATTGAAAGTGAAAGTTTGACTTCTTCCTTGCTAGTTGGATGCCTCTTATTTCGTTTTGTTGTCTGATTGCTGTGGCTAGGACTTCCAGTACTATGTTAAATAACAGTTGTGAGAGTGGACATCCCTATCTTGTTCTTGACTATAGAGTTCCCCATTGAGGATGATATTAGCTGTGGACTTTTTGTATGTTGCCTTTATTATGTTGGAGTATCTTTCCTCTAAACCTAATTTTGAAAGTTTTTATCATGCATGGATAGTGTACTTTGTCAAATGCTTTTTATACATTTATTGAAATGATCATATTGTTCTTATCCTTTGCTTTATTATGGTTTCACATTGATTAATTTGTGAGTACTATACTGCTGTGAATCCTAGGAATAAATCCCACTTGATCATGTTGAATGATTCTTTTAATGTATTGTTGGATTCAGTTTGCTAGTATTTAATTGATAATTTTTGCATCCATGTTCATTAGGGATTTTGTCCTGTAGTTCTCTTTTTTTAGTGGAGTCTTTGTCTGGTTTTGATATCAGGACAATGCTGGCCTCATAGAATGAATTTGGGGGTTTTCCTTTATTTTCTATTTTTTGGAATAGTTTGTGAATAGGTACTAAATCTTCTTTAAAAGTTTGGCTGAATTCATCTATGAGACTATGCATCCCTGGACTTCTGTTTGCTGGGAGATTTTTTATTACTGATTCAATTTCTTTTCTGATTATCGGCATGTTCAAGTTTTCTTTTTCTTTAAGGGGGTTTCTTAAAAATTCTCCAAGTGGGTTTTGAAGTGATGAAATAGATACCATTGGTTTGTTAATCGTTTTAGACTACTGGGACATCATTAAGTGTTTCAAGAATGGGAGTTTTTTAAATTGCTGCTATGAAGCATATAAGGTTGTTTTGTGGTGTGTGTGTGTGTGTGTGTGTGTGTGTGTGTGTGTGTGTGTAAATGTCAAACTTAGGCCTGGAGAACAGCTTATTTAACAGGAAAAATTCTTCCTTCATTTTGATATCAATTAATCTGCCCTCCTTTTTCACCACAGCATTACAAAAGCCGCAGTCCTACATCTCAGTCCAATGTGCTTCGTTCTTCTTTACTACCCTTTCAATTTCAGGAATCTGAGAAATGGCAGTTCCGTTGGGTAGAAAAGCTCAATGGAGAATCTGGAATCTTATCTCCCTGAGCTCTAACATATTTATAAAACAATAATAGTCTAGGTATTACCCCATGATTTTTCTCTGTGGCAGCTTTTATTTTAGCCACAAACTAATACCGTACTGCAGAGTTTATAGATAGTGACTTTTGCTAGATTTTGTGTGCATAAAGAGTTGAAAGGGAAGTATTCAACAACGTGAAAATAGATTGCTTTCAGAGATGTGTATTAGAAAACATGGGCCAAGCAGAGGAAGAACTGTGGGTCACAGAGAGGTCTGCTCGGTCAAGTCTGCATATTTAAAGTGTTACCACCAGACACTAAAGGGAATGATTCACAAGAAAATAGAGCAGCCGGATAATTATTAGAAGATGGACTAGCAAAAATGAGTCCATGCTAGAGAGACTTGGCCCGAATTGACGGCTGTATAAAAGTTAGAAGCAACCCAGGCCTTGAAAAGGGAAGTCATAATGTTAGAAACCAATTTTAGAAACTAAACGGAAAGTGTTGGTGTTCAAAAAAAGATATACCCAACCACCAGGAGACAAAAAGGGAGTAGAAAAAAATGGAAAGTGTAGTCTCTGTGAGGAGGTCATAGATTTTCTTTTTTAGCTCCATGCCCTGAAGTATACTGGCTTTAGGAACAAAAAGAAAATGCCCTATTTGAAATCTGAAGGGAATTAAAATGCAGTGCAGCATTTCCTCTTCTGTTTTTAGTTGCAGCCTCTGGGCACCTGCCAACCACCAGTAAAAAGCTCCCTATCTCAGGGTATATAATTCTGGTATGAAATAGGTAGCCAGTACAAATGAAAACCTTGACCAGGACTTTTATATTTACGCAAATCTGTTTCCTTGTTTTGTGTGTGTTGAGTTAGAAATATAGTGGAATATTTAGACCTCAGGAGTGATAATTTCTGTTGTCTAAGAGGGAGTTTGAAATTAATATGCTCATACCAAGATAAATGTAGGTACTCTGAAGACACACCAAATGTTTCTTCCATTGGGTTATTTACTTACCAGCCTTTTTTTTTTTTTTTTTTAATTTTTTTTTCCACGTTTATTTATTTTTGGGACAGAGAGAGACAGAGCATGAACGGGGGAGGGGCAGAGAGAGAGGGAGACACAGAATCGGAAACAGGCTCCAGGCTCTGAGCCATCAGCCCAGAGCCCGACGCGGGGCTCGAACTCACGGACCGTGAGATCGTGACCTGGCTGAAGTCGGACGCTTAACCGACTGCGCCACCCAGGCGCCCCCTTACCAGCCTTTTAAAAGAGTAAAAATGCACTGTGAGAAGCCTTTGTAATGTTTTCATATTTGAATATATGAAGGACTGATGTGAATCTTCTGATAGAAATAGAAAGCTACAAATCATTTAGATGAGCTTTAAAAGAACTTTGAATGTATATAATACCCGACATCAATCAGCACAATTTTATGGTCCATTTCATAGTTTCTGGTTTGTGTTCAGTCTCCACTTGAACTCTCAATGACCAGCTTCATCATATAAGTGTGTGTGTGTGTGTGTGTGTGTGTGTGTGTGTGTGATGCATTCAGAGCATCTGTTCTTTGAAGGACTACCCTGTAATTCTCTTTTAATCTTCTGGTTCAGAAAGTACATGAAAACACATGTCTATGTTTGGGACCTAATGAGGTTATGATAAATTTCTGTTTGTGTTTGTGGAGGGCCAGAAGAGAGAGAGCGTGAGAGAAAGCAAGAGTGAGCATATACACTGAAGAATGACTAACCACTTTTGAATATATATGTCTTGCTCCTATCATCTTAAGATATAAGATACAAATTGAGAATTTAAAAAGGAAAAAAAATGCATACCTTTGATGCCTTTATAGCATAAAGCATAAATCTGGGTAGAAAACAAACATTAGATCTGTTTTCCTGGCAAATGGTAGGTGAAAATCAAGATATCTTTCACAATCATGAAGTAATATTGATGATAGAAGCAGGCAAGCAGTTAGGAACCCAAATCCTTAAACCTTGATCTATTGCAACAATGACAAGCAGATGACAGCCTGACTATGTGGACCTCATCCTGAGTAGAAGAGGTTTCTTTTTTAAATTTTTTTTTTCAACGTTTTTTATTTATTTTTGGGACAGTGAGAGACAGAGCATGAACGGGGGAGGGGCAGAGAGAGAGGGAGACACAGAATCGGAAACAGGCTCCAGGCTCCGAGCCATCAGCCCAGAGCCTGACGCGGGGCTCGAACTCACGGACCGCGAGATCGTGACCTGGCTGAAGTTGGACGCTTAACCGACTGCGCCACCCAGGCGCCCCCTGAGTAGAAGAGGTTTCAAGTAGTTAACACAGTCATGTAGCTGTAGTCACTTGTGATAATATCAGTTAATGGTACCCTCATTTGAATAGGGGATTCTGATACATTGTGGTTTAAAATTTGGATTTCAGGTGAGAAAAAGAAAAACAAACTCATTTTCAGGGCTGACTTAATTTTGTTTATTAAAGTTGCAAATAGCATTTACCCATAATTGGTTTATCAAATAAATGTATGAACATATACTTACATAAATGCACCTGTGTACCAAAACAGAGAATGCTTCCTCTCAGCATTTGGTTCTCATGAAAAGATAGAAACAGGTCGGAATATTATTACATATAATTATAAGGAAGAAAACATAAAGACAAGTCTATTTGCTTTCTTTGTCTCTATAAAAAATATGCTCTTTTATTATATACTAATGGATTATGAAAGTATTAATCAACACTTTCCAAGGAAATAATCCTAATATCGAAATTTTCACAGGTTTTGTTTTCAATTAAAGTGTCAGTTGGTTTTTATGAAGCTTCGGAGTCTTATTTTATTTCTTGTTAATGTACATTTGCCCTCTTAGATATAGGACTGTGGGTAAGTCAAGTCTTCATGTTTGTCTGAGGGGAGGAAGCTCAATTGATTTAGGCACTCATCTAATAAGATGACTTTTGTATATGCCACACCTTTACAATATTTTTTGACTGTGGGCTGTTCACCTTCTCTTCTAATCCTAAATAGCTCTTCTGAAAATTTATGTCGTTAGATATGAAGGGTCCCAGAAAAGGTAGCATGTTGTTCTAGAGAAAATCCATTCATATGAAAGAATGATTCAGTGCCCTATTGAGAGTAAAGAGTTACATTCATCTTTGCATATGAACACTCATCCTTTGTGTCAGAAGTTAATACTGTTTTATCTGTTCTCTGATATTACTTAAAAGACCAATACTGTTCATGCTAGGGAAAAAAAAAAAAAGGAAAATGAATTAGAGTGAGTAGTTAAAATGAGTCTTCTATCTTCTCACTTGGACATAGTAATGAAAATGTATCTTTCAAATCACATTGCTAATTCTTGTTATTTCCTAGACTAGAAAATGGTTGGTTAGGCCTGTATCATTGATTAGTAGGATGGCTTAATTGAGCTTAAGACTAATGCAATATTCAGTTCAAAATAAACTATCAGGAGCCCAAAATACATCCGGGAAAATGAGTCCCCAAAATGGCTACATCTTGAAACCTACAAATTCTATTTGATTTCTGAACAGATGGCTTTTATTTAAATGTGAAACCAATGCTACTAATATGATCATCTCTTTGACCAATGAATATGTGGATTATGACCATTCAACTAGTTGAGCTCTTTTAAAGGTATTTACATGATCACAAGGGAAATGATACAGATATTTTAAACACTGTGAATTTATTCCTCCCAAGCTAGTCCAATAAGCAAATTTTTTTTTTTTCTTCTATCAGCCAGTATACCTTATGGGTGAATGGCTGAGGATAAAATTGGCCGCACAAACAGTGACTTTTCTAGTCTGTTACACTCCAGTCAGGGACCAGCAGTTATAATTCCAGTTTCCAAAATAAGGAACATAATTAAGTATAGTGGAATGTCAATGTAAGATCTATAATGTCTCTACCTCACACACTTATCCTATGCTCCACAAAAAAATTTGACATCTCTATACTGAATAGGTTTTATTCTCTTTAGATTTGATTTTAATTATAAACCTCAGTATGTCAGAACAGAAATGGTGCATAATGGTTTGACCATGTTGAATCATTTACATTGTCTAATTCATCCTTATGTAACATGACCAGCTTGCTTTGCAAAACAGATCAAAATTTAATTTCTTTAAATTGTCTTTCTATATTGACTTTGGTGTGCTCTTGGTTAAGCAGCAATCTTTTCTGAGAAATGGTTTATTGTTGCAACATTTTAAGCAAATCAATTACCTTCCTGTAATGCAATAATATTACAATATGCAGGCAACCATAGCTTCCATTGTACATGACACAGTCGATTTTATGAAGCTGTAAACATTCATATCAATGCTATTTAGTCTGTAGTAATACAATTTGAAAAGGAGATATTGGCCAAGTTATGTTAATATGTTATATGAAAAAAGCTTGGTATGTCAGGAGCTCCTTGGAAAACAGACATATAGGTTTCATTCAGGTTTAGAGGTTAAATTAAAGAGTCAGTACTATGTGGGGAAATATTGAGGTGCTAATATCGCATCTTTCTTTGCACTAGGAAATGACTTAGTTCAAGAAGTAGACTCCCTCCTCAATGTGTTCTAATTATTGGTAGGGTAACTCTCCTAGGTATGCTGCTATGTTCTATAGCCAAATCCATCCAATAAAGCTGTGTTCACCGCCTTCTCACCCCATGTTTTTTGGATTTTTTTTTTCTGACATGTCTTGTTAGAAATGCTTAACTAAGTTCATCTCTTTAGACGTAAATCAGATTATGATATTTCTTTGCTTGAAACCCATCAGCGGCTTCCTATCAAACCTAAAACAGAATGTGAACATCTTGATATTGCTATAAGGCCTCACATGGCCCATCCAGTCCTGCCTTGCTTCTCCTAAGTTTTCTCTTCACCTCTCCACTTTCTTCCCTGTGCTCTAGTGGGCTTTCTCTAGTCACCCAAAATACCATATTAATTCCTGCCTCATTAATTCCTACTATGTATTTACTATTCTCTAGGCTTAAAATGCTCTGTTTCACAGGTACTTTTCTTCTGTTGTTTGAGCATCAATTCAAAGGATACTTCCTAAGAGAGATCATCTCCTAATCACCTTGTCTAATATTTATCCCTTCCCTAATACTTAATCTTCTGTATATGGTTATTCTCTTTCATTTTCTTTTTGACACTTGATATTATCAGGGTTTTTTTGTTTGTTTGTTTGTTTTTGCTTGTCTGTTATCTGAAGAGAGTAGAGACATTGACTTGTTCACTGCTGTATCCTTAGCACCTAGAAGAGTGCATATGGGAGATATTCAACAACCATTTATTGACAGAGAAGTGAATGAAGAAAAAATACATATTCTAAGTAAGCATTAGAAGATATCATTACCCAGGGGCCAGAGATGGAATTAGTTGGCAGATGGAAAGAACAATTCTCTCCTGTCCTGACACCTTTCTGCAATAAATCCTATAACTATTAATCAGTCAGCCTTATTTAGAAAATAGTCATAGACATTAGCTATACTTGAAGCCATTACTTCATCACTTATATAATGGTACTTTCTGCTAGAAAATCAATATTCCTGGACTGTTATTACAAAGACCTTGGTTTCCTCTTATATAATTGCAATTCTAAATAATCAGATTGCTATTATTAGAATGACAATACTTTTGAGATTTTATCTTAAAGTTCACAATAACTCCCTTTTATTCACTAGTGGTTTAAATAGTGTTCAGGCAATATATCATTATTTTTCACAGTAAATTGCATGAGATCTTACGCAGTAGCTTTGAAATTACTGCTTGTCGTCACCACTATATACAACCACATAAACAGTATGTGGTTTGTACAGTAGATCATTTTTCTTGTTTATATTCGGCAAGCTCTCAGTGCTACACACTAACACCAGCTGTTAAAAAAATGACAGTAGTATTTTATCTCTTGCTACCAAGATCCTTTATGTAGAGAAGTTTTTTCTAAACAGTATATGTTGCTGAATAATGATAAAGATTGATATGATAAATAGTGGTATATTTTTTCAGAATTCATTTGCAATGTAAATGGAGTGTAAATAGAAAAATTACAGAAAAAATCAAGTATAGGGAAAGTCAGAACCCATACCTAATTTCAAGTTGGTTTTATGATCTGGGAATATCTGAAGGATGGAATAAAGTTCTTATCTCAGAAGTTGTTCAAGGTGAATTCTAAAGAGCTATATGTGTACGTCTTACATATAAGAATCTAAAACAAGGATAAGTTTCAATATCAACAAATCTTCATTGTGGACTCTTTTCACTCTTTGCTCCCTTTCTGCTGTTCTTTTTTCCCCCCCTTTCTCTATGAGAAAACCTCAAAAATAAGAACCATTATCTTTCATATCAAATAGAAGTTCTGAAAAAAATGCATGTGGCCTAAATAAAAATGGAATAACTTTCCCAAAACTGTTGTCTCTGTTTAGAAAGTACAAATATACTTGATTAAGCTAATCACACAAGCACAGTTGGCAAGTTTCTTTAAGTCTTTGTATCTCTCTGATACTTAGGTACTACATCAAAATAATTAAAATATATGTAATCGGTTGACGCAAGGCCATGCCACAGGGCAAGCCTTAAGGTCAATGTCATCAAACATGTTTTAGGGGGGACAAATGTCTGACACAACTCTACAGACAGACTGAGTGCCTTCCAGATAATTTAAAACATTCTACTATGTCAGGATCTAAAATACTTTGTGCTTTAGAAAAACATCTGGGGTTAAGAATTATGCACACTAAAAAATGAAATGTGTTTAAATTATTATTTGTTATAAATATTAGATATTTATATGTGGCTGTAAACAGAAGGGAAATAGTACTTGAATTCAGAAAATTAGTATAAACCTTATGTTATAGATACTTTGTTTTTCTGATAACAACTATAGTCCTGAGTCTTCTAGCTCCCAGTAGCTCAACCAGTGCTCTTACATATACACCTGCATGATTTCAGTTGACTTAGATTTTTTTCCAACTCTAATTTAATCCTGACAACAAAGACTTATTGTAAAGCAAGTTAGAAGGTTTCCATATTATACATACACATATTGACAATTTCTAAATTACATATATTCAAGTCAAATTGCATATCATATATTGAAATGTTTGAATATATTGTTTATATAAATGTTTTTGTACATGTATTTATATAAAAACCTTCCAAAATCAATGACTGTTCCTTTGGTGGAGGGAAGCTCTCTAGAAAGACTTTGGCTCTTTTATATCTATATTAATTATACATTTAAAAATATATTCTCCAACTTCTATGCTATGTTAATGTTCCATTGATATTCTCTAAATAGTGATTTCTTGTAAGTAACACTTAGTCAGAGGTCTTTTAACTAGTTCCCTTATCAGGAATTTGTCCCCAATTCCCCTGGACAACCACAACAGATGTTAATAAAATCTACTTAACACATTATGAGAAGAACCTCATAGCTTGTCTCTTAGACCTATTTCATCTTCGTTTATACCAAAGCTAACACACTTGGATTTCTTGTCTCTAAGTCAAAGCAGTCCAGAAAGCAGCCACTGGATAGAGAAGAGTAAGCAGAGAATCTAGGGCATGAGCCGTGAGAGGTGATAACTAAGAAGGAAGAAAGTCAAATGGTGGAGGTCAGTACCACAACTTTCAAAAAGCACATATCTGCTTTAGCGAGAGACCTCATCTGGGCCTCTGATTTTATCACAATGAGGGATAAATCACAGAGCAGACATCAGAGTAATAAATCCTAGGGGACATATAAATTACATATGTATATAAGGAGAGTTAGATTATAGCCAGTCAAGATTTAATTTATTCAACATACTCTATGTAACGTTGGAAAGTCTATATCATAATATTTAGACATATTTACAATAAAATTAGGTGCAAATTTTTAAAGTTTAGCCTGTAAAGGGATCTATTTTAGTTACCTTTAAAATTGAGTTTTCCAGACGTTTATTCACTTTGGTATGAACAACAAGTAATAAGATGTATGGTGTGTAGGTGTCCAATAACGTTTATTAACTAAATTTAGTTAAATTTATTGACAGATTTATATGGGTGAATGAAATAAATCCATAATAATGAGAAATAAATGAGGAGTTACTACTTTTCCCCCAACAATTGTGACCAGAATTGGAGGAATTTTCTAGAAAATGTCTGTATGCATATTGATGCTGTGAGGGCCAGAAATTTTTTTTCTTTGTTGTATCTTTATGAGGAAGAAACTACAAGCAGAAGATAAAGTAAATAACAAATCTGCCTTAGAATATCCCTTGGAAGACTGATAGAAAATAAACACCTTAGTGTTTCATTCATTTTCGTGTATAGTAAGTAGAGGGATTATTAGTCATAGCTTGGAAAGAAGCAATAAAGTTCTACCCCAAAACAAAGCAAAACAAAACAAAACAAACAAAAACCTCCCATACTTGGTATCTACTCAGTCTGCTATTGAGAATTGTTTAAAATGTATTCATCTTATTCTATTTTCAGTTAACTACCATTCTTGATATTGTAGGACCCAAAAGTGTCTACTCAGTCTGCTATTGAGAAATTGTTTAAAATTTATTCATCCGCTTCTATTTGCAGTTAACTACCATTCTTGATATTGTAGGACCCAAAAGTGGAAGTCACAAATTTCTCCTTGACTCTGATTTCTAAAACCTTCCAGAAACTGTACAAATGCACACACAAATATAATTTAATTTTCTCTACACTGTTAAAATACTCTTATTTTTCTAAATTTTAATTTATAATTGAAGTATAGCTGACATATGCTCATTAGTTTCAGGCACAATTTAGTTACATTAGCGATGTGACATTCATGTATGTTACAAAATGGTCACAACAATTAAGTATAGTCTTAACTCCCATTTCTTTTTTATGTACTATATTCTAAGACAGGCAGGAACTGTAGACACTAGTGACTTTGGAAAAGTAATACTGTTCTGAACAGCTTGGTCACAGAATTAAATGTAGTGATGATTTACTCTTCCAATAACCATTCACTGGACACTGATACTGTTCCAGGTACCTTAAAAACTATACTTTTAGTGGGTTTATGCTGGTAATAGGCCAGAACTACAATTAAATCAAGTAGGAGAGAAAGTAGAAGGCAGTATGAGTAATATTTTAATGAGCACTTGGTTTCTCTAATTCTGAAAAACTTCAGATTCCACCTATTCTAGAGAGATAATGGGGTAGAAAAAGTGGGTATAGGAGAATAGTTTAATTGTTCTCTTTTCAAGGTAGGATTAAGAAGCAGAGTAGAAAACAGACAAACATGGGAATTAGAGAAAAGCAATGAATGCTTAAACATTAGAAAAAGAAGTTAAGAAGAAAAATGAATTGGTAGGAAGCAGGTTGTAGTAAATTTTGGAAGGCTCAAGAAGACAAGTGAAGGAATGCTAAAAGTAAAAGAATAAAGACAAACGGTTTAGAAAAGAGACATGAGCCCCACCAGACTATGAAAAGAGAGTCTTGGGATGTCAGGATGAAACATAATCAAGGCAAGAATGAGGAGTTCAGAACTTGTCAGAGTGACAAAGGGCTTTATAAATGGTAATAAAGATAGTGCAGGACATGGCTGGATAAGAGGTAAAAGCATAAGGAAGAGAACTGGAGAACTGGAGAATCTGAGTTGAAATTAGCAGCTTTATTATTGTCACAATAAAGTAAGTAATATGTGGTTCTTCACTGATAATCAGAATTTATTGGATCAAGAATTTGAAAACTGCTTTGTAGATTAAGTGGATTTATGGGATTTTGCCTTTATACTGTGAGACCTGGAGACAGACTGTCATTGCCTAATTATTTTTGTCTTTTCTTTTAAGTGGGGTCTGCCCATAACTCACCACCAAAAGAAAACTTTTCATATACTGCTAAAGAGAAACACTGATTGAATAGAGTTTTGCTCAAGTCATTTTCATTTAAAGTTGTAGAAATGTCTGTTATTATCTTTAAAACAGCATTTCTTTAAAGAGACAGTGTGGGGACACCTGGGTGGCTCATGTGGTTAATCATCGGACTCTTGATTTTCACTCAGGTTATGATCTCATGGTTTGTGAGGTAAAGCTCTGGGTCAGGCTTTGCACTGAGTGTGGAGCCTGCTTGAGATTCTCTCTCTCCCCTTCTCTGTCTTCCCCTCCCCTGCTTATGCTCTCTGCTTCAAAAAAATAAATTAATTAAAAAAAATAGACTGTATGCACAGCAGTTTAAAACAGCTTTACAGGTGAACTGCTTGGTCTGGAAGACTTGCTTTGACACATGCAAACTGCAGCTTTGGAATACATACTCAAAATCTCTGTCTCATTAAATCTATAAAAATGTGAATAATTATATTTCCCATTGGGTTGTATGAAGATTAAGTGATTTATAGAGTTGCCAGAATTAGGAAAGAAATAGAATGAAAAAAAACCCAGCTAAACTTGAATTTCAGATAAACAGCAGTATTGTCTATCAGTAATACTCATACTTAACACAAGATAAAGTTATACTAAAAAACCATTCTATGAAATTAAAATTGAACTCACTTTTCTATTTCCTTTGCTAAATAAATGTTTGCTATTTTGTTTATTTCTAATATTTTATCTGGCATCTCTACTTAATATATGTAAAGTACTTGTAAAAACGGTCCTGCTACTTAGCACTATATAGGTGTTTGTCTCCCCTCCCCCCGTCCAGTGATCAGTGGGGGGAAAACAAAAACAAAAACTTTATATGGCATATTAGTTCCTTTTCATTTAAATAACTCTATCCAGAAGCAATCCAATATTTAAATTCTTATATTCATTTTCCCTGAAAAGGTGTATGAGTGACCAGGGAATACACAAGCATTTAATCAACTGTTTCCAACTTCCCAGAGTTCCTTGAAAAAATAATGCTACAGGAAGATATATTTTAGCTTTAAAAGACCCTCAGTTGTTGCATCCTATTGGTGACAATGATAGTGACAATGAGAAATCTGTTAAAAATCTTCCACAAAATTTATTGTACAATTACAGCAATAAAGAAGGAAAAATATTTGAGATATAAAAGATCTAAGAGGAAACCTATTCCAGTTAGGAACTACACCTAGGTACTTTCTAACTGAAAGCCAATTGTCCATTAGATAAAAATGAGAATAGCTAAAGTTCCTTCTCTTTTCTTGCAGATCATCTTTCTTCTCTTATGCTCTTGATTTTATTATTGAGACTCTGATTTTTTTTGCCTTAGTTGAATATCACCCCAAACCCACCAATATGCCAGAAATTAACTGATTCTGGGTCATTGTTTTTAGTTCAGTGATAGTAATTTTATGAAGGACCGTTAAATGTGGAAAGTATTCCAGAGCCAAAGAAAGGAGTTAGTTAATATTGATGCTTTAAGTAAGTAGGTATTTTAGGCCAGATGATCTATCTGTATACTTTTGCCTCACATAAGATACATTCAAAACCATGATGTAAAAGCCTAGCTCATTGCTTGATTCTTCCTTTAAAAAGTGAAATTAAAAAACAAAAAGTGAAATAATATCCTGCATCAAATAATACTGTCCTTTTGCATTCTTTTTCTTTTAAAAATTACTTCAAATAATATTTCATTTTGCTTTTAGACATAAACCCTGCTTTTCTTTTTTCTTTTCTTTTTTTCTATAAGAAGAGTCAATAATATTGTTTCAAGTTTATACATGGAGAAATTATAGCATAGAAAAGTAGCTTGACGGTGATTACCCAGATAGAGGCAGGACTTAAACTGAGATCTAATGAACCCTAGTTCATTGTCAATAAGATTCTCTATATGGAAATAATCTGTTGCAATGACAGAAGGAGGGATAGGTTATTAGTAGGGCACTCAGCTGCTTAAAAACAAAGGCAACATAACATGTTCATAGGAACTGAGGATAATTTATATCTATATCTATATATCTATATCTATATCTATATATCTATATATCTATATCTATATCTATATCTATATCTATCTATATCTACTTATAGCTTTCATGGACATAATTCAATGGAATTTAATAGGTATGTATTGAGCACCTACTGTACATAAGACTTTGAGCTAGATGCAGGGAGTCCAAAATATACAGGCCTCACCCTTGATCATTCTACAATAGAACAGAGGTAAGAGAAGTTCAAAAAAGCTATAATAGAAGATAATTCAAGTGCCCTGAAATGGTGCTTTGGGGAGTCAGAGATCACATTTAAAATACTTGGCACTGTAATGAAAAATTTATACTGAAAAATAATTGATACTTAATCTCTTTTACCAGACAAATGATCTTATTGCAGGTTTCACTGGGGACAATTACAAGTGACAGTCATTGGTTTAGTTTTGAGCCTGTGAAGTGACAGCACACAGTGGGTGTTCAATTAGCATGTGCTAAATTTCAGAAAGGATCCATGAATTATAAGATGCTAATGGACCTCACTGAGCCATAATGGCAGCAGAGAGAACATGTAATTCATTTTTGCCTGACACTAACAAAGTATCCTTTTGCTTTCCTGAGCAGCCACTAAAAATGTATAAAACTGCTCTGGATGATTATTTAGAGTTCTCTTGACCTGTTCTTTTTTAGTTTTAAGTGTGAAGTAATTTATATGAAAAAAGAAAAGATACTTTTTTCATAACTTGTCACCTCTTGGTTTTTATTGTGTAGTTTGTCTATAGGGCAAAATACATATATATGACCATACACATTTTTGTTATTATTAATAATGTACTGATTTCTTATCATTGTGTTACCTCATTGGCTTATTAGAATTTTTGGCAATTATTCTCATTATATAGATTTTACATATAAGGGAACTGAGGTTTAGAGAGGCAACATGACTAGAAAATAAGAATTTGAAATTGGTCTCGGGCTGACAAACTCTGTTTAACAGAAAACCCAAATTCATAAGTACTTTGTATTTCCATTCAAAAAATCCAGCACTCAAGGTGCCAGGTGGTTCCGTCCATTGAGCTTCTGACTCTTGATTTTGTCTTAGGTCATCATCCCAGGGTCATGGGATCGAGTGCCACATTGAGTGTGGAGCCTGCTTAATATTATCTTTCTCTCTTTCCTTGTCTTTCTCCCTCTCCCTCTCTCTCCATCTTTCTCTCCCTCCCTCTCCTTCTTCCTCCCCCTTTCCCTCTCTCTCTCTCCTCTCTCCCCTGCTCACATGTGTTCTTTTTCTCTAAAATAAAAATTTTGAAAACGGTCAAGCACTCAATTGAAAATATTTAGATATTCTGAGTCTCTTTACCGTTTTAAAATGTGCTTGCTAATCTCATTTGGACTTGTACTGAATGTCCTTATCATTTCTCTTTCAAGCCCCTAGCACTTTCAAATTCTAAGATTTATGGCACTTCCATCATTATGTTTCTAAATCCCTATTTTAGCTTTGATTTCTACTGTGACATCATGGGGAAAAAGTTGATTGTGTTTAAGAGAAGGAAACAAGCTGGCAGACAGGGATGAAGTCAGAGTCTTCATGACATAGAGCAGTTGTTCTCCAAGGTGGAGAAGATTACTGAAGCCTGAAAAAAATACAGATTCCTGGTAGATCTGACAGTCATTTGGATCTCTGTGCATGTCATTAGCTCAGTGGTTACAAGAGATTCTCTGGCTAGGTGGAAATAGATGTCTAACTAAACTGGTTGCTCACAGATAAGGTGAAAGTACTTTCAAACTGCAAAAACCAGCTTGCAGAAGGCAAAAGACCTTGCCAAATATGGACTTTTTCATTTTTTAAAGCAATTGTTCATTGGTTCAGTACTGGCTCTGGCTTTACCTTGTTGTAGCCTCCCATACGTGGCCTCATACTGACATATTTTACGTTTCCAATATTTGAACCCTTGACTTTTCCTATTGATTCTATTCACCTTTCAAAGATCTCCTTAGGTCTGGCTCTTTCTTAGCTCACAATTGCTTTTCTGAATGTCAGCAGTTTCTCTGACTTATGAGACAAGTAAAATATTTCCAGCCCAAGATAAAGATAAGGTCTGGTTTTTAAGATGCACCTTTGTGAGTGAATTATTCCATCCTACCTTTTTAAAGGTTCAGGGGGAACCTGATGTGTTAGCAACATTCCCCTTCTCCCTTCGTCTGCTACTGAAATCTGACTTCTGTTGTGGATCTTACCCAAACTTTCAACTTGAGAAGATCTTTACTTAATGCACCTGAAACACCTGTGGAGAACAGGGATCTATTCTCATCTTATATTCTATATACAAGTGAGTTAAACCATTTGTTGAGGTCATCACCTGAGAGCATCAGCACTCTCTGCAGGTCTTGTTAAGTTGCAGATTGCTATGCCCCACTCCAGGAGTTTAGTTAGACCTGCATCAGGGCCTGAAGCATTGCATTTCTAACAAGTTCCCAGAAGATACTGCTGGTCCATGAACCACACCTGGAGAAATTCTGATTTGGAGTAATGTATGTTGTGGTCTGATTTTCCTACTTATTAATCAGCTGACAGAAACCCAATCCAAACTAGCTAAAGCAAGAAGAAGAATTTACTGGATCATGTAAATGAAATTTTTAGGATTTGCAGCTTAAAAGGCATATCTGAATCTAGAATCTCAGAATATATTGTCAGTAATTACTTTTTTTTAATCTCTTGGTTCCTCTGCACTTCTTCCTTCTCAGGCTGGTTCTGTACAGAGGGAAAATCTGGCTACCCACAGTTCCGGGCTTGCATTCTAATAGTTTTGTGGGTGTTTGTTTGTTCACCTCATACAGAAGAGAACATTTTCTCAATACCCTTACATCAAATCTTGAGGTTAACTTCTGTACAAACTTAGGTTGTGTGCTAATTCTTTTTTTTTTTTTTTAATTTCAAAAAAATTTTTTTAGGGTTTGTTTATTTTTGAGACAGAGAGAGACAGAGAGAGAGAGCGTGAACAGGGGAGGGAACAGGAGAAAGGGAGACACAGAAACCAAAACAGGCTCCAGGCTCTGAGCTGTCAGCATAGCTGACATAGAGCCCAACACAGGGCTTGAACCTACAGACTGTGAGATCATGACTTGAGTGGAAGTCCTGTGCTTTAACAGACTGAGCCACTCAAGCATCCAGGTTGTGTGCTAACTCGTAAACCAAATACTGAGGCTGAAGGAATAAAATGATTATTCACGGCTTTCCAAAGGAAAGCCAGGGGTTGTAAGAAGATGGAATTGATGTTGTGGCCTTGGCAGGCAAAATCACAACTATTCACTAGATCTTAAAGATGTAAACTATTTGAAGAAAAGGAGAGAACATGCAATTGTTCTCTCCTATAAATAACCAGCATGATGGCACATACATATAACAACCTAGTATATGCTTGTTTGAAAAGTATTATAACTAGTAAAATGAATTAAAAATTTAATTGTAATTACAGTCATTGCTCCTGGTCCTAGATTTAGTATCTTGTCCTTAACGGAAACCACACTTGGTGCGGGGGGGGGGGGGAGGAAAAAAAGCTAAAATTAAATATCTAACAAATGAAGCTATTAGTAATTTATTTATTTAATTTATATATCTAAATGTTAAATTTCTAATTTGGATTTAATACCTGACTTGAGGCAAAGTAACAAATGAAAAGGCAATAGAAAACGGGCGAATGCCTATAATTATGTATGGAGATAATAATATTTTTTATATAATATGTATGTGTATTTAATAATACTTCAATCTGAATACAAACATGAAATCATGAATTTGTCATAATCCATATTATGCATTTAGCTGTTGGCAATGTAAGTATGAAAGCACTTTCAGACAATGATTAAAATGTCACCAGTCTTTGGCCCTGCTGGGTCCTAATATCTGCTAATATAGAAAAAGAAAGAAAGAAAGGAAGGGGAGGAAGGGAGAAAAAGAAGGAAGAAAGAAAGAAGTATAATTTATGTATTTAAGTCACACTTTTACAAATACAGGTAAAAATGCAAAGGATCCATTATTATTATTGATTTGCTAGTTTGAGATTTCTGAAAATCTAAAAATCCGTGTGCATAGGGCTGAATGGAGCAGAGGGTAAAAGGGATAGGAGGTATATAAAACGTGTCAGGCCCAAGAATATGAAACTGCCATCCTTAGAGTAACATTGCTATACACTTCTATCCCTGACTTATTCTGAGCACAGAGGTAGTGTTTAATTTTTATTTATATTCACTGATGTAGTCCTATGTTAAGGTCAGGTGTGTGCCTTGAACAAGATTCATGCCAGGTGGGGAGAGAGCTGCAGATCATGAGCTGTGCGCTGAAGTATTAGAGCTTTAAGTACCCTCCTTCTTTTGCTGAGGGGGAGTCGGGAAGTAGAAAAGTTGCCATCACCAAGGGAATCAGATAAAGGGACAGGGGAGGAGAGCCTGCCAACAGCACACTGACCTGCTTTTTTCCTGTAAAAGCATCCAGGCGACAATAGCAAAAGGCAAAGAGGGGTAAAAAAAGAAAGAAAAAAAAGAAGAGAACCTCAAAAAGCACTCTTTAAGTTTGTATTATTGTAAGGAGTTGTAGATAGTTTAAGTCCGCTTTCCTGGTGACAGTTTGTGATCTTTATCATCAAGGAGACCAGGAATCTTTTGAAAATATAAAGCAGAGGTAAATTTTTCCTTTTAGGTCTTGTCCTCTTCCAGTTTACTTTTGCCATTATAATTGAACCAATTGGTTAGAGATTAGAACATAAAGTGTCTTAAGGTCATTCTGGAACCAAATCCAGGATTTGAGCTTTCTTTAATAAAACTGAACTGAGAAGCAGAATGTAGAATGGATAGAGATTTAAAGAGACAGGGGTACTTCTAAAAATCATCCCCCTTTCCTATGTTGGAATTCATCTATTTTAAATTGCTTTAGTTCAGGACCTTGAGTTTTACGAAGGAATAGTGATGTTTATTTTTGGTGAGGATGCTATGACAGATCCTCTCTGATTCTCCATGGTGAAGCCTTTCACAATTAAGCACCTTGCAGTATTTCCCTTTCTTTGAAATCACTGGTGTTGGCCTTTATCAGAATCCATTTGCTTTATTCTTATTTAGCAATTACTATGTTGCTAAAGTCTCAGAATCTTCCAGACTGAAAATGCCATGAATGAGTTTATTGTCTAAATCCAAATGTACCCTGTCTCTTTATTCTACTTCTACACTGGCCTCCTTGTTGCAGCCCAAAATGGCAGCTGTATCGGGCAAGCAGCAAGAAAAAATGTGACAGCCTCCTTCTGAAATCAAATGAAAAATGCCTTCTGTTTCAGGTTGAGCTAAATATTACATACATATATTTTACAACTTTCCCTTTTGTCTGACTTTCCTAACAGAGGAAATTTAAGGCTCTTCTCTTGTCCCTGAAAGAGTTTGTTTGTTTGTTTGTTTGTTGTTTGTTTGTTTGTTTTAGCCAACAGGATCATCTGATGTGAAAATACCAATCATGAGCCTCCATGTCCTCTTACTGATCCTATTTCTTTGCTTAGGATGCTCTAGTAGATGATGATATTGGCAAGAAAGAATACTTCAAAACTAGGGTATTACTTATTTTCTACTCAATGTGAGTTTCCATTATCTCTATTTCCAACAACCCCATATGTCAGTATACATGTGATCACATGTGTACACAGAAATTTCTAGTGACTTAAGCTTGCCATTGACTTTCAAGATTTCCCCGGTGTTTTAAATTTGGGTTTTAGTAGATCTCTCTTGATTCTCACAATTCAATAAATAGAAATGAAATATGATTGAATCCTTCCGACTGGAAGAACTGCCTGTCATAATTAAAATCCTGTCCTGACACCGGGCATATGTCACTGAAAATTTAGCCATCAATGAATACTGTTTTTTTTAAAAATGCTTAGGTTAGAAGTAGACAAGTAAAACTTAAAAACTGAGTTCAATAAATGCTGCATCGTACCATTGACTGAAGTCTCACAAAGGGTTGGACATTTTCCCACTGTTTTTATCACATCCATTATATTCGACTTAGAGGAGCTGTGGATTTGAGCACATCCTGATTGATAGTTACTGATTTCATTTTTAATTTTTTTAAGAAAGTGCGAGTGGGGGAGGAGCAGAAAGAGAAGGAGGCACAGAATCTGAAGCAGGCTCCAGGATCTGAGCAGTTATCCCAGAGCCCAACGCGGGCTCAAACTCTTGAACCACAAGATCATGACCTCAGCTGAAGTCTGATGCTCAATCCATTGAACCACCAAAGCGCCCCAGATAGTTACTGATTTTAAATGAATACCTATCACTTAAGTTTATTTGGCTCCCTGACTTAAGTAAATATTTTGAATATATCCTTTCTGGATAATGTAAAATAAATAGTCTTGATAGCACTGCTTTTATTAATACTTTTTAGGTTTTCTCTCATGCAGACAAATTTTTTTTTTTAAATAGTAACTTATGAAAAGCCCATGGCTCCTTGACAGGGATAGTTACAAGGAGATTCGTTCACCTACATTCTTACCTTACTTGCAAAGGAAAGATCTGTCTCACTTTCAGCCTACTGGGGGGAAGAATCACACAAACTTTGATTCAGTATTCAGTGACAGGTTCTTTCTGTCTCTCTTCACCCCCAAGCCCCTCAGCTTTTATTATATTACTGACATGTTAGAAGTGATAACTTTGAGAACATTATAAATTTATGGAAAAAACTAAACACTTTAAAAACAAAACATCTTTGGGGCGCCTGGGTGGCGCAGTTGGTTAAGCATCTGACTTCAGCCAGGTCACCATCTCGCGGTCCCTGAGTTCGAGCCCAGCGTCGGGCTCTGGGCTGATGGCTCAGAGCCTGGAGCCTGTTTCCGATTCTGTGTCTCCCTCTCTCTCTGCCCCTCCCCCGTTCATGCTCTGTCTCTCTCTGTCCCAAAAATAAATAAATGTTAAAAAAAAATTAAAAAACAAACAAACAAACAAACAAACCAGGGGCGCCTGGATGGCTCAGTCTTTTTGAGCCACCGACTTCAGCCCAGGTCATGATCCCCCACTTCCTGTGTTTGAGCCCTGCTTGGGGCTCTGTGCTGGCAGTTCCAGGCCTGGAGCCTGCTTTGGATTCTGTGTCTCCCTCTCTCTCTGCCCCTCCTTGACTCTGTCTCTCTGTCTCCCCAAAATAAATAAACATTTAAAAAATTTTTTTAACAAACCAAAATCAAAATTTTAGCCTTTGCTGTAAGTTTCTTATTAAGCATCTGCAGCAACATGGTGTTGTTTGGGGAAAACCGTCCAAGTGGGTTATATTTACATGAAATTTTCTTTCAAATTTTCTGCGAGAATTGAATTAGTCTATTTTCAGAGAAAATGTGCCTTAATTTTAAGAAATCATTAAGGTGATTATAGGTATAACTTACTAACCACTTTGACCCACCTACCTCTCCAACCACACCTCATTTTTTGATGGGAATTTCTTAACTTCCACGTAGTAAGCATCAGCACAACCATAACTGCCCCTACTGTGCCCTGGGACTTGTCTGAGAACAGGCTCCTTCCTTGGTTTTAGGGGTTCTTTGCATCCCTCTTTGTGTAAGTTGTTCCAATACATTTTTTTTTTTGTTTAGTTTCAGAATGCTCTGGAATTTAAAGAACATTTTTTTTTAGATCACCTTGCTCAATTTGGAAGTATAAATTCACTCATCTGATTAATGTCTGTCTTTCCTACAATTTTGTAAGCTCTACATGCCATGTTTTTGTTTCTGTTTTTATTATTTATTTATTTTTGCTTACCTCATTTGTAACAATGTCACACAGTAGCAGATTAGTAAATATTTGTGGAATGAATACATGTCGTGAAGACAGAATTTTTATCAGTACCATGGGTTTGTTCCAAATGAAGACTTATGATTACTTTCTTCTTAATTTACAAAGGCATTCTTATTTCCTTTACATAATATCTGATGATATCAGAATGATAGTATCACATCTTAGGAAATAAAACCTTCTGAATACAAATGAAACATCTTTTGTTAAACCTGATATTTTTGGGATCATCATTCCATACATTTGCTCACTTCTAGAGAGATAAACATTATAGAAGATGGTTTGAAAGCTGGTTTTAAACAAATATACTGGTATGATGTTAGTGGTATGGAAGTTGCTTTTAAACAAATACCCAGGTATGCTATTATTTTCTTTCATTTGATTTACATTGAAGAGCTCAGAATCAAATTTAACTGAGGCTTTCAGAAAATGGGGTCCTAGGAAATCAAAATGTTTCCTGGCTTGGTATGTAGAATATCAAAATCTTCTATGTACACACTGATTTCAATAGATACATTCCTAGCTCTTTGAGAATTTTCAATGGATACTTCTAAGGTGAGGGATAGAGCAGCAGTAAAGCTGAGTAGTTCAACTGGGAACTTGCGTTGGGAGGGGCAAAAATTAGGATTCAACCTAGAGATTTGAGATCAAAATCTAAAGATCTTTTCTCTATACTGTTCAGAGTGAGTGTGTATGTGAGAAGTTCTCTTCCTTCTGTTGTAAAGTAACAGCCATTGGTAGGTTAAGAAAAGAAGAGAGTATCTGTTAATGTTAATGCCGTGATTCATTTGCTACCTTTGCAATTATATTATAGCTGGTCCTTAATATAAACACCATATGAAAGAGTAGACATTTTTATGCTACAGCCATATAAATGTTTGAGAGAATAGACACTTTGACTTATTCTGAAGGAAACAAAAATCAAATTCCACTGATTTTACTTTGCTCTAGTTGAATTTTTGAGATTGGATGAAAATCAGTTATTGGATCAAGCTCATTATTTTTTTCCATTTTTATTAGAATAAATATATTTGTTTAATAAAAGGGACTAAGAAAAAATAATAGCTGGGATCTATGGAATTTAGATCTATGCCAAAAGACTCCTATGATCTAACAGTGTGATTAGTGTTTACGACATCAGTAATGGTTCAAATAATGAAAATAGAAATCCACCACGTATATGTTTAAACAGAAGATCTGAACATAATTAGTATTTCCAATTTTATCTTGCTATAGAGTCTTAGAGATAGAATTCAACACCTTTCAAATTCTTCTGAATATGACAGAAAGAGGAGCATAAAAAGCAAATAACCCTGAAGGCCATCATAGCCTTGGGAAGTTCCTCAGACCAAACCATAGAAATGGCACCAGAATTAGGTTGCTGAGAAATGGATGTAGGTTGGCCTAGATTTTAGGTGAAATCTCTCTAATGACAACTGAAGCATCATGTAACTGTAAACAAAATAGGCCTGCTTCTTGGTGTTTTGTATTTTAACAGCCTTAATTTACTCATTACAGTTAAAATAGGAATCTTAACTGCAAGCTGAATGCATTTTTTTCTTTGCTTTCACATTGTGATAGATATTAATCCCCCCAGTTCTAACCATGAGAACATCCTTAAGTACAGTCCACTTGAGTGTTCATGTTAATGTGATTTCTCATTAACACCTTGTTAAGTTACCCATGATCAACTCTTTAAATTCTTCTTATGAACGTCATGCTAATTATGTACCACTTCATTTCCCCTTGCACAATGGCCTTAAGATGCTTAAGAAATAAATGTTATCTTCATGAATAGTCTTTCTAGTTAGTACTTAAAACCACAGTACAAATTCACTGTCAGAATTTTGAAGTCAACTTTTTTTCAAGACTAACTATTCAAATAGCAAAGCTTGTTCCATAGTTCTTATTGGCTAATTTTCTAGACATTTTTAGTAAATTATAAATTTTTAGCAAATAGCAAATTGTTAGCATTTTACATTTTTAATAAAAGTAACAATAGCTGGTATCCTACTACCAATGGATTTGGCAAATAAAAATTCAAGTTCACCTAGTACAATTTGGAAATTCATGTTTGCTTTTAGGGTGATGCTTAAAGAACTTCCTTCATGACCTCTCCAGCAGGTTCCAGCCTGCATCTGCTAGGACTAAACTTGGGAGATGGTTTTCTTAGTGAACAGAGGCCTTTTCCTGAAAGACCTTGTCTAGAGTCTGATTTTTTTTTTTTAAACCCAGAGAAGCTCTGGGTATCACTATCACTTTCTTAAAAAACAAACAAAACAAAACAAAAAATCAAATAAGGGTCTTGAATTAATTCTTTGAGAATCATCATGCCTACTATTTTGTCTGTTTGCATACCTAAGTCCTTTATCATGCAGATATTAAAAAGACTCAATTTTGGTGTTTTTTTTTTTTTTTTCAACGTTTATTTATTTTTTTGGGACAGAGAGAGACAGAGCATGAACGGGGGAGGGGCAGAGAGAGAGGGAGACACAGAATCGGAAACAGGCTCCAGGCTCTGAGCCATCAGCCCAGAGCCCGACGCGGGGCTCGAACTCACGGACTGCGAGATCGTGACCTGGCTGAAGTCGGACGCTTAACCGACTGCGCCACCCAGGCGCCCCTCAATTTTGGTTTTAAACACCAAAGAGAAATGCAATTGCTGGGAAATAGTAGAATATTTCCCTGACTACATAATTCATTTAAAAGTCAGTGAAATTTAAATCTTATTGCTAATATTAACATAAAATACATATGAATTTAAGTAAGTCAACCTTCTTCTCCTTTAGGAAGTTATTTAACATTTTATCTCTGACAGGCATTCATTTAGTGGAAAAATGAAATTAAAGTAGTTTAAAATTAAAGAACTAATTTCTAGAAAAGCCAAAATTCTGATAAAGTTTACATAATCCTGAGCAAATTGAAGCTGCTGGAGTCCCAACTTTTTCTATTCTAAGTTAGCCCTCTATGATTTTTTTATTTATATGTGAATCATTGATATTCAACGATGCTATTGAATTATATTTTCAAAGGAAAATATCTATCAAGGATATCCTATTCACCAGATACTATGCTAGTTGCTGAGACTAAGGAACTAAGACAATAATAATGGAGGTGAATGCATTTTTGGACAGATATGGGAACAGGTCATTTCAGAGGGGGATTATTTGACAGTTTTGGGAAGATGTTACCTACTCTTGAATGCAGTAATTCATCTATTAAAAGTATTTTTTGTAGCTACTCCCCATCCTTGAATACATAGACAATTGTAGTGTAAGACTGATGAAAAGGTTGGATATGAAAATTAATAATAGTAAAACTGGACAAGTCTACTTTTTTACTTTTCTTTGTCAATTATCCACTTAATTTTTTTTTTTAAACTGAGGATGTACTATGTGTAGGATATGTGGTATGATCTTGAGCAAGTACCTACACTTTGCTCAGCTTCAGTTTTCTCATGTATAATACTGTGTGCATTCCCTAAGGTAAAAACTAATCTGTTATAGCAAAGAGATCCTGGATTACAGAGGTTTAAATGGAATATGTTTCCCTTTTATGTAAGAGTTGGGGCAGACAAGTGTGCTCAGCTCCATGAAGTCATTCAGGAACATAGGCTAGAGGGATCGCTTTGCCATTCTCTGTGCATAATTTCAATACTATTCCAGGCATTATCACTTTCGGACACTGAAAAGGAAGTAAAGAGTGAGTCTTGGGCAAATCTGTTTCAGAAGATGCTTAATAAGTTATGTATATAGCGACTGCTCACACTTGTAGAAATGTAGTAGCATGGCCACATGCACTGTGCTGTACTGGGAAATGTACATGGACATGTGCCCAGGAAAAGGGTGAGAACAGGTGTGGGGGGCTCTTAGTAATCTTCTATGTTAGTATAAAAATATTCACCTCCACTGGATTGTTGTAAGAAGTAAGCTATTATATCTAAGGCATTTAGTGCAGTGCAGAATACATGGTTAGGGCTTAATCTATTATTGTCACCTGCATTATTATTTGGATATGGTACAGAAAGGGTAGGGCATAGGGTGACCAGAACTTGCATTCTACATGGAATAAATAAATGTACTTTTCCAGAGTGATATGAAAGAGAAAACTGAGGAATTATGCATCATTGCATTTCCTCTGTTTGTGATTATTTTTCTTATGTATTCTCTTAACATGTTTGTACCCAGTTGGTCGGAAATTCACTAAGCAGGTGATTCTTTCATTTGTAAGTTACTTGGGGGAAAAATGCCTCATAAGAAAGTTTATTTATGGTGATCACAGGAAAATAAGCTCAAAGTCAACTGGAAATTGTAAAATTATCCCTCTCTTTCTTCTAGAACCACAAATTGAAGCACAGGGTAAAAAGTTGTTTTTTTCTTGGCCAGAATTTCTTATGTCCTAAAATACTCATTAGGACTCCCCACAAATATTAGGAAGCCACAATGGAGGAACTGCAAGTAGTTGACACAGTGAGCAGGCATGGGGAGTTTGGAAGACTAGGCTAACTAAATAAAAGCTATAACTTATTCTGGCAGTGGGAATTCATCATTTAAAACCTTCTGCAAACATAACATATTTTACAATAAACCAAAATTTAGAAATATATCTTCTGCATCCCCCAACTATCCTGATAGATATTTAAGTTTTCAATTTTAAATTAGAGCAGCATTTGAATGGAATTCTCCTTAAAATATTGATGTGGGCAGCTGCTACTAATTTCAAACATAAATCTAAGAAAATATACTTTGCATTGTGATTAACTGAAAATCCTCCTCTAGTTAGGGGGCTGTCTGCAAGAAAGATGGATTATGCTAGATAAGCCAGGTGTTTGTGCTCATAAAATTGTGAAATTTCTGTTTTGATTGAAGAGAAAAGATTGTATCCCTAATTAGTCAGCCACAAAATACATATTAGAGAAATATAAATTATAATTAAGTCAGTGTAAAAAAAGATGTTATATACTTTTATAACTGCTCCACAGATTTTGATTCTCTTCCTAGCCCAACCCCTTGAGGGAAAGACAGTTCTGTACCATGTAACCGAGAAAACCTTAAACTTGGAGTCAGAAAACTTAAGAGTCAAGTTCTAGCTTCTCTGACCTCATTGCCTTGGTGAGACACATCATTCAACTCATATGCTGATAGTCATGTACCAGACTCTATCCTCTGAATTAAACAAAAATGAGAATTTTAGCAGCATATGCTTGTGTATGTGTTTGTGTTTAGACAGTGAAGTTGTGGTGTGGGAGGGGGAAAGAAGGAGGTAACATAAACACAAATAAAAGCATAAGATAAAAATGGTAAAAGTACTAAGAAGTAACAAGTCAGAGTAATGGGCAAAGCCCTTAAATGTCATCACCTTATGTGATGACAATGCTGTTTTAGATAGGTTGATAGAAGAAGCCTCGCTGAGAAGGTGGCTTGAGGAGAGTCCAATATCCAGGGAGCTTCTGAATCTTTGGTACATCTGGGATAAGAGTGCTAGAAAAGGGATCCCATACATAAGGGATAGGTTTTATTTAAGACTTATTTTCCTCGTTCGTAAAATGGAAAGTATATCTGACCTACCCAACATACATGCTGGTAAAAGGGAAAAAAAGCAAGTGATATTTGTAAACGCAAAATATTGCCTAAACCTAAGGTACTGAAGGTTGGATAATGTTTGTTTTACTCTTCAAGAGAAAGATAGGAGTGTTCAAATGTTCTTTCTTTGAGAAGAGACTGCTTTTTGTGGGGAAGAAAAATGGTTTAGGAATAGGGATGCATGGAGTTGTGAAATATATATATATATATATATATATATATATATATATATGTGTGTGTGTGTGTGTGTGTGTGTGTGTGTATATATATATATACACATATATATGTATATATCTCCTCAAATATCAATTGAGCGTATGTGTATGTATTTTGAAACTGATAACCTAACACTGTTTTTAATCAAATAACTTTCTAACACAAATTTATTATCTTCTGCTTTATGGTTGTGATTTCGGACTGATATTAATAGCAATATTATACATATAAATATAAATAGTTTCTTCCTACTCGTGATTTTTTTTGCTAAAATTATTGCAATTGCAGAGACTTTTTCTTTAACATTTTGTATAAATCAGCATCTGCATTATTCATAACTAATTTTCCCATAGAAATAAATGTAAAGAATGGGCATACATTCTTGGAGTACATAATTCTACAACCATTACAGTGTACTTTTACTTTATCATCTTTTATTATTTCTCAGCACTATTGCTTATATTAGTGCATTCACTTTTGAATTAACTGCACAATTGCTTGAATGTGTCGATGGTGTTTTATCGCTTTTAACACCTCTTCCAAAGTTCGATTTGGAAAAACATAGTTTAAGCTCCAGCACCACCACTTAGGACTATCTAGATATTGTTTAGTTAAGAATTTAAAAAAAGAAAAAAGAGAGATTTTAAATTACAGTGACAGTGGGCAGTAGAATAACTCAGCAGTCAGGAACACCACTCACAGGAGCCCTGGTACAAGCAGAAAACGGGTATTGTTTGCCCACTGCTGTCAAAATGCCAAGAGTTAATTATTTACTAGACTAAGTGGTACAACCACAAAACAATAGCATGACTTGACTGTTCTCTAGCCTTCCCAACCCCAGTTTTAAATTTCTGTGCATTTCTTTTGCTTTAGGTGAGACTTTATTATTATATTTATCTCGACCTATTTTAAATGTGCCATATCTCAAGTTTCTGTAAAATGCAAGTAGGCTGTATTTCCTGCTTGAGGCAGTTTTTTATTTCTCTTTTTGTACTCTCTCCTTGTCTGTATTTTTTTCTGAAAGCTCCCTAAATTAGAAACACAGACACCCAGAGTTATAAAGGCAGTCCATACCATTCCCTCTCTTCTGTGCAATAAATGCTTTCTACAAACCGATCAAGTCCTAATCCTGTGACTCATCAGTAAATATACTTTATGTGTCATTGACTGTGAATCGGAATCTCAAGGGGAAGTCAATTCCATTTTATGCTCTTCTAATTGTTAGAGAGGATGCTTTATATCAGGACAAATTATCTTTCCATAACCTCCATTCACTGTGATGGATACAATTGAAGGGGAGAAATGAACCAATCATCATAATGGTTAGTAAACTGTATTTCCCCCTTCAGAATATATAAAACCTGCTTGAATTCTAAAAATAATGAATGTGGTGTTAATTTTTCTTACTCTTTGAAAAGAAAATGTTTTTTTTCCTAATAATTACTGATGCTTTTCGAAAAGTACTCAACTGTCCTTTACTTAAAAAACAACAACAACAACAACAACAACAAAAACAAAACTAGGTAGCATATAGTAGGATCATTGTTTTGTTGTTGTTGTTGTTTTGCATTTACTAGACCAAGAGGCTACTCTTCCAGAGTATGAGGAACCCAAAGTAAAGTTGGAGTATAAAGATCTACATGTGTCACTCATTATTGTGTGAGCTTGAATCAGTTTTTAAACTATTCTGAGCTTCAGTTTTCTCTTTGTATTCTGAAGAGAGGATGGAAGCTAAGTTGTGATGAATGAATTCAACAAGTTCTGGAAAGTACTAAACACACTGAGTGGCACATAGTAGGTATTCAAAAAGCAGTCTTTTTATTTATTTTTATTTTTTTTAAGTTTTATTCATTTTTTAGAAACAGGGACAGAGCATGAGTGGGGGAATGTAGAGAGAGAGAGGGAGACACAGAATCCGAAGCAGGTTCCAGGCTCTGAGCTGTCTGCACAGAGCCCGATGTGGGGCTCGAACCCTTGAACTGTAAGATCATGACCTGAGCTGAAGTCGGACACTCAACCAACTGAGCCACCTAGGCACCCTGTCTTTTTTCTTTTTAAAGCTACATTTAGAATTTCATTAATATGACCCAAATCTATTCATACAGATCCTGTATTGCTGATGTAATTTAATATATGCTATGATGAATGGACCCATAATGTTGGAATGCTAAATTTGTACTCTCCCAAAAAGAATTTGCTAGCAGTTTTACTGCCTGACTGCATAGGAACAAACCTCACACATTATTTTAATGGAAACAGACTTATATTAGATATCCCTTCCTTACTCAGATATGAATAATTTTGTGTTTGGATAATTTTGTAATTGGAAAATATCTATATCATTTTTTAAAACTGTTCACTGAAAACAAAGTCATTACATAGAATTTGTTGTAATTGTTTAGCATAAATTGATCTTTTGCTTTAATAATAAAATCTTTACTTTTTGCTAAACAAATAACATTGACAAAAAAACCTGAGTCTTATTTTTTTTAAATAATTGTAGCATAGGAAACCATATTTCTATAAATGTATGCTTTAAACTCTAAATATCTACAGTTCTATCTTACTTTCAAAATCCCTTGTTAAATGTTTCAGGCAACATGGCTATGAAATTTCTGCATGAATAATGGACTATATTTTTCCAAAGTAACAGCCTAATCTCAATAGCTATTACCTATCTGGTGAACATCCAATTTCAGATGAGTTAAGCATCTTCTGTAAAAGTAACTTTTTATGCTAACATTTATTGAGCACCACCTATATGTGGCATGTCACTAGAATTTGCAAAGGAAGAAAAGGAAGGAGGATTGTGTTTCAAGCAACTTAGAATCTTCATTTAGATAGCATACATTCCAAAGGCACTTGGGACTATATATTTTAATTTTTAGGCATATTATACTTAATAACTTAGTGTTTTATTCCTCTAAGTGTATTGTTTAATAACATACAAAAGATACAGTAAATACTTAAATAGTTCAATGTGTGTTTTGAGAAGGAAAGTATTTTTTTTTCTTGCACATAGCCACAAATGTGCCATGTATGGTACACAACAGATCTGTATTATTTCATACTGATACACAGATCTTGAGTGAACATATTGCCTTATAAAAATTGGCTGGATTGAAACTTTGTAGACACAACCTACAAGCCCCACCATCACCTCTTGCCATAATTTAACTGGGAAATTATAAATAGTGCCAATAGGTATTTTCAACTGAAGATGAATAGCCATTAGAAATGTAAATACAGTAGAGTGTTACATTAGTGTGCATATAAGGCACTTTAATTGCATAGGTAATTAACACTTCTGTTGTTCTTCTCATTATCGTTTTGTTCCAGTTGAAATGCTTGTTAGCAACCTAAGCTGTTGAAGGGAGAGATAGTGTGTCATTACAACAGTTGACACAAGGCAGCCTTCAAGGGTGTGACACTAATTAAATTAGAACTTCAAATTACAAATAGACTTCTTATAACTAATGATGAATGACCATTTTCACGAAACAGCATTTACTTCTTTATTCAAGAGTCACAAGTCCTGCTTTTAATATGTTGCATTAAATCACAAAGAAATCCATTAACAAAGCTCTTATGTCTGTCTTTCCAAAGGGAAAGAATATTAGCATTTGGAGGCTTTTCTGCAGACTAAGGGAATTTTCTTCTCTTCTAATCACAATGAAAAATGATTATGAATTTCTATCATCAGCATAACCAGGAATGTCACCCTCCTCAAGTGGTTAGGTTATGATACAGTCTTTAGCAGGCAGAGCAATATTCTGGAAGTTTGGAAATCAGTATTCTCTTCTAGTTAGATATAGTGGTTGTTGTATAGAGAATGTTCAATAAATAGTACCAATATACTACTATACACTTAGTTATCCTTGAAAGATGCCATCTTGGCAACAACAAGTACACTCTGTGAACTACAGTTAACAGGGACTAGGTACATAGGGAAGCTGACAGGATGTTGAGACAAGTCTTCATGAGAGCACAATACTTTGATATGGTTAAAATATTCAAAGACGACAGGTGAGTTCCTTCAGAATTAACGCACCTAACAGTCGTGAAAGATACTGGTCTGCAAAGGAGAATGTTAATAATTCTCAAAAAAGAAATACTAGATTATGTACATCAGCTGGTTAGCACATATTGTCCATTTAAAGAGCTTACTTTATAATTAGAAAACTAAGCTATAATTATAATTTTGCTTGGTGAGGACAGAACATTAATATTGAGCATGTGGTGAATAATTTTAATGGCTCTTGTTATAAAGTTAAGCCTACTGCAGTATTTTTCAACGAGATTTCAATTTATAGCTTCACTGTGAACATTTGACAAGTATGGGACAAACTTTGAGCAATGTTTGTATGTATGTATGTATGTATGTATGTATGTATTATCTCTTTTTGTTACATACTATAACAAGTGAGTTTACCTAGTGCTACCGCAATGTTACTCACTCTGAGAAAGAATAAGAGGCCAAACATAATGTTAGGAAAGGAAAGGAAAAAAGGCTCAGTGGAACATACAAATATTTTCCTGTGAGTATAGAAGAATGCTTAAAAGGAGAAAGAGCAGTGCTTAACTGAAACTAAAAGGACAGGTGATAGCCATTGGAACTTTGACATACTCAGAAAGGCATTGTTATACTGCATTAGTAAAATAACAGTAAGCTTATTTTAAATTATTGTTGGGACAGAAAAAAAGTGTAAGAGAGGGAAGGTTGTTTTTCTTCTGAAACCTGACAATAATTCTATTCAAAATTGTGCCACAAATGCAGGTAATTCTATGCAAAATTGTGCCACAAATACAAATTTTAAACCTCTGGTAAAATGTACCAGTGTCCAATATAACTTTTGTGATGCAGGAAATGTTCTGTGTCTGTAATAATATATTAGCTACTAGACATGTTTGCCTATTGATCATTTGAAATACAGCCATTCAGAGTTGAAAAACTAATTAGTTTTGTATGAAAAACTAAATCTTTAATTTTATTTCACTTTAATCTATTTTAATTTAAATAGCCACATGTAGTTAGTTGCTATAATATTGGACTGCACAGATCTAAACGTGCATCTGCACTGTAGGAACTAGATACCACAGACTCCACAGTGTTCTTGATCTACTAGTTATAAGAGTATGAGCAGATCGTTGTTCCATTTTACGGATTCCCTGCCAACAGTTTCCCATCTGATAACATAGCATTTTTTGCTGACAAATGGCGAACAGCTTGGTTATTAATTTTAACTTCTTATAGGTTTGTCCCTTGGTTAGAATTCCCATTTTTAAATTATCACTTACTGTCAGTTATTTATAAACATAAGCAATTTAATCAATTAGTATGTGGGAATACATTTTATGGAGTCATTTCTCACAGGGTAAAATTATCCTCTACTTGTAGTGGGATCTATCAGCCAGAGTTGTAAATCAATTACATACTAAATAATGACTAACTAAATTCATTTATAAATATTTAATTATTGCTGAATATCTTATATCCTGTGCTAGTCACTAGTGATCCAAAATGAATAAGCAATTTCACCTACCCTTGAGGAACTTATAGTCTTTCAATGCCATTGCACTGTAAGTAAGCCAATTCATTTTCCAAAGCAGTTTACTTAATTGAGGCCCCTGGAATGGTCTACAATAAAATACGAGTTTCCCAGCAAGCAGAAAGTGTTGTACAATATCCTTCCTCCAGACATGCTCATCACCAGGACCATTGTTAAATTATTAGATGCTCTTTAGAGTTGGCAGAAATCCTCTATATATTCCTAATTGTTTTTTCTCTTTGAGACAAAGACATTATTGCTATTCTATTTATAAGCATATAATAATTTGGGTTCATGCAATTCGTGGGTAAGTTCAGTTCATTTTTACACTACTACCGATAATGTGCAGAATAGCCTTAAAGATTTAAAAATTGACTTTCAAATTAAGTTGAACATAATTACAAGCTTCACGACTTGGAAATTCACTATCCTATTATTTTAATAATGCTGGTAAACTATTTTCTCAAGGCAAAATTTGTTGTTAATAGTGATACCTCAGATCTGTTTGTCCATCTCTATATTTCCACAAGAAATAAAATTTTCTTTTAAATCAGGTCATTGTACTAGGTCTCAAGCATGCTGGAGTATTTTAAAACAAACAAACAAACAAACAAGAGGTTAGGATAGAAATACTAATGAGAAACTAAGTAGCTAAAACTTGAGGGATTCCCCCATTTAGTTAAAGGTGACCAGGACATTAGAATATCAGCTGTTTTGTGCCAAATACAACTACTTGTCTTCTCCTTGGGGAGAATCTAGAAATACTCTCTTGTCTTCACTTTTCATTACTTTAGAAGGATGTTGATTCCTTATAGAATATTTGTAAAAAAAAAAAAACAAAAAAACAAAAAACAAAATCTCCTTAAGTAGTAGTTTCTTATGGAAAGATATGGATATGGAATATTTTGAACTCCCCAATAAGGTAGCTCTACTGTTTGTCTAGTATAAATGAATTTTACATTTGCATGGGATATTTGGATATTAAAGGTGTTTCACATCTGTTATTACATTTATCCTCACAGATTAGGCTGTGAAGTTAGACTGGTGCTTGTTTCTGCCCCCACTTCGTCAACATTTAACAGATGGTGGAATGAGACACAGGTTATTTAAATGACTTTCTTAGAGTCTTAGAGTTAGGGAGTGCTAGAGCCAAGCCTTGGCATCTGACTGCAGGTCTGTAGCTATTTCTACCAGGCCATAAGCTAGAGAATCTGTAAGTTTCAGGTACAGCCAAAATTTGTTCTCAGTTATAACTTTGCATGTCGTAATGCATATTTCTTTTACATCTTTCTCATGACTGCATGAGTACATCCCATGTGATTGCTAATTAGAGTATATAGCTTCATTTGTGTGGAGCAGCTTACCCAATAATTTTAAGGCTACCTTTGCAGAAAATCTTTTAAGTTACTAGAACTACAACTTCAACAATAACAAAAGTTGTAACATCTCTCCTCCAATTTAATTTGTATGGGTCATTAAATTCAAAGTCTAAAATTACTTAATTATACTGTAACACTTTAAATATAAGCCAGAATCAATGACATATGTTGACTGGACCCTGGGAGCTATTTACAGGTCACTGAATTCTTTCTTTCCATGTAATATATATTATGATTTCACATCTCATGCGCTCAGAATTCATGAAAAATAATGCTATTGAACTTCAGTTCTCTAGATTCTTATAGCATGGAACTCCTGGAATCATTTTATAATATTCATATTATATCCATCTGCTTTCTACCTTGAATTTACCCATGCATTTCAAATACAAAGAAAATAGATGAAACATACAATTTACGAACTTCTGCAATTCACTGGAGTCAAAGGAAATGGAAATTTCTTAAATGAGAAAGGAAGATGTTCTATGAGAAAAAGAATAAAGTAGATCATAGACCTTACTGGCCAACTTTGTGAGAAGCCAGTGTACTTAGAAGATTTATTTGGAAACATGTTTTGTTGTTATTTGAAAATGAGATCTGACTTAGAATAAATGGATAATTTGTTTCAAGTATATTATCTGCAAAAAAATAGAGGAAAATGGCAAAGAGAAGGGGAAACAATCCCAAAAGAAGGGATATGTGATGGAAATAGAGGCTCTCAGAATGCTGTTACTGAAAGAAACTGCAGTGATGATTTCGTTTATCACTAAACCAATAGAGGGATTGCCTCCAGCCCATCCTTAAGGATAAGACACCCTCTGCTTGAATTCATCTAGAAATAGTAAGTTACTTTCCTCATGAGATTACCTATGCCTTTGTTTATATAGACCTAGTCTTTCTTATGTGGTTCAAAAACTGCCCCCCCTCTTTTTTAAATTCTAGAGGAACCATAGACCTAAGTCTTACTCTACTGTGACTCCCTTAGGTAGTAATAATCTTCCTAAGGCACCTGGGTGGCTAAGTCAGTTGAGCACCTAACTCTTGATTACGGCTTGGGTCATGATCTCAAGGTTTGTGAGATGGAGTCCCATGTAGGGCTCTGCACTGACAGAGTGGAGTCTGCTTGGGACTCTCTCTCTCTCCATCTCCCTCTGCCCTTCCCCCATTCGTTCTCGCTCTCTTGCAAAGAAATAAACTATAAAAATAATAATTTCCTTAATGATAACCTGCATGACAATAATTTTCTTTCTCTTATCTTCTCCAGTCAAATCTTTCTCAATTTTTCAACCATTGATTTAGAAGCCTAATTCCCAGATGCTACTCATTTTATATTTTTCTGTATGGAATGAAAAGTATTTGTTGAATTTTTAAATAAAAAAAAATTTAATGTTTATTTATTTTTGAGAAAGAGAGAGAGCACGAGCGGGAGAGGGCAGGGAGAGAGGGAGACACAGAATCCGCAGCAGGCTCCAGGCTCTGAGCTGTCAGCACAGATCCTGACACGGGGCTTGAACCCCCGAACCATGAGATCATGACCTAAGCCTAAGTGGGACGTAGGGGTCCATCCCAGGGACCGTGAGATTATGACCTGAGCCAAAGTCTGACACTTAACTGACTGAGCCAGCCAGGTGCCCTGTTGACTTTTTAAATATGGTACCTAGTACTCTAGAGATGTTCTGAAGAAAGGGATAGCTTTGTTTTTCTTAGTAATAAAAAAATTGTGTATGAAAATTTATATCAAGGCAGCCAAGTGATGAGTGCTGAAACAAATTTTATGTATTTTATTTTTTTATTAGAAACTGGAGTGTTATATTATTTTTTGACCGATCATTACAACTTAAAATAACTTAATATCCCAAATATTAGTAATGTTCCCAAGTCTCATTTATTTTGAGAATTTTATAAATAAGACATCTGAGTCCTTATTTAAATTATTGATTGTCATGACCTGTTGCACCAAATCCAGCTCAAACCTTTCTTCATATTACGAACGTTATATTTGCATCAGCATTGATGGACCTTGAGGGCATTATGCTGAGTGCAATAAGTCACACAAAAAGACACATGTTGTATTATATGACTTACATATGGAATCTAAAAAGAAACAAACAAACTCATAGAGAACAGATTGGTGGTTGCCAGCGGTGGGAGTTGAAGGTAAGGGAAATGGGTGAAAGTGGTCAAAAGGCACAACCTTGCAGTTTGTAAACATAGGATTAGGATCAGTGTTAAGGAAAGGAAGAGATTTTACTCTGCCAACATGATTTATAGGCAGTATATCATTGTGGGTAATAGTGTGGTCCCTGAACTGAAAGCCCTGAATTTGAATCCTGATTTCACAAAATGATAGTTGTGACTTTGGACAAGATATTTAACTTCTGGCTCTCTGCTTCCTGACTTATAAAATAGGAATAATAAGTATGCCGAATAAGACTCATCAGAAGGCTGAGTCATTGAATTCCCAAGGGCTCTAGAACACTGCCTGATATATGGGACACATTCAATAAATGTTAGCTATATAATTTTCAAGGGAAACATTTCTTCTGAATTAAACAATACAGTCTCTTCTAGTGGAGAGACATGAAGCCATGTAAGGAGATGTTTCTGGAAATGGAATTTATGATTCCTTTGTTCAGGGCCTGAAAAACCAGAGCCCAGATGGAATAGATTGGGTGTTGGTATTTGCCCATCTAAGTCAAGGACAACTTTGTAGAAGTCGTAACTGAATTTTAAGGATATTTACAACAAAAACACATATAGTAGAGTTACTATTCAATGGCATTGTTCACAGAATGTTGTAAAGGTCACTAGCCACATACCTGTGGGAACTCAACTTAGGGGTGGCTTGGAGAGATTGTTTCTTTCCACCATGCTGTGTCTGGAATGACTGAAAAGATATGGGCCATTATGCAGTTGCTATAGATGCCAGCCAGGAGGCAGCCCTTTTTCAGGGTGGGGTGTGAAGATTACAGACATGATTTGGACTCATATTGAGGAACTGAATCTTTGGTAAAAAACAAAACAAAACAAAACAAACCATACGTGTCTGTGTGTGTGTGTGTGTGTGTATTTTTTCCCCAGCAGTTTCACTCATGCCATTATAGATAGTAAGGATATAGAGGGATACCATTGTGAAAAGCTATTTTACCAGGTAGGAAACTTGCAAGAGGATTTATATTTCAAAATGACAGGACCTAAAACTCACATCAAGAAATGTCTTAAAGAAAAAAAGTACAGAGTTGTAGACTATGGAACTATATTAGTCAGAATCTTATCCAAGAAAATAATGGATTTTGGATTTTAAACATCTGGGATTTTTATTCCTCAATAATAGAACTTTGTACACAGAACAAGTTGTTAAAGTGTTACAGATGAAGACATTTATTTCAGACTAACAAACTCTCTCCCTATTGAAAGAAAAGGATTGCATGTTATTTCACTATTCCTTTTCAGTAATTCAAGCCATTTAATGGCTGAGTTTTATTGTAGTCATAAATTATGCCCTTAGTGTTTGGCGCTTTATAGTATCTTAACATCAAATACTAAAGTTATACAGGTATGTTTGGTTCTAATATTCAACTATTTTTCTATATTATGAAACTAAAAATTTCAAGCATTTAGAGATGTAATTTTGAATAGTCACATGGCTTAGATAGTAACATAATCTTTGGGTAATTGTACATTTTGCTGTACTACTGTGTTAATAGTAACCTGTTAGGTTATTTTCACCTTTTGAAACGTCTTGCAAAATATTGAGAATGAATTTACCTACTAAACATATTAATTTTGTATTTGATTATTTTCATAAAAGTTAAATTTAACTACATTACAGGTGGAATACTCGTAATTATGCAATGCCAATTAAAAAAGTAAAAGCAACAGTTGCCAACTTTTCTTTCTTCAGTATTTTACAGCTTGAACTTTGTTCAGCAGATTTGCTGTAGAGCTCAGGCCTAGTGGGTACTTACTCAATTCTTTAAGCATTTTTTTTTTTTTTAGCAGTTCACTATTAAGGGAAGGTAAAGAGAAGATTGACCGAACAGGAATCATCCTGCAAAATTTATTATTCTGTCCTTTCTCTGGACCCTCCCCATTGCCTTCACTTCACACTAATACATAGGTAAAAGAAAACCCCTGTATCTCCTTAATTAGTTATTCTAGGTCATTTTATAGCTTTAAATTAGGACACCAAGTAAATTCAGACCAGTTCTAACAACTTAATTAAAAATTGAAGAAAGCCCTGCTATTAATGCAGTGGTAGATGTGTAAGCAATTGCAGGTAGCAGAGCAGAGAAGGTAGTTGGCCTAAATAAAGTATTTGAAATGTCCTAGGTGTCCATTTCCTAGAGACCTAAACTAGCCAGTTAACTTCCCCAGAAGTACATTTTGAGAAATTAAAGGAGAAAATGGGGATAGGATGCAGAAGGAAAATAAATAGAGGGGAAATTATATATGTGTGTGTGTGCATTATTTGTATTCATATATAGGACTTGTGAATAAAATGGAAGTAGGTCTTATGCCTTAGCATTTCTCAGGGCTCAAGCTCTGCCTCATAGCAACTAAGGCTGTTCATCTTGACTTACAGTATGTAGTAAATTGAGAAGTGACTAATACGATTTAACCCATCTGTCAAACCTAACAGCGTATGATTAGTTCTCCCTTTGAACTTTCACACTATCAGTTCTCAGTTTCTGAAAACAAATAAGAGAAAACATGGACTTTTTGCATAATTTCTCACATTTTATATCTGGTATCCTTTTCTGTATATTATGCCTTTTTTTTTCTTTTTTCTTTTATTTTTCTTCTCCTCCTCCTCCTCCTCTTCCTCCCCTCCCACTCTTTCTCACCTTCCCCTCCTTCGCCTCCTTCACACACTATATAAGATCACTGGGTAATGTCTAAAAGATTTTAATTTTTTTTAAGGATATGAACACATATGCTGTCCCAAAGACATAATCATTCACAACGATTTGCTGCATATAAGCAATTTTTAGAATGTACCAACATATTGATATTAATACAAAGTTTAAAATTATGTGTTTCTGCCCTGCCTTAAGTGACATTTTATTTAATTTGTGGTTCATTAAAAGTAGATACTCCATTTGTTGAGTCCATTTCAGTGAACACATTTCCAGAAAATGGGCACTAGGTTGTTTTTTTTTTTTTTAATATATACTTGTTTATTGTATTAGCACACAAGCAGGGGAGAGGGACAGAGAGAGAGACAAGGAGAGAATCTTAAGCAGGCTCCATGTTCAGCACAGACCCTGACACAGGACTCAATCCTACTGCCCTGGAATAATGATCTGAGCCAAAATCAAGAGTTGGACATTCAACTGACCCAGCAACCTAGGTACGCTGGACACTAAATTTTAAACCAATTTTTTGGAGTTGTTAGTGCATTGCTACTCAAAATGTAGTCTGTGTAGAATACTAGGCTCACTTGGGAGCTTGAGAAATGCATAATTTTAGCACCAACCAAGATCTACTTGTAATGTAAGAAGACCCCTAAGTGATTCCTATGTACATTAAAGTTTGGAAAGCATTTTCCTGCTATATATAGCATGGCTATGAATGTGGCATTGACAAAATATTAAGTATGAAATGTGGAAAAATGTTCATGAGAGACAATTCATGAAAATCTGATCGGAGTAGTAAAATGGTAAAATATGTTGGATAACATCAAAGAAGATGGAATCCTTCATGCACCCCAGTATAAAATATCAAAATGTTGACATCCTAGGGTAATTTTATGCATTTTTTTAATCTAAGGAAGCTTTTAGATATCTCTTATTTTTAAATAAAATTATCTAATAAAACAATTCTGCAAATAAATGAGGCTTGCTTAAAGAAATTCTATGGATTCCTTTCTAAATACTGTGCTATTTTATCGTAATTGTGGTCATTAATCAACTTCATCAGATAATACCATAATGAGAACATAGGTGGAGCCAAAAGAAAAAATAAATGCTGCAGGGATGGATTTGTATATTGCCCCATACTGACAGATATAATAAATAGTTGCTTATAGCTGAGTAGTATCTTCTCTTTTACCAAATCTGTGTGTGTGTGTGTGTGTGTGTGTACGCTCAAGTCTGCAAAGATCCACCTTAAATGAGGTTTCAGATTCCAGATAGCAAAGGCATTGAATTAATAAATGGCTTATTTAGAAATTATTTACAATATAGATATTAAACTCAAGAATGAAAAACAAATGTGCTTTTGGAATTTTTTCATTTGCATATCCTATTCAAACTTCTACAGAGAAAACCAATTTCAAAAGCCATGTTATAAATTTCAGACCTGATAAAAACTGGGTCTCCTCTGTTACCCAATGCTTGATTTTTCATTCTGTACACTTCTGTTGACCTTTCGTTTTCTTCTTCTTTCCTGTTTCAGGTCCTGTTGACCATTTTCTCTCTTCATTACCATGGGTGTGAAGGGTCAGAAAGGGCAGATGAAACAAAAATAAATCAATGGTTTTCTTTGCAAATATATCTGACAAAAATGATTTGGTGCAGGGGTTGAGACTCACTGAAATTTTGTTACAACAGTATTTACCATAGAGCAGAATTCAGTGTAAGGTTGATCACCTTTGAAGCCCTTAAACAGAATAGAGTGATAGAGTAAAAATGCCTACCTTGGACATGTAGTTGTATGAATACCATTTATTTTTCCCATTTTGTTTTTCATAATCCTCAGCCTGGATAACCAAATAACCAGAAAGTTCCTTTGTTGTTTTATTTTTCTTCTTGAGCCAAGGACATTTTCAGGAGGGTATGGCAATTTTATAAGTCATTACAGTTGTCCGTAAATGTAAGGCCTTCCTCTCTAGTATCCAAATAACAGATAACAATAGTTCATTAATTTTTCAAACCATTCAGATATCATTAAGTAGGTTAGTTTCATTAACACTATTAGATATATTATAGTCCTTGTGTTTGTGTGTTTCAACCACAGCACCATTGTTTACTGTAGTCTTCTTTTACTCATCATAAACCTCCATATCCAGTATTCTGTGAAGGGTGTAATTGCTTTCTAAATTTTGAGAAAACTGGTGATTGCCAGTGATGGTTTACATGAAGAAACAGGAACTTCTTTTGTTGATTCACTATTCACCAAATACTGTTTGTTTAATTGTTCACATAAATTGGAGACATTCAGCTCTATTTAAAACTGGAGAACCAAGGTGCTAATGAACCGAAAGTAGTTAAATGAGCACTCAAATGCCCTATAGTGATTCCTTACAGAGTTCTCCAGGGAGAATTTGGTTGAGTGTTTAATGTTGGCACATTGAACTCAAACTCAACCTTGGCTAAGGCTCTTTTTAAGTATGCAGTTAAATCTTAAGTGGTATCAGTCCTTCCTTTTAGGTATTTGTATTGCTTCGAAGATTCTGACTTGCTCTGTGTCACTTCTAGCATGAAGAGTATATATGAGTAACAGATGTTAGGAGGTAAAATCTGTGGTTGAAAAATAGAAAGGCAGATAATTGTACCATATGGTATTTGAATCTGTGATGTTGACATCCTTCATGCTGGACTCCATCCTGCCAAGCTAACCAGGCGCTGAAGCTGTCCCAAGTGGCAGAAGTCATAGAACTTTACCAGGAAGAGGTATCAACTGACATGTGACCAATCTGATTGATCTAGAGAATAACCTACCAGAGCAGAAATAAGCACATGGTGAAAGACTGATTAAATGGGTAAAGGAAGGGGTTTTTGCTATGGGTAAGTTGGTTGATTACTAGAAGGGGCTTTACCTTAGCACTACATGACATTAAAAACTACATGTCAATGAAAAAAAGACATTAAATTTGTACTTACTGTGAGCAACCTAAACTTACAGTGAGTGAGTATTTTGTCATCAATGCAAAGCCTGTGGGGACTGTATTCACAGTTAGAATTTGCTGGCAATAAACAATAGAAATTCTTCTAAGCATGATTGTTAGTTAGCTGGTGTCCATGACACAACTGTACTGGTTGATGAGCACTTTTATTTGGATTCTGAACACCTGCGACCCAGTGCCCTCCTGAAATGTTTCAAATAGTCCCATGCTATTTCAGTTCAAAGTGGGCAAAGAGGCCATCCTAGCATACCTCAATAGACTTACCTGTCACCCAGCCTGTCCTGCCTCCCATCTTCCCTTCCCTCTTCCTATCTCTCTCTCCCTGGTTGAATAGGTCTGGAAACCTAGAATTGATGAGGGTCCAGAAGCAAGAAATCATGGATCATCCACAGATAGGCAAGATTCCCTTCAAGTTTTCTTCATAAGGCTATAGAAGCTATAGCCTGTACAGTGTTTTACAACCTCTGGTTGTTAAGAGTTAAGTATAGACATAGCATTGCTTCACAGCCTTGACTTCTAACATAATTCTCTTTTCCTCAAGATCCTTATGTAATCTACTTCACAAAGAGAGAAACAGATAGAAATACATACATGTGTTTGTTGCCATATTTGTTTCTTTGTTACAGGGGATTGAGATTGTAGCATAACGTGGTAGTAAAGAAACCAGTGTTTGAAGATATAAGAGACCTGAATTCAAATAATAGTATTACAACTTTGTGACCTGGAAGAAGGTATTTAACCTCTGCAAGCTTCAATTTCTTCATCTGTGTACTAGCAATTGTAATACCTAATTCATAATGTTCTTGTAAGGATTTAATAAGACAATGAACATTATTTGCTTACCACAGATCCTGGAATATAGGAAGTACTCAATAGTCAGCAATTATTCTACTATAATGCTACTTTTATAGAGTGCAATAAAGAATAGTTTGTTTTCATTAAAAGTGCATCATAAAATTTTCCAAGTTAACATTTTGAATGACATGAAAATTAAATTGTGAATAATATCTTTCATCAGTAACATTTCACTTGTGTTCTGAAATGCACAATGTGTATATTCTAGTAAGGATTTAATACTGTTATATTTAAGAATATCTCTATCATCATATGATTTTTAAAATTGGGTTCTTTAACATTCTGTCTTCTTCTCAAGTATAAATTGGCTTATATAAAAATTACTGTGTGATGCAACATGTTTCTTCCAAGGTAAGACATTTCAAACACACCTACTCTAACTAGTCTTTCTCAATGTGAAATCACTTGTATGATAATCAGGTCTCTCAAACAATTGTTTGTTCATTTTAGCATAGAGCAAATAATTCCTTTTGAAATGTGATGGAATGATTCAAAACATATATTCATTTTTTCTTTTCTCTTTTCCATTTTTGTCTTATCCACTCATTCCGAGCAAATAGCAAGGTTTTATCCAAATGGAATAATGAATGAAAAACTCCTATTAAACAATTTTAGTTTGGGCAAATGTACCAGTGGGATCAGAAAGATCTTTCTACTCGTTGTCTACATATATTACATGAAATATGGGTGGTTCCAAGGGTCATGGAACATATTTCTCTCTGAATCAGAAATATACTTTTCTTTTCAATCAGTATATAGAATTTAATGTTGTCTTGAATGAGCAGTAGAAAAAAAAAACAAAACCAAAAAACTTGTTCTTCAATTTTTGTGAAGTTGTTTTCATCTTAATTGTGATGAGATAATTGAATGAGAAATGATGTTTGTCATCTAGTGGATTCTCAAAGTAGTTTTTCTGATTCTTAATCTGAGGACAAGGAAGTACAAGCATAGCATTTACTAGTTGTATTTTCTTACATATTTCGTCATCAAATGTTAGCATTATTCACTAGGTTTTTTTTTGCAGAATTGGAAGTAAACGATGTCTTTCAAGAGTTTGGGTAATGATTTATATTTGTCAAATTCCTTTCACTTTTGACTATTGTCATTTGGGCAGCACACCACCAAAACCCTTTCTTCCATTAATCACCTGATACCAATATGCCTTTGAATTTTTAAACCATAATTGGGGACTTGCATCTGATCTTTTATTATCTTAGCCTCTATAGGAAGAGACTGGAAAAATACTTTTCTTTTTTATATATTTCTCAAAAACAAAAACAAAGAAATTAGAAAGGCAATAGCAATGCCTCTGTGTGCAGAGTTTGGCCCAGAAGCAACATCTAACACATTTGTAGAATCAGAGAGGGAGTGAGGGAATGACTCTCAGCTGTCCTCACATGTGGAAGAGCCAGTTGGCTGCTCCCACTCATTGTCTTTTTATTGCAATAAGACCCCTTTTCTCTGGGAGATGTGTGGAACTGATTTTGGCTTGTTTGTTCCTGCCAGGCATTGATATTTTACCACACTTCTTACCATGGAGCCATCTCTGCTTCAAATTGAGTAGGCTTTCCACACTCTTCTGAACTTCAGAACTGTAATCAGTTGGCCATCACTGTGTTACCATATGTAAAGTAGCTCTGGAGAACACAAGGAAAAAACATTAGGTTTAGAGATGAAACACTTATCTTCTATTCTGTCTTCTAGAAGAGAGAGATATTCCCAAAACGGGACTTTTTATCTTCTGCTTTCTTATTTTATTTGCAAACTGGGTAAATATTTTCACCCAGGTGTTTTAACATGACTAGAATATATATGTTACGTCTTGAGGAATCTATAGTATTCTGTAAGCTAAAGAAGGAAACATGCCTTCTTTCTGGTTGATTAATTACATATGTATCCTCCAATTATTTAAAGAGAGTTGAGGGGTGCCTGCGTGGCTCATTGAGTGAAGTGTCCTACTCTTGGCTTCAGCTCAGGCCATTATCTCATGGTTCATGAGTTTGAGCCTCATGTCGGGCTCTGTACCGGCAGTGTAGAGAGTCTCTCCCTCTCTCTGCCCACTTGCTCTGTCTCTGTCTCTTTCAAAATAAATAAATGAAAACTAAAAAACAAACAACAACAAAGAATTGAGAACCAACTTTACAAGTAAATAAAATTGTCAGCTAGAAATGTGATATGAGTTTCAATCAATGAAATGTCTCTTTTTCTCAAACAGAATACCTTTGTCATTTTTAAGAGCGTAAACTTCTTTTCTTCTGAGTTAATCTATTGTTTCTGTAAGTATCTTTTAAAATGCAAATACATTACCTATGTAAGAGATAGCACCTAGTTTACCCAGTTGACTAGCAAAGAACAGGGCTCTAAGAAAGTTTAAACAAAAAACAAAACAAAAACATACAAATGTGGAGGGAGGGTAAAAGATGGAGGGAAGGGAAAAGGAATTTCTAGACCTTCTGAAAGAGAAAGTGTTGGTGGGAAATGTGATCCAGCAATCAAGCATGTGAAGAATACATGAATGGAGAGAGGAATAAAGAAACACTTAAAACCTCAATAGCGCTGATCTTTTGTAATTAATTTATTTATTGAGCCATCTAAGCTGAGTTCCCTCCATTAGCACTAGGTTTAATGAATAGCAATGCTGAAATGACTCTCCCTAATAAATGATTTCATTTATTTTCTTATCTATTTGCCGGTAAATGAAAGGTCAGAAACCAAGACAGTGGATTGGCTACATAAAGTATTTGTTTCTGAAATTATGAGTAATGGCAACAACACTATAGCTATGTCCATACAGTATTTTTCATTTGCCAGTTTTGGCTGTATTCTAAATGTTTACAGATTCAGTGCAAGGGATTCTATGACTTAACCTCCCTTTGTAGGATTCAGATGCAGACAGTCAGTTGAACTGATAAAAACCAGTTGAGAGATATATTCTAAAGTTAGCAGAACACACACACACACACACAGATCTGTTTTAATATAAGTGTTTCCAGATATGATCCAGAAAGTTTTCAGTATGAGTCTTAACTAGCCATCCATTTATTCATACAGTGGTGTAGACACAGTGGTGACTTTGGTCATAGCAGAATTACTTTAATATGGTACAGTTTTCCTTAGGTGACCAGGCAAGCTTTTCACATATTAAATACATAAATAAAGCTCTTCATGTTAGATGTGAGGAATTTTCCTACACTGAGACTTCTGAAGAGTAAGGACGAAAGAAAAAAAGACTTTTTAAACCTTGGAACAACTTATCAAAGCTGCAAAATCTCCTTCCCGAGGGCGTTTAAAAATAGGACAGATGTTAGAGATGGTTTAAGGGTAATGCAGCTGGACAAAATCAATCACCTTTACATCTCTTCCAGTTCTTGAATTTTCACAACAGCCATTTGAAATATGTAAATGCACAAGCCATTACTGGAACCCATCTTACACAGAAATTATTGGAGTGAGTTACTACTATTAGATTGAGTGCACATGTGTCTTTAGAAGTTCTTATTCATATTCCTGTATCCTCAAGAGTAGTCCTATAGATTACTCTAACAAATGATATCAGTTAATATTATTTTATTTAGAAGTTGAAACTCATAAATCCAATTTTAATTTTCCTTGAAATACTATAAATTTATTTCTCCCATTTAAATTATCAGCTTGTCAGTTGATGTAGCTCACATGCAAAAATAAATTATGATTGAAAATAACAAAATCCTATGAAATACAGAGTTCTAGGAAAGTTATAGTCCTTCTGTAAAAGTATTATGTGATCTAATGTTTAATATTAAATATGTATATGATATTAAATGTGTTTCTATGATATACTAATTTTCCCATGAAATATGGAGGAAAATAATGTGGTCCACATACTTTACAGTTTTTATAAGTGGCTATAACTGTTTTGATTTCTCAGCCATGAGAATTAAAACATTATAATGCAATATTTACATTTACTTAATTGCTTAGGAATTCCCCTTAAAAGATGATAGCTTTTAGTATTTCCAACAAACTGGAGCTGATTGTGTGGAGAAGCATTCTTTCAAAATAAAATGATGAAAATGGGGGAATAGTAATGATTAAGCATTTGCAATCAAGTTAATAACATTCCAGAAATCTTAATATATATTTTTTTAAACTTTTGTTGCATTTTATTTTATTTTTCAACGTTTATTTATTTTTGGGACAGAGAGAGACAGAGCATGAAGGGGGGGAGGGGCAGAGAGAGAGGGAGACACAGAATCGGAAACAGGCTCCAGGCTCTGAGCCATCAGCCCAGAGCCCGACGCGGGGCTCGAACTCCCGGACCGCGAGATCGTGACCTGGCTGAAGTCGGACGCTTAACCGACTGCGCCACCCAGGCACCCCTTAATATATTTCTTTAAGTGACACTAAAAATTTGTTTTTGAATAATTCTAGGAAAGTTAATTTTTAAGGTAGTTTTCACGATTCTTAGAAATCATGAGCTCTTCAATTTATTAAATAGAAACTCTCTACAAGATTCAGTATTCATAAGGTAAATATTATATGACAGCCTAACAATAGAAATAGTCCTGTATTCTTTATACACACACAGATATATGTGTATGTGTGTATTTTTTAATCAGTATTAGGTTTTATTAGAAGTTGAGTTTCAAAAACTATTTATGATATAATCAAATCTCATTCTTGTATGTGAATAGATAGGTATAATTAAATAATATCCAGAAGTGCATAATTTTTAACATCTAATTCAAAGGCATCTTACGGTTTTTGGTGATGACTTTATATAACTATTTTTTACTTGAATTTACATCCAGTAGTAATCAATATGTTTTTATTCCTACATTCCATTTATATTGTGTAGTGGGAATAAAATTAAAAAAAATAAATAAATAAATGAAAGGCTTTGTGCCTCAAGAAATTTATGTGAAACTGCATATATTAGTATAGTTCATAAACTATACACAAAACTATACAAGAAACTATATTGAAAAAATGTGATATAAAAAATGTATGAGTTCATAGAAAATGTGGAATCAGTCTCTCTCTGTCTCTGTCTCTCTCTCTTTCACACACACACACACACATACACACACACCCTCTTAATTTGCATAGTGTTTCCCAAACCATGATTTCATTTGCCTGCTATGATAATCATGTGAGGTAGACCCTATTATGATCCAACTTTTTCAAATTTGAAAGAAGATTCTCACTGAAATTCAGTATTTTACTCAGGTTGAGATAACTAATAAATGGCACACAAAAAACTTAAGAGTTTGGCCTCTAAATTTAATAATTTCTCCATTACATGACTTTATTTTTCACAGAGAAAACTTGAGGGAGAAGCCAGAGTTTGGACTTGAAGCCTTTTGTTGGGTGAAAAAAGAGGTGGTTTGCTCTCCAGATGATGACACTGTTTACAGAAAATTTCAGAGATTGCAAAATTTTGGAGTATTTTAGGGAGGCGAAGTGAAAGATGACTCTGAAAGGAGTAAAAGTACTGAAAATAACTTGTAGATATTAATTATGTTTCGGTTAGATGATAAAATCAGGTCACAGAGTTTGGTTTCGTTGTTGCCAAAATTAAAATGACTATGATTTTGAGAGTAGTCATTGGGTGAAAGTGATATTTGTAAAACCTATTCTGAGAATGGGTTGATGGTGGAAAAAGATAAATCCTAGACTATAGAAGAAAGTAGAATCAGTCAGGAGTTAAAACACACCGGACATTCATTCAACAATTGTATATTGAGCCAGGTAGTGTACTATGTGTGAACTAGATGTTTGTGATTTTCAGGGAGAGATGGAGAGAAGTTATCAAAGAGCATGTGTGATATGCATCCAAGTGTGTTCATGGAATGGTATAAGTAACAACAGCAATAGTGGTGTTAGAGTATGAAAGTCATGACAGATAATTGCCGAAGTATGTCTAGGTGAGAGGAATTCTGGTCTGCTTTCGCAGGATCTTGTTTGCCTCTACTTCACAGTTAGTGGGGTCACCGAGACCTTGGGGGAAAACAGCCCAGTGGTGTTGGGAGCGGAGGCTGGAGGGAGAAGAAATTGGGAATAATGCAGGCATAGTGTATATTTTGAAGAAGTTTAAGAACTAAAAAAAAAAAAATAGGAAAGAAAGGATGCCATTTGCAAGAATGTTCAATCAGCAAAATTAACCTTATTCTTGAGTGTAGGCTAAGAAAATTGAATGAGTTATTGGCAGAGGATTTAGAACCATTGGAAAGACAGAAATGGGAAATGCGGCTAAGTGGCAAATCTTTGTAGGACTCAGAAAGTGGGAAGTGATAAAGTATAAGGTGGAGAGGTTAACTTTGGGAGGAGGGTAGATGCTTGTCCTCAGATATGATATAGTGATAAGGACAGATATCTGACTGTATCTGCCATTATAGAAGAAAAATTTCTATTCCTTCCCAAAATGTGCTTTCACAATTATCTTTAGTCCAAAAAGACATTTGGTGAGGCTTAATATCTTTTTAACCACTATTTTTTTTTTTAGTGAACAGAGTAAGATGTTTATATATAAAAATAATTTTAACATTCAAAACAATACAGACAAGTCACATTGTCCTTGTATTATCCTAGAAGGCTTGTTTGTAAAATGAGGCTCAGTTTGAAAAATGAAGCCTATTTCAACTAATTGGGTAAAGCTTATAAAAAATTTAAAAATATAAAAACTGTTTTCCTGTGTTTATATGTTTTAAATGCTTCTAATGATAGAGTCTTTCTTTCTTGTAATTAATTGCTGTATTTTAAGTTCTGCTACCTTGTTCAGGTCACCTAAAATTACTGGGAGTGTTATGAATATGCGTTACTGAACATTGCAGTCATGTTCTAAGACTACCATGCTCATTTAAATTTTGAAGCATGTTTGTACTATTTTGAAATTCCTCACATGCTCCCCCGTCATATCTGTCCTTCTCTCAGATCTACCAAGTCCTAATGATTTAGTAACTAAAGAGATAATTCCAGATATATCAGGTAGCTTCCGACCCTGCTCCTTGCTATATCCAGATTATGGTTTCTGGTTGTGGAATGTTTTGAATGTGTAAGGTTTTGTGAGATGAAATATTTAATGCAACATTGACATATTCTTAGGGATTCATGTAGTCTCTATTATCACATTCTTCTTGTGACACAGATCAGTGCGTAGAAGTGGTGATCAGGTTGAGTCTTTTCTTCATTTAAAAGATGGACTAAAGGAGCCTCATGGGATATACACACCTTTACTGCACAAATGATAATTGGAAATCAAAGATGGATTATTCCCTAAAGCAACAGTACACTAAATACCCATATTGCCTGGTTTCTGGGATAATTTCAGTTAAGGCAGACATTGCTATTTCTTAACTGCCCCATCTTCTAGAAAGACAACAACAAAATTCTGAATTTTAGTATAGTTTTCCAACTGGAGTATCCCAGCATTAGTCAAAGGGTTTGGAATACTGATTCCCTCAATTTTGACGTTGATTCCAAGACCTGGGGCAATGTCTGCAGAAAATTTCTGCTACTTACTTCTGTGTAACTTGCAAATGTTATCATTTTTTTTAATGTGCTTTGATATGACAATTTGGGAAGAACGGGTTAAGATACAATCCATCCGTTTACCAGCTGTCTTACCAGTGTACTCAATAGTGATAGAAGCTAAGAAAAGAGTATGCTAAAGACAAGGAAGACTATGGTGGCCAGTCTATAAAGAAACTACTTAACTCGTTCTTTATTCCAAACATTTTTTTTTTTTTGTCCCTGCATGTTACCACTGGGAAGAAGCTAATAGTTGTGTATGTTGCTTTTGAAAAATTCAAACTTTTTTTCTGTTTTCTCAAATCTGTAAGTGGCAGATCCTCTCTTGTGAACACCATATGTGCACGTCATTCTTTCTATCTTATCTGTTACCTGACAATTTTAGGAATGAAAACATACTTTGATTAGAGCAAAACATGTATCACTTTAAAAATCTTGCTTTTAATAAGAACTACTGAGTCATCTTCAGTCTCTATAAAATTTCTAAAGTCTCCCAGGTTTGAGGTGTTATTTCTGTGGGCTATTTCTGGAATTTTTACAGAGAGATCTAAATATATCTGGCCTAACACTACTTTGACATTCATGCAAAGATGCATTTCTCAAAATTTTTAAGAATCAGCCAATTAATTTTAAAAAGGACTGCATTATGACTGTTGTTGGTCATAGAAATTTATAGCCTTTCAAATGAATTATATTTTCAAGTTTATTTTTAAAGTGAATTTATGTTAACCTTATAAATTTAAGATTTAATACTAGAAACTCTCACTGAAGAGTTTTACTTTTATCATAAAGTTTGGACTTAAATTTGTGTATTTTTATTTTGATTATATATGTGTGTGTATGCGTATATATATACGTGTGTGTGTGTGTATATATATATATATATATATATATATATACATGGAAGTGTTTATTTTTTTAAATATTGACATTCAAGTTACAGAGACATGTTACAGTAAGAGGAGTTGTGTATTTTGAAGTGACAGGTATTTGACAAAACTAATAGCTTTGTATGGCACTGATGGTATAAATACAAATGAAAAAACACAAGGAAACCATTTAGTGACAATATTCATCTAGTGAAGCAACATCATAACAATTTATTTACATCCTCCACATGCAAAAGGTTGAAAGCTATTTTAGCATCAAACAAAATCACATATACCTATAATTCATTTTGAGAAGATATTCCGAAACATATCTTACTTTTGGCAAGTACAGCCTTTTTTTTTTTTTTTTTTTTTCCTTTTGGGACTTGCAGTGTAAAAAGGATGTTATGAGATAGAAGTGTTTACTAAAAGGCAACTCACCTTCTTGGAACATTCTTTACTTAACTATGATGAAGCAAACACTTTGTTAATGTTTGCCAGGAAAAATGCTAAGAGCTTTGGATATAATCCCTACAACAACCTGATGAAGCATAAAGAAGGTACATAATTTGTTTCAACTCTTATTATAAGTGATGGGACCAAGAATCTGCTCCAGAGTCTATTAACAACTCCACTCTGCTGCATTTATTTACATGATTAACACATGTTGAATTCCAATTCTGAGCCTGCATCTCACAAAACTCACAAAGCTCAGTGTTATGCTGTCAATAACTTTTGACATTCATAACAAGCCTACAAGGTAAACTCAGGTGATCGTATTATTTGCACATGAGAAAACTAATGCTTAGTTGATTTAATAAATCAGCATCCCATGGGTATTAACATAGCTGTGATTAAATTCTAAGTGTGCCTGACTGTAGAATCTGGGCTGTTGTAATAATCAGTGTCAGATTAACATATGATTGCAGTCATATGGTATGACAGTACTCTGGATTTAGGGGAGCTGGGCAAGATTAAGAATCATCATGGGGAATTTGGAGAGTGCCTATTGAAGAAGTCTAGATAGGATTTGGGAATTAGCAACCTGAAATTTAGATATAGCAGTGTGCTATTTGGATGTTTGATGATGATTTGGAATTAGTGAGCTTCAAGAAAGGCTTGACATTCCTACCCAAGTGTATTAAAACACAAAGGGTGATCATATAATGTACTCTATCATCAGTAGGGGAAATCAATGAGTAAACTGTTTATGATAGCCTTTCCACTCCTTAGTAAATTCTACTGTATTAAACTGCTCAGTAAATATTTTTTAAACAAAAGAACCCATATATAAATAAGCGCATAACTAGCGGTTCTTCATAGAGAACAGATTAAAATGAAGTATTTTTTGGATTGACACAACTTTATTAAATTCCACTAAAATATTTTTGTTCATGTTACCTGATTTGATTATAACAAGAGCTCTGCCAAGGAGTTGCCATTGTCCATATTCATAGTTGAGGAAATTGAGACTTACAGGGTTTAAGTACCTTGGCCACTTAATCTCAAGATAAGAGATAGATCAGTGACTCAAATGAACTCTCAGACTTTAAATCTACGCCATTTTAAGGTTGAAAAGAAAATCTGTGTCTTCAATGCATTATTAAAGATAATTTTCTATCCTATGCAATTTGAAGAATTAGGTGTTTAATCACATGGGCTGATGTTGGTGTCTCTGAGAGTCAGAGCTGCCTTCTCTTAGTATTTACTATAGTTTTGTAAATTAAGGGTAATAATTTCATTTTCAATATTTATTTTTGAGAGAGAAGGCATGAGCAGGGGAAGGTCAGAGAAAGAGGGGAGAGAGGGTACCAAGCAGGCTCTATGCTGTCAGCGCAGAGCTGGATGAGGGACTCGAAACCACGAACCATGAGCCCAAACCAAGAGTGGGTCATTTAAGTGACTGAGCCACCCAGGCGCCCCCTAGTAAATAATTTCTTGTGCTTAATAGTTTTTACTATTGGTGCCAAGCTAACCCATTTTTGCCTTTTTTTCAGGTCCCGAAGAAGTAGATATCAAGTGCCCCTTGAATCACATCGCTTGCCTTGGTGCCAACAAATGCATTCATTTATCCCGACTATGCAATGGTGTCTTGGACTGCTCAGATGGGTATGATGAAGGGCTGCACTGTCAGGGTGAGTCCGTCTGTGGAATGATGCAACCACAATATTCAATTTTTCATAGTTTAATGAAAGTTAAAAGAGAACCTATGCCCTGCCTTTCCTTTCACCCATACCCGTATCAGTTATTGAGAAAGGAAGAATTATATTGCCAGACACAATATGGATTTCTACCCTGCAACTGTTGTGCTTTATTTAAAAATGCCATTAGAAGAAGAAATACATTTGGGCTTGAAGTTGGACTCTGAAACATTACAGATTTCATAGGAAACAGTACTTTTTGAGCAAAAGACAAATAAGAAGTCTTTGTCACATAGTGTCATAAGCTTATGTCTTTGAACATTGCTTAAACAAAGAGTATTTCAAGTAAAATTTCTATAACCAAATATTTCAGTATGATGTGTTTATAGGAATTTTTCCTTAATATTACCTCCATGAAGTTATACACACTTTCTTGTAATATTCTTTCTTTTTTTTTCTTAAAGAAAAATTTTTTACATTTATTTGTTTTTGAGAGACAGAGCACAAGTCGGGAGGGGCAGAGAGAGAAGGAGACACAGAATCCAAATCAGGCTCCAGGCTCTGAGCTGTCAGCACAGAGCCCGAAGAGGGCTCAAACTCACAAACCTTGAGATCATCACCTGAGCCAAAGTCAGACGCTTAACCAACTGAGCCACCCAGGCGCCCCTATTCTTCTTTTTAAAAAAATCAAGATCTATGTTCTAGAGCAGTCAGAGTTTTACTTCTATATTAATGATGGGATGAAGAAATAATTAAGATCTCAAAGTTAACAAAAATTAATCAGTACTGGCACATCTCATAAACTGGTAGGGGAAATGAAATGTGGAAAAAAAAAAAAAAAAAAGAAAAAGAAAAACTTGAGGATTAAGGTAAGGACCCAAATCTGGAAACAGAATTGAGGTATCAGTCAAGTAAATTTGGGGCCCAAGGTGAAGCCAGGAAAGAAACCACTGAATCAGACATCTCTCAGATTTCTACTAGCTGAGCATAACAAAAAGGATATGCATTGAAGCTAAGATGCCAAAGGGTAAGTAACTTGTCCTTCGTGTAGAGGTCAGTAAGACAATAAGCATAGAAGGAGCTATAGAAATCTGGAGATGCATGTCTGATCTCTGACCAGAGTCACACAAACTAATTATTGCCATGTGCAAAAATGATCTAGGTCACCAAAAGTCCCAGTTTTGCAGGAGGCACTCTATAACTATATGTGAGCAAATGTTCAAAGTCAGCTACTGCTTTTAAAACATTGTGTAGTCAGCAATGTACAGGCCAAACAAAACTTGTTTGAAGACTGGTTTCCAGTCTCTACTGCTGAACTGAATGAAGGAACTGGATTTAATACCAGAGATGGAGAGATACACTGGAAAAAAGAGTAAATCTTAGAAAGGTAGTCCTTTCTAAGGACCAGTTCTAACATTGGTGAGAATGTGAGAGACCACAGATGAACTGAGTCACTAGGTCTTTCTATCATCCAAAAAGGGAATTACTCTGGCTCTGTGGACAGATTCATATTAAGAAGTTAAAGGTCTTCCTTCTTTGGCTGAGTTTCATTTCGTAGCCTGAATTCTGACAGGCTCATAGAAGAGCAGAAGATTGTTAGTTTAGTTATGAACACATGTGTAACAGTAATTAAGAAGAAACTTTTTTAATTTAAAGACTTTGTGACATGTATTATTTTTGTATAATTGGATATTAAAAGAATGATATTAGCAGGAAAAGTAAAGTATGGAATTATAAAATGATAGGAGTCAAAGAGTTTAATTTTCTTTTCAGAAATTAATTATATTTTCTATAGCCTAATTCTATCTACTTCAGTTGTAATTCAGGCTTCCTATTACATGAAAAAAAAACTTTCAGATAGGCATGTATGACTAAGCTTCTAAAAGAGCGAAATCAACACATTGCCAGATCCTTCCACAGAAGTGGTTACACAAATTGGAATATCTCAAACATATCTCAGTGCTGTGAATCACATGAAAATATTTCTGAATTCTCTAATAAAATTTAGAATTGTGCTCCAAGCAGAACTTTATAAGGAATATGTTAATAGTAAAACAGGGGATTCAAGTAAATACAAAGTATTGGAATAAAAACAGTATAAATTTATTCTGATCTTTGAAAAAGCTGAATGTATACTTTAGACTGAGACATTTAGAGTATATAACTGTTTATGTTTCAGTCGTTTCTGTTCTAATACAGGTCTCTAACAGTTCCAACTTTCACATCTTTGTCATTAGTGATAATTTTTTTTTTTCATTTTGTCAGTAGGAGGCTGATTGTACAATTTTGGCCTTTTGAATATTTCTGGATTTCACCAGAAAAAAAGTGTTTTATAATGCCTAAGTAATTTGTTGTGACATGAGTTGGACTTAGAAATAGCAAGAAGTGTAAGTGGATTTATGCTTGCTATTTACCTTACTAAAGGGTGTATCTTCAACCTTTCTCCTAATTTTAAGTCACAACCAATGAAAAATTGTCTTCTGATGAGTTAATTAGGCATCAGACTGTCAAGTTTCTGAAGAACTTTCTCACTCTATAGACGCATAATAAAGAAGAAACCAGATTAATTCAAACATGGCATTGATTTTTAGAGATGCTTTTCTTTTGCAGAACAGTTTTGCCCAAATCACTTTCTCCCTCTAATTCCATTTCTTTTTGTTGCGTTCTAAGCACATACTCTAAATTAATTATTTATACATGAAGCCAAAGACATGAATCAAAGATGGGTATGTCTTTTTTTGTCTAATAAAGGATCCAAAACACACTCGGTGGTATATTTGTATCCTTTATGAAAATTAATAAGGGGAAAAGTTTAACAGTTTGGAGGTGATGTTCTGGTCTTGGAAATGGTTTTGTATCAACTGAGTTGTTTTCTGAATGTTTCCTAGAAAAAAAATCAATTTCTTCCTGGTGAGGGTAATGAAAAGATATCTATTATTAATGATTTTCTATAACACTGGTATTTTAATCTCCATAATTTAGCTTCATTTGAAGAAAGAAATATGGATTTTTTATATGGGTGTATTTATATATAGGAATGTGCTTGTAAAACTTTTACAATGAGAGTGCTCAAAATCACCACATCGAATTTTAGAGAATTTCATCTCTTCCTACATAGTATTTCATATTGGTAATAATATCACTATATCTAAATTGCATGAGCAATAAAAACACATTCTATACAGTATAAG